>NC_133836.1:10423202-10724895 GCF_047830755.1 Zonotrichia albicollis | reverse complement strand
TGACACACTTGGCACCTCGCAGCTGCTCAGAATCTGTCTCACATCAAGGGCTGAAGCTGCTCTCATGGCTCTCTCCCTCCTGCTGTTTTCTACCAGCAACAGCCTTGTTCAGCCCAGAGCTCCTGTAGCAAGACACCTCCCTGGCTGCTGCAATCCCATTTCACCTTAAAGGCGAAGGGACAAGGCACAGGCCCCTGCTCTGTTCAGACCTAAGCAGCACTGGGCAAGCCCTCAGTGAGTAAATCAGGGGTGCAGGACCCCCCAAGCCCCACTCTGCACCCAGAATCTGTAAGTGCCAAACAGCTCCCAGGACCCAGCGTGACTCACTCAGCTCTGAACTGCACAGACGCCCAGGCACCAGACTGTCTGGAAGTTCTCCATCCTGCCTTCAGGCCATTTCTGGGGCACACCAGACCTGAAGGAGCGCTTCAAGTTCTTCTATCCCCTGCTAGACTTTTCTTCCATTGATTTCAAGGGTTGAAATAAAGACACTTGCTCACAGTTCTCTACTTCAGCTGTGACCTCCAGAGGTGGCATCTGGGGACAGGGAGACCATCCCCATCTGATCTCAAGGGCAGGGAATGCCTGTCCCTTGAAGAAAAAGCAAAAACTCAGAAGCTCCTTAAAAAAAAAAGAAGCTCCATCAAATAGACTTTTATTCAAAGCCTGAGACAAAGGCACCAAAAAGAGAAGGGAATTCATTTGGCTTTCTGTTCACTGCCACCTGGGACACTCAAAAGGGTCAGAGATGTTTAGTCACACACACAGAAGACTTCAATAGCCTAGCTTAAAGGAGGGGCTGATGGGACAATTAAAATAAGCTTTGAAACCATTATTCTGAGGCTGGATCCAGGCCTGAATCATCATAGACAGTGATTTTCCCTTTATTAAGTGGAAGCTTTACTAAAATTGCTGTATCTGCCCCTCTCTACACAACAGGAATCATGCCAGGGTCTGTTCTGACCCAGCTCCCCACACTGCTGCACTCCATCTGCCTGCTGCTGGCAGAGGAATCAGCACAAACAAGCTTGTCCCTGACCTCTCTCAGTTAAACAATGTCTTGGATACTCCCTTAAACACCATTCTGGAAAGCTACAGCCAGCCCAAACATTTTCTTTCCCTGTCAGGACCAGGTACCACATTACACCCCTGAGCCTGGCTTGCAGATACCAGACAGAGATGGCCAGGGGAGCTGGAGTATTGCATTTCCAGAAAGGTGCTGACTGGCCAGCCCCCACCATCCTTGCTGCTCCCACATGCTCTGTTTGAAGGCTCCTTCCAAAGCAAATCTGTCAGGAGGGGATGGACCAGGAAGAAAACTGCTCAAAGGACCTTAACAGGGTCAGAAATACCCCAGAAACCAGCTTTGTAGTGAGAGATGCAGAAATCCAGAGCTAAAACAACTAAATTGAAGCCATGAAGGATGAACTGTTTCTCCTCCCTATTCTTATTCAAATAAGACAAATTCATTTGATCTGAGCAAGTAGAACAAACTGGATCACACCCTGTACAGCTCTGCCTTGGGGCAGCTGTGGCACCAAATGGGTGCCCTGGCTGCTAGGAGAGGCCAGGATAAACTATCCTAAAAGCCTTGTCTCCAACTTCTGCACATCTAAACACACCCATGGTAGGCTAGGTGCTGAGATTACTGGGTGAGCCACACAAAGCTGAGTGATTCCTTGCATCAAGGATGCTCAATAAAATGCACCCTAAAAGGCCTGGAGGAGAGCAGCTCCTTAGAGAGACGCTTGCTTTCAACCCCAGATTCTTTGCTTAACAAATCAGCACAGTTCATGATTCTCAAAACTGATAAAGATCTAAATGTCTCTTCAATCCAGTTAGAGCAATCCCAAAAATTCTGGAGAATTTCTGCAGGCACTGTCACTGAACAAATCAGAACTCATATTTTGTAATAGTTTTGTAGTATTAGGATTTTAACAGTAGCTAGAAGATGAAGCAGACAGCTTCAAGCTTACCACCTTTCATCCTAAGGTTTGTTCTTCAAGATCTGCTCTCTCTAAAGCCTGGATTCTCCTTTAACTGGGGCAGGGACTATCTTCCTTCTGTTCCAAACTACCCCTTGTGCAGTTAGAGAGAAGATAATGAAGGTCCTGCTTGTTTTTCAGCTCACAGATACAGAATTAGGGTCAGGCCTGTAGCAGTGATGTGATCAGAAAGGCAAGGTTCAGTGGCACTGATGCAGAGAGCAGCATTTTGTCGCCTCCCCCAGCTTCCACTCTGGAGACCCTGAGCTGACAGCTCCTATCACAGCTTGAGAGACAAGAGGAAGGGAAGGCTTCAGCTCTTTGGGCCCAGCAGAACAGAACAGGCTGCTCCTCCAGCTCCCTGGCCAGAAACTTGGTAATTCTTCTGACCCTGCTCAAGGAAAGGCTGAGCCACTGCAGGGGATCAAACCCAGAAACAAGTGCTAGGAAAACCCAGAGAGGCAGAGCAGCAGAGGTCACTGCTCAGTGCCACTGCTCCAGGGAAAGACAGAACACTTCTGAGGACAAGGGAGAGAGCATGAGGTAAAGCACTCTGTGAGCCCAGAGCTCAGCGGCAACAAAGCTGATCCACAAAAACCCAACCCTGCCTGGGATGGATCCTGCTTCAGCACAGAACATCTCCCTCCTGGTCAGCCAGAAACGCTCAGCATGTTGGAGGCCAAGATTGTGGGAAGGCAGTTCCTCAGGGCCTGCAGCTCTGGACCAGAAGGCACAGCAGTGGCTTTCTCTCTGTTCAGCCTCTGCCAGGCAGGCACAGGCTCTGCATGTGGGAACAGAAGCTTCTTGCAGAAATATCCCTGGGGGAAGCAGGTGACCTTGTCTCCAGTGCATTGCTCATTTCCAGATCTCTGGATGGCAACAAACCACCTTGCTCTGCAGGACTGAAAAGTTGGACATCCGCCCCTTCACTACAGGGCCTGGATATGCAAAAGGCCAAACTCACTCACTGCAAATACTGACCAGCTCCACTTCTCACTGCCACAGGCAGGGCTGGTCCTTACAGAGGGAATGAGACCACAGGGAGAATCCACCAGGTAGCTCTGCTCTCTGTCCTACAGCACAGGTTGTTTGGAGTCATAGAGAAGGGAGCTCACATTAAGAAGGTTAAGGAACATCCTGAACCTCCTCTCTAGTTCACCTGATTCTCAGCTTCTTCCAAAGTAGAGGTCACTTGCTAGGAAAGGCAAAACAAGGAACTGGGCTTAAAACAAAACCTTTGAAAATAAAAGGATATTAAAGGAAACAAAAGCCATAATCAATACAGAAAACAAGTGCATCTGATCAGACGCTAACAACGTCAGCCTCTCGCAGGCTACAGCAGAATCCCTCTGCGATGGAACAAACATTGCAATTGCCAGACTAGGAAAGTCTCTCCCAACTGGTGCAGCAAATCAGGCCAGACAAATCCCTCTGCTCCTGGCACAGCTTGCAGTCTTAGGAGGGAACTGTCTCCACGGAGGCTGGTCTGGAGCCTTGGTATCTTTCTGCAGGCGAGTACCATACATTGAGTTGCACACGTTCAGGGAGATGCTGAGCCAGGCTCCGTCCTCTGCAGCCGCTTGACACCCAACAGCACCACAACCCTTCCACACTCCTGGACAAAATGTGTACCCCAGCCTTGTTTTAAGAATTGCTTTCCTGCTTAAGGAACCGTATTCCACCCAGTAAAGGCAGAGATCCTACAGCACATGGCTTTCTCTCAGTGTGGGACACGGCCCAGGACTGGCAGCCTCGGCTTTCATGGCCCAATACACACCCAGCCAGGACTCAGTTCACTCTTGGATGCCCCAGGGAGAATCAGAGGCTGCACGTGGTGCGAAGGGGAAGGCAAGGGCCTTGCTGCTTGCTGGCAGGGGGAAGGTAAGCTCCCTCTTACCTGGACCTGCTATTCATTGCTATTCATTCCAAATGAATCATCTTTTTTTTTTTTTTTCCTTAAATTATGAACAATATGGAGAAATTGAAAGCAACCATATTTGGTCCAACTCCTTCCCTCCCAGCCCCTGGGCTGATGCACTGTGGGGCTCACTCTCACAATCGGCAGAGGCAGAAGAGGGTAGGGATGAAGACACCAAAGGCCACCAGTATAGGAAACATGAGGCTGCTGTTGTCCGAGGCATAGGGGTTTGGTGTGCGTGGGCCTGACTGAACCCGGTTCTTATTTGCCTGTTTTTTGACACTGGAACCATCATCATAGTCATCTTCATCATCATCTTCCTCTTTTTTCTCCAGGCCTGGGTGTGGCTGCAGCTTTGGAACATCTGTTGAACAAGACAAAAGGTTGCAAGCAGGCAGGATGTAAATTGGGAGTTCACTTGGGACACTTCCTTCCCCTCTCCCCAATCCAACATGAACATCAGCAAGAGGGCACCTGAGATCCCACCAAAACCACAACCAGAACACCTCAGAAGAGAGGAATATCTTCTACCACAGAGGATAACACCACTATTTCTTTTCTTTGCAAGATAAGAGCATCCAAGGATCCAGCCTGCAGAAAAACTTCATCCTTCCACACCATCAACATGTCACACGGACAAGTTAATGCACAAAAGCACACGTAGAGTACACATTCAGATACTACTAAGATCTAGTCAAGAACAAGCACTTGCTGCCTGCAGGACCAGCAGATACAGTTGCAAACAGGAACAGGAACAACCCTTTTCATAAGCAGTCCTATTCCACATCACTGCACCCCTCAAAGCTAGAGCTGTGAGAGCAGCATGGCCAAGCCCCACTCAAATCCAGCCTCCAGAGCCTTGGGCCTGAGCTGCAGGTGCCACCTGGCCACAAGGTTCTTACCAAATCTTCAGCAGCACCTGACCATCCCATAGTAAAGCAAATTGATGTCATGGTCAGAGAGGGAACCTAAACCTTTCTAGTTCAGGAGCTAGAGGGGCTCCAATTCCAGCTCACTTACAAAGAGGGTGATAAAAGAACAAGGACCTTTCCAGCACTCCCCAGAGCTATCCAGAGGAACTGGTATCTGGGAAAAAATACTGCCTTGTCCTAAAGCTGAAAAGGCAAAACAAAGCTCCAGGTAAGACATATTTAAGCACAAGCTAAAATAGCTGTAAATTATTTGTCTGCAGGGCTGCTGCTGACATCCAAGGCCAGAGGGTATTTATGTGTAGCTATAAGCTAAGACTGACCAGACATGTTCCCTTCTCCTCTACCCCATATACAGGAAATTCCAAAACAATTTGATTTTTCTCACTCCAAAATGACACAAGCTTTGTGACTTAGAGGAGAATGAGGACAGCACACACCTACTTCACTCTGCAACTGCACTCTGTGGGAACTCAGTGAAAGAGAAACAATTTTGGCAGATGTGGGTCAGAAAAACTATGATCTCATAGTCTGAGAAGCAACAGGCTGCTCTCCAAGGGGGAAGAGCCTTCTGGCTCAGAAACTGTGCTTACCTTCCACTGTTCCTTGCAGGATGTATAGGGCACAGATTTTCGGATTGTCATAGTAGCCCTGGAAAAAGCAAAAGCAGCAGTCAGTGCTGCAGCTCTGAGAACAGGAATGGTCTCCCCACCTACCAAGAGCTCTCCTCCTCCTGCACACAGCTGCACATGACTGGGTAAGAAGGGGAAAGGGAAGATCAAGGCTCTGCCATGAAAAGCTTATTACCTTTACAAACTCAATGTGGAGCTTTCCTGTGAATGTTGAAACCTCTCCCTGGACACTCAGTTTTCCTTTTTTGATACTCATGGGAATGATCTCATCGTGAGCTGTGCTGTGTCCAACTCTGTCAAAAATGTCCAAGTCTTTCACCACCACGTGGCCATTCAAGCGAACATCAAATACCTTCAGGGTGGAAGAAATGACAGAGTCAGAGCAGATTCAGGCACGTGACAGCTGAAATGGGAACAGAACAGGAAAGGTCTCTGCTTTTTATGCACCCAGAGCCAGAAAGCATTGTAACATGTCCTGGCCCACTCCTTTGGGAAGGATTCAAAGCCCAAAACCAGCCAGGTAAAGACACTATAAAGCATTAACAATGCTTTCAAACACCCTGGAATCTGCCTCCTCCTTTTAAAACAGCCCCTACATCTGCTGTTCAGACTGAGGACAGCATATTTTCATTCTAGTTTACTCATGCTTCTCTTTCACAACTCTTCTCCTGTCTGAAGACCTGCTCCTACCACCCTGGGGTGGCTGTGACACACCACACCCTAGGGAATGAAGCCATTTCTAACTAACAGCCTGCAGCAGAACAGAGAAGAGGAAACAAGCTGGTAAGGAACACAGGGTTTGAAGGAGGTAAAATGTTTAACTGCTAACCACATCTGTGAAGTCAGAGTGAAAGTCCTCCTCAGGGCTGCAATGACTCAAACTTCACGCAGCACCTGGGGAATCCCAGCAGAACCACATGAAGGAAGAGGAACCAAAGATACGCCAGCCCTTCAGTTTAATCTGAGGCTGCTTTTTGCATCCGTTCTGTAAGCTAGCCCCACCAGTTCTGCTCCCTGAAATACTTCTCTGGCAGGAAGGCAGCACAGTGCTTAAGGAGATCAGCCCTAAAGAAGCTGATGGAATCAGAGGAAAGTCAGACTAAAACCCAAACCACCCCTACCCCAATTTGTAACAGGGCTTTGAGTTCTGCTTGTTTCTGCTTCCACTTCTGTACGTGAGGGGTTTCAAAAGTGGACAAGGATTATTCTTCTCCAAAAATCAAAAAGCAGATGAATTTACCTCGGCTTTCCAGATCAGACTGAACCAGTATCAAGTCTTAATACATTTGTAAAAATTGTTTTGAGTAGGCTATTTAACCCAGACCATCTCCCTGCTTCAATCTATGCAATACTTCCTCCAACATAACTATGCTGTCCAGTCACATACAAGTGTTCAAGAAAAAGGAAAAAAACTTCTCAAAGCCAGCACAGCCTAAATAGGTTGTAAAACTATTGCTAGTTATGTTCAGTTGCACATGTTTGTTTCAATACTTTGAAATTAAGTCTTCCAGTCCAACTGTATAGGTAGAATGTGGAAAAGAGCTCTAAAGGTTCAGAACCTGGCAGAGGCTGGGACCTCAGTTAACTTATTCCTTCCTCCAGCATGCAAAGCAGCAGAGGTAACCTGAGCACACACAGTCCTGGCCAGGAACCCACATCAGAGACACACAAGGAGCTGTTGCTTACCTTCTGTTGAGACTGTGCAAAATAGACCTCTGCAAACTTCAACACCAGCACATAGTCACCCTCCTCTTTGATGGGAACTTCGTAGCCAAAGGTTTCCTCATTGTAGCGCTCGGTCTGGTACAGGATCTGGTCCTCTGCGTTGGACCTCAGGATTGGCAGCTTCATACCATAGTCAGAGGCTGGTTTTTGAGCACAAAGGAGTGAGAGAAGGGTTACATTCTGAGGAAGAAAAACTTTATATATTCTTGAAGCGCTTAACTCCAGAAGTGACATTAGCACTTACAATTGATCAGACCCATCTCCCCTGCTGGCTCTGACAAGGTGGCAGCACTACCAGAGCAGAAGCACAAGAAGCCAAAGCCCCAAAATCCAAGAAATGTAAGGAAACAGGTCTGGAGACCTGCTGCAGTCCAAGATACAGTAAGCTCATGTTCACCATTTCAGAAAGAAAAGCCTATTTCAAAAAACATTATACAAAGCCAAAGAACTTGGCCATTGGCTCTTGCTTTAAAGAGTGAAAACACCTAGAATATTTTACAATATTTTCAAATTTCAGACTCCAAGTACAAAACTAAAACAGCTGGCATAGGACTGACAACTCATTGACACAACAGATTTGAAGTTAGCAGTTGATAGCACTGGGTTTTAGACTTATCCTCCTCAACAAAGAACTGGGGAATGGCAGAAGGGTGAAAAGCATTAGGCATCTTACAAAGCCCTTTCTTCTCACCACAGGTCCACAATACCTCTCAGCATGAAGATGGGATGAAGGAAGCAAAAAAGATACACAAGCATTTCAAGCGCACCAGCAGCTCCATCAGCTGATGTTCCCAGAGCCACCCAGCTGAAATGGGGGCTGCAGGCATGCAAAGAGCCCCTGAGAAGGGCCCAAACACCATGCTCAAACAGTACAGCAACTGACAAATAAGAGAAATCACAAAATTCGCCTCTTTGCAGGGTTTCACCACCTCTACAGCAGCCCCCAACAACTCTACCCCCCTTGGTTTGCTACTGTATCAGGGTTCCTGTATAAATGCAAACTGTTGCAATGCCTCCAGGGCAGCACATCAAACAGCTCCCAACGAAACAGGGGCAGGAGGGACGGCTGTGGACACCATCCATCCACGGGCACTTCAGGCAGAAGCTGATCCAGACGAAGTTCTCTGCTGACACTCACCTCTCCCAGCCCCATTTCCATGGGAACAGACACTGCACTGGCCAAGACAAAGCAAGAGCTACTAACCCAGCACACGCTGCCAAGGACAGAGCCAGTGCAAACGAGTGAGAGGAAATTAATGCCAGTTCTGAGTCTCCTGTTTCACACAGAGCTGCTCAGGCAATCTTCCACTTCTCTTTACCACTCGAACTTGGGCATAAAGAGGACTCTAACCACCAGAAATACAGAGGGTGAAAAGTTTAACCTGTCCTCCCACACAGATACTTCTGGCCAGCTACAGATTACAGTGATAGCAAACCAAGGACTCCACAGAAAGCAGCTCCTATTAAAGGAAAGCCTGCACAGGAAGAAAGTCCTTTAATAGCCAAGAAGGTAACTGGAGAGGAAGACCTGTCACCTGCATGTCAGAGCTCTGTTGACAAGAGCTGTGGAAGCAAGATAGATTTTACAGCACGCTGGGTGCTCACAGGGAGCACACAGTACACACCAAGCTTTAACTCAACTATGTTTGGCACCTGCCTATTCTGTAATTGCCATCAGCACAGTCAGTCCTTTAGGGCACAGCAGCTGAATGGAGGCTTGAAAAAAAAGGTTTTAAATTGCCCAGAGGCAGCACAGCCCAGAATTATTATCCCTAGGTCATTTCCTCCCAGTCAGCCATACATTTCTGCTATAGCCCTTACATGTCTATCAACACAGAGAGGAGCCCTGAGTAAACGAACAATGGTGCAATAAAAAGCCATTGAGGGAAAGGCAGCTGAGAGCTCAAAGGGGTAAAGTCTCCACTGTGCCTGGCACCACTGGCTGGTGCAGGATTACTGTAACAGCCTGCTGCTCAGAGGAAACACCACGGGCTTTCCACAAAGGAAGTGCATGTTACAATGTGCTTGAAAAAGATCTTTTTTTCTCTTCAACTCAGAAATAAATAGTTCAAGTCCACAAGGACATTCAAGTCACACATGCAAGAGGTCTGTGAAGGGAAGCTGACCTATAGTGATCAGGGCACACAGTGTGACTGGAGCAGCAGCTTCCATGGGTGTGAAAAACCATATGAGAATTTAAATGTGACCTCCACTGTATTCAGTGTGCCCAAAAGGCTCTGCATTTGGGATGGCACTCATGCAGGACAAGCAATAACAGTTCCAGCCATATAACACGGGAAAATCCTCACCATCCTACATGGAAACAGCACAGGTTAGACTGAGAACTCATCTCCACATTCCACTACTCACCTGTAACTGACAGCAGAGCAGCCCAGCACAGCTAGCTTTTCGATATATTACTGAATCAACTAAGTTTTGGTACACCAATTATCAGAAACATGCACAATTCAAACTGTGGTGGTCTTGAGAGAAATAGGAAAAGGTAATCCAAGTGTAATTAATTTTCCATCCTGTCCTAAATGTAGGCTGAAGATTTTACTGACTTGGTAGTTAGAGCAGCCGATGATTTCCCATCTGCCTCTACTTCTGCTCGTGTCGCTGCCCTTGAACAGCCAGCCACGGACTGGGGCATGGAGCAGAGCGGCCGGCTGTACCTTCCCCCCGCGGGGCCCAGCACCGGGGCTCCAGCGAGCAGCCTGTGCTCTCCGCTGTCGGGTCCAGAATGCTGCAAGCATCAGCCCCCATCGTGCGCGACCCAGATCCGGCTGCAGAGGGCTGGAAAAGCTTGTTCCCACTGCACCGAGCGCGCTGCGCACTGGGCTGTGAACCGGCGGATCCTGCTGTAGAACACGGGCTCTTCAGCGGAAAACGGGAGAGAAAAAGCGACCGGCGGGCGCACGCGGCAGGGCTGGCAGCGCCACTGCTCCCGATGCCTCTCCGGCCGAAATCCCACTGCAACCCTCGCGGAGCCACTTCCCCTCCGGCATTACACAACCCCGCAGGCCGAGGGCACAGCACCATCCCGCAGGGCTCATCCCGCCGCCTCTGGGGCCCCGGGCCCGCACCGCCACGGGGACGAGGGATGCAGCCCCAGCTGGGCCCGGCGGGAGAACAGGGGGGGCCGTGGTCCCGCTGGTGACAAGTGGCGGTGCTGCCTTCGGAGCACGACCGTCCCCGGGCGGCTGCGGGAGAGGAGCCCCCGCCGTCCTGCGGGGACACCCACAGACCCGCCGGGACTGCAGCGGGCAGGAGGGCGCCGGGGGCGCGCGGGTCCCGGCCGCCGCCAGCACAGCCGGACCCCGCAGCCCCGGCGGAACGGAGCCGAGCGGGACCCCGCGGGCTGTCCCGCCGAAACCCCCCGGCCGCGGCGTGTCCCCCGCCCTCACCTCGGCCCACGCGGCCCTCGAGCGGGTCCTTGCGGAAGTGGATGCCGTTCACGTCCACATGGGCATCGCCGCCCGCGTTGACGGCCCAGACGACGCTGTCGGCTATGCCGCCCGCCGCGCCCCGCAGCAGCAGCGGCAGCAGCAGCACGGGCGGCAGCAGCGGCGCCCCGCGCGTACGAGCGCCCACCATGTCGCGCTCCCGGCGCCGCGCCCGCCCCTTCCTGCCGCCGACAGGGGGCGGCTAACCCCGCTGCCGGGGCGGGACGAGCACCGACCAATCCGCGCGCCGAAACGAGAATATTAATTACCTGCCCGCCTGCCATTAGACGGCCGCGGGCCTGTATCTGCATATTCATAAGGCGGCGGGCCAATGAGCGGCGGCGATGGGCGGGTTGGGCTGAGCGGCGCGGGGACAGCGGCGGGAGCGGCGCGGGGAGCCGGGTCCCTGCGGGCCGGGGTGCCCGGGGCCGGTACCGCCCGCGCAGGGAGCGGAGTGGGTGTGGAACAGGTTCCCGTAGGAAAGCGCGGCGGGGACGGACGAGGCTCCCCAGCGCCGTGTCCGCAACGGGGACAGCCCGGCGAGCTGGCCTGAGCGCCGGCGGCTGGTGGGCAAAGCCCGCCCCTCCGCGCCGCCAATCGCGGGGCTCCAGCGCGGCGGAACGCGGAGCACGGCGGGGCGGCGGCGGGAAGCGCAGACCGAGGGTTGCCACGGCAACGGGCGGCGCTGCGGCAGCGCGGAGCGGAGCGCACCCGGTGCGCTCGGGGAAGGGGCTGGAGCGGACCCAGGGCAGCGGGAGCTCCCCCGCCGTCGGGAGCGGCTCCTCGGCACGTCCCGGTAGCTCCGTGCCCGCTGTGCTTTGAACGGCGGCTGCCAAGCTCCGCTCGCTGCCTTGGCAGAACTCGCTGGTTCTCCCGTTCGCCCCTGCCATGGAGTAAGGGTATAGGCAGCTGCCGCCCGCCCGGTAAGGAGCGAAGCGGCCGGTGGCGTGCGAGCACCTCGCACCGCTATAACCTGCGGGCGAAGCAAAGCGGGCAGTGAAGGGGAAGGCAGAGAGGTGACCGTGACACTGCCAGTGGGCTGAGCCCTGGCTTGGACTTTATAGGAGAATGTAAAATCCTGGGTTTGTTTTCTGGAGGACCTTGGCAAGGTCTTGGGTGGCTGGAGTGAGAGGGGGAGGTGGAATGAAACTCATTCCCTACACAAAGGGGGAACAAATAACTTAATGTTTGCCCTTCTGTCTGATCACGGCGTTCCTTGAGGCATCAGATACCGGGCAGGCCTCAGGGCTGCACTCCTGGCACCGGCTGCAATAGCAGTGGCTGCTTCAAGTGCCAGTGATATTTTATTAATTCAACTCTTTCGCAAAGCATTGGCTTCTATAAATAAAGACTTGGTGCTGCAGACTGGGAATTAAATGCATTTGTTGCTTTTGTAATGCACCTCTGGGCCTCTTAACCAGACACAGTCTTGGAGAAGTGAACTGTTTGGCAGGATGTGTAACCACCCACCCCCTGCTCCCCAGTCTGCTCTGCCCAGGCTGGAGTGGATCCCAAAGCATGTTCCTGCTGCTGTGACATCGGTTCTTGGGCTCATGATGTAACTGGGTCAGGACAAACACAGCACTGCTGCACTCCCACACCAGCACTGCTGCAAGGAAGGGGTTCCTAAAACTACAGGGTGCCTTAGGAAAGCACATCCACATTGGTAGCATGAAATGTGTAACTTAGCACCTCCCCAGATTCAGCCACCTCACACTGATTCCTGGCAAATCATCTCAGCGTTACAGACCCCAGCCCTGGCAGCATCTGATCAAATCCAGGCTAATCTCCTGTCTCCCTTCTGTGTTTCTGACCTGTTGGGTGTCCCCCAAGTTCTGTTACCAAAGGAGTGCAAGCAGCCATCGCCAGGACCATGCTGTCCAGTTGGTGAGGCTGAGGGAGGCCTCATTAGAGCTCGTTTGTGCCGATTACAAATGATCCTCCCCAATCCTACACTTTCAACTGTGATGTGTGGGTCAGGAACACAACTTTGAAGCACATAAACACTTTAAGTGTTACCAGGTATTCCCAGGGTGAGCATTTTCTAAAAACTAGCTTGGATGATCATTTTCCAGGAATCAGTAGTGCATCACAAAGCACGAGGGATTAACTGAGCAGCAGTGAGGAGGGACGGTGGCTGTGCTCATCTGGGGCAAGAGGAGCCCCCTCACCCTGGCTCACAGGCTGCTGGCAGCTCCTGGCAGAGGATGGCAGATGCTGTTTGCCCTGTGTCCACTGCTGTCCCCAATCAATAGTTGCTGTCACACCAGCTGCTTGATGCCAGTTTGTGCCCCAGATGTCAGAGGCTCCATCCTGTTACTAATCCACTGAGCCATCAGTCAGTCCCTTGATGCAGGCTGGATTTACACCAGTAACCCACAAGTGAAAGGCTCAGGGTCATTTCCTCAATCCCTTGACCTCTGCCTGTCCCCTGGCAGCTGTGCCAAAATGAATCAGTCCTGCCTGGTCTACCTAGCACCCTGATTGTTCATGAGCAACAAGGGGCATATGGTTAGGGCCATTCACTGCTGGAAAATGGGTGCAGCATTTGGGATGTCCAAAAAGAGCAGCAAAAAGATGTGGGTCAGGAGCAGGCCTCATGGCTAATGGGGTATCTCAGAAATCAGTGTGAGCCAGCCCCAGTGCCCCATAGCCCTCCCAAATGGCACAGGGCTACAAGGCTCAGGTGCCCACAAGGGAACAGCTGTGCCCTGCTATGTAGAGCTCCTTGGAAGCAGCTCCCTGGTACGAAATTGGAGATAAGAGCAAAAGGATTATCTCTAGAATTAGATTATTTAGATTGGATCTTTAATCTCTGCCCCCTGTCTACACAAGGAAATAGTAAAACTCCCTGGGATTATTTGGGGTTTGTTGTGAAAGTAAAATCAGGCAAGCAACAGGAGCTCAAGAGCTTCTGCTGGAAGGGAAAAAAAAAAAAAGAAAAGAAAAAAAAAAAAAGACAGCTTTTGAGACCTGCCCTGTCTGACCTGTTCACTGTATCATGGTGAGACCTGGCAGAGCAGAGCTACAGATGATTTGGCAGACTCAGCTTTCCTCAGAAGTAGCTGTGGTTCCAGGACTGCCTCTGCAATGACACAAAGGTGTCCTGCAGCCAGCCTTTGCCCAGCACTGCTGGGATGACAGGCACAGCTCTGCCCCACCACAAGCACAGGGTCCTGCTCAAGCCAAAGTGGCTGTGGTTTGCAGGGAGGATGCCCAGCCACTGTGATGCTGCACTGTGGATCAGCCCTGCCTCCAGACATGTGGGAACCATTTTCAATAAACACTGCCCTGCCATCTGATGCTGTGGGCAAAAGATGTGACTGCTCAGGGCAGGGTCTGGGCAGGGAATGGGCAGAAACAGCCAGCACACTCATGACCTCTGACTATCCCCTGGGCTCCTGCAGGCTGGCTGTGGCACAAGGCACACACCCAGCCATGCCCAGTGCCCAGGGCAGGCACAGCACCCTGCAGCACACAGGCAGCAGCACAGCTGTCCTGCTCCACAGGCACAAACAGCTCCTTCCCCAACAGGCTCCACTGTAAGCGAAGCACAGTTGTGTACCAGCACTCCCTTTGGCAGACACAAGCCTGCACAAGGCTCCCCCTCCCCAGTATTGCCCTAAACACATTTGTAACATACCAGGACTCTGGACTCTGCTCAGTTTATCACCCTCATCTCCAATATCACCCTCAATAATACAGCTACTGAGCCAGTAAATGTGGAGATCTGTAAATATCCATTTTCCAAGTTCTTGGCTCACACCCACATCTCCAAGATGGGACCAGCTCCACAGATAAACACACACAGTGGGCACACACCCACTTGCATACAAACTCTTCTATTGCTTCACTCCCAGGTACCTATCTGCACTCCTTGCTTTGATGTGCACACACACAAATCCCTTCTAGTGCACACACCTGTGCAAACACAAGTAAACATGCACACACACACACAAATATAAGGAGAAACAGTTTTTCCATCCCTGGAGCATCAGCCATCACTACAGCTATGCTGGTTGGCACAGCAACAGGAAAGCAGAAGAGAAAATCCTCCTTTGGGACATGGATCTGTGGACCCTGAGAATCTGACAGAGAACCCTGGAAGTGAAAGATTTGAGATGGAGGAAGCAGGAGGATATTGGTCCTTGACCTCCCAGTTTGAGTAAGGAGGCAACCAAGAAGAAAACAACTCCCAATCACACCAAGAAACACAGTGATGATGGTTTTGAAGCCATTTGAAGCCAAACAGAAATTAATCCTGGCAATTTGTGACTGAGCCTTGCATAGAGAAGGGAAACAACTGTAGGTCTGGTATAGCAGGGGAAGGGAGTGGTAGGTTGGGAGCATATTAGGGAAAGGAGGGTAAGATTTGATGTGTCTGGAAGCACTGGTAGGGCCTGGAGGCTGCTGCTGTCACTGCTGCAGACGTGCAGCATTTCTGAGTGGGAAGAGGTTGGAGAGCAGGGCACTGCCACACAAGGAGGCTCCCAGCCAATCCCAAGCCCCAGCGGAGATACAGCTCAGCTCCCACAGCATGGCCCCACCATAAATGTGCTCACAGTTGTGTTTAAAATGAACTGAAAAGGGTGAGGTTGGCTATTGCTGCTTATCCCCTTCCCACCCAGCTCCCCTCTGGGCCCTTTCTCCCACTGCTCCTTCCCATGATACTGCAGGGGCTCTCACCTGTGCCCATGCCAGTGGATGGGAACCCTTTGCACTGCTCTCACTGGGAGACCCCTCCATGCCCCTTGGCCATGGGGACAGTGGGAGGGAGGGCAGAGTCCTGACACAGGCTTAGTGGCCAGCACTGACTCCCCTTTCTGCAGCAAGGACCTGCCTCTGGATCCTGGTGCAGACACTGGGGTGTGAATCTGCCCAAGCCCTTCTCCCCCAGCCCGGTCACCACCTCTCACAGGGACATCCAGGCTCCACATCATTTCAACGTGCATATTTATCACTTTCCCCCCACAAGACATATATTTGAATTTACTCTTGGTAAACATAACCACAGGAGATGCAAATAAGTGTTGGGGAAGCATAAATAACTCCACACAGATAGACACACACTGAGACAGCAAACACAGACACGGTTCACCAAGGGAAACCAAGAAGTGCAGAGCACGCCCTGAGGCTGCCACCAGTCCCAATGGCTTTGCTCTCATCCACCAAGCCAAGAGGATTTCTCCTGCTTTTGCTTTGCAGCAGCTGGTGGGAGAATAAAGCTGGGGAGGAGGAGTCTAAAGTTGCAAATATCCCATGAAAGCATCATGGCAAGTCCTGGCTCTGCAGTTTCCTGCAATCTTCTTCAAGGAATGGTTCCAGTTGTAGGAAGTTGCAAGTCTTTCACAGTGTGAAAGGGTGGAGGGGCATGGGGACCACCATGAGGGAGGAGCAGCAGGTCATCTTGCAATGTCCTAATTGCAGCCAGCCGATAAACCTTCACGTAGGAACATCGGGGCTAGATGCTCCAGCCAGGTCCTCTTCTGCCCTCTCTAAGGTGCTGATTCTTCTGCAGCTGAGATAATCTTCAACGGGACATCATGCGAACAAACTCTGCAACCAACAACACAAGAGAGCCCTGAGCCAGAAGCCATCCATGGTGCCCAGCCCAGCTCTCATTCACTGGAGACAGCAGCGAGACTGGGAGTCCCCAGGCTGCCAGCAAAGCCTGTGCACTCTGAGACTGGCCCTGAGAGCTCACACAACATGGGCTTTAAGCCTTGCATTGGATATGGTGATAAGATCCTTCCAGCAGGTCAGTTCATTGCCTTGGACTCCTTCCCAGCCACCTACGGTCCTGTTTGCACAAGCAACTCTTTGTGCAACACTACAGCCAGCATTGTCTCCCTTCTCTGTAACTTCAGGGAACCTTGATTTACAGTTTTGGGAACACAGTATGATTTCTTAGTAAACTTGCCACTTCACAGAGATACCAGTGTGGGAGAGCATGAGAGTTGTGCCAGTATCTATACTGGCGTTCTTGCAGAGAAAAGTTTACTTTAAGGGACTTCTTGTTTTTAAAGATACATGTTAACTGTAAGGATGCCCTGGATCTATTTCTTGACTACCCTGCAGTTTGTGAAGTCGATTGCAGTTGTTCAAGTTGAGTGTAAATGCCATCAAATATAAATGTGTTTTCATTCTGCACTTGAATTGCTGAGGAACTAATGACTCTGCAAAGAGGAGGGCAGTGGAAATTACCCCCTTGACTTCTCCTTTTCCATTGATAGAGGTGTCCTTTGACAACTAAAGTGGTAACTCACAGAGAAATTGATACTGGGATAGCATTTCATGTATTTTAGCTGTCTAACATAATTTAGCTGTGGGAAACAAGGAGAGCTTCTGTCATGTAATCAGCCAGTGCGTTAGAACAACTGCAGCTACCAGATACTTTCCAGGAAGATACTGGTGATATTCTAATATTTTGAAAGCCCTCAGAGGCTCCAGTAATCCTGAGGACTGAGATGCCTTGTCATGTAGGAGACCTAGGAATACACTGAGCCAAAAAAATTATGTCAATTTTACTTTAATTTCATAGTTCAAGTACTTCACCCTTACTGCAAAGGGACATCTGGATTTCTACCAGGGAAAAAAGCAGCCTGCCCACTCTCACACCCTTCCAGCTCTTAGCTGTCTGATATCAACTGCTTCCTTGCCAGAAACCCTGGGCTCTATTAATATTGCTCCTGCCACAGCTAATGGCTAGGATAGTAGCCTAACCACTCTTATTTTTCAAAGTCCTTCTGGCATGAAAAGTGTGAGAAGAAATTAATTATCTCTAGGATTTAACATGACACCTAGGGATCAGATATCTGCAGTATAAGTGAGCACAGCTGGCATATGACCATCTTCTGGCATAAAGGCACAGAAACAGTTCTCTATAGAGGCATATAACAAAGGTGAGCCAGAGGAAGTGGAAGGTGCAATGCATTCTCCAAAGCAATTCAGCCACCCCACAGCTCTTGCAATAGATTTAAAGAAAGGGAAATGCCCCATAAAACAATGGCAGGCACAGCATGTGTGCACCAGGATCTGTTTCTGTATGACAGGTTCTATCTCTTACCATGCTAGAATTATGGAGACTCAATGAAAACTGAGATGCAGCAAGAAATGATACACAAATGAACAATTCATCTGACTGAAAAAATGAAGGTTTTTTTCTCCATACTTCAGAACCATGGGCCCTGAGCATGCAAGTCTTCCACTTCAGCTTCTGATCTGAGACACTGACTCACTCCAGGGGAGATGGACAGCGAGCATTGATCCCTTCTCACCTTCAAAATCCACACGCCCATCTCCGTTCAGATCCACGTCCCGGATGATCTCCTCAATGTCCCGGTGACCCACCTGCTGCCCTAGGAGTTTCTTCATGGCTTCTCGCAGCTCACTGGTGCTGATCTCCCCATCTCCATTGGTGTCAAACTGCAAGTACATGAAAAATACCAGCAGGGGAAATACAGTTAAAGGAAACAGATCTTGCTGTGGATTGATTTTTGTACTGTCTTGCTCCTAAGTGCTCTGTATTTTCTCCATTCCTTCCATGTCCCTCCTTTTTCTCCTTTGAGTGTCTTTTGGATCCAGTCTGTCTTTTCTCCTCAGAAAACCCTTGCAAATGCTCTGTCTGCACCAGCTTTTCTTTTCCTTGCCTCAAGAGTTCCCTTATCTTAGCAATGTTCTCTGCTCTTCCTTTATTCCATGCCTGACTGGGCTCTTTCTAGGTCTTCCACTGTGCTGCTCTCTCCTCCTCCTCCTCTTCTCCAGTGATTCTTCTCTCTATCCTGTCTTGTGTTGCTCACCTCTCTGGGGGCATGCGGAAGGGATCACTCACCTCTCTGAAGGCATCACGGAGTTCTTTTACACCAATCATGTCTGCAGTCTCTGCCAGAAGTTTTGGTCCCATCAGCTCAACAAAATCTTCAAAATCCACATGGCCGCCCACTTGGGACAAGATGAAAGATTGTGTGTAAGAACTCCAGAAGTCAGCCAAGACCAGCACTCACTCGGCATTTCTGTGTGCCCCAGAGAGTGCTTGGCCCTCCAGGAAGCAAAGCACAGAGGGTGTGGGACAGTGGAAGGAAAAGGAGAGGAAGCTTTACCCTGTGTTTTCTGGATTATGGGCTGGGTAGAATGAGCCCAAATTATTCCATCCTAGGCTGTCATGGACTGTCACACCCTTATTGCATCACACAATACGTATCAGAGGCTTGATCGTTCTAGTGCTTACAGCAACTCTGCTGTGCCTGTGCCAAAGGGCACAGCAAGGGCACAGCACCATGTTCCTGCAGAGCCTGGGCACTGCCCTGCAGCACTGGTGCAGTCCTGCTCCATTACAGCAGCTAATGTATGTCCAACTGTTTATTCATTGTATTAGTTCTTTTACTTGTTAGTGCCCTGAGAGCTGTCAGCAACACTCTCAAATTCCCAAGCACTTGTGTGCCAGGGTTATCAGCTGTTTTTGTGTGTGACTGGTTGCACATGTCACAGCTGTTCTCCTTCCCTAGACCAAGTAATTTGTCCTTTTAAGATAATCCTGTGTCAGAAATAACATGCACTAAATATGCCTCTCCCCACCTGGCTGAGGGTGATACCCTGCACTGCCACAGATGAGAGCTGACAAAAATGATGGTGAAAGACAAGGGTCACAAACACAGTTACAGTGAATCAGATGCATTTGTCACATCTTTCCATGACTGCAGCAGATGCTCCCATCTGATGCTGCCAGCACAGCTCGCTCACAGCCCATCCCCAGGCACACAGCAGATACACAAAAAACCACCACAGACCAACAGCCCATCCATCACCCATCTAAACAAAGCATCCCCAACTTCCCAGGCTTGCTCTTCAGTCTGACACCATCTGACAACAGCTTCTATATGACAACACACAGAACCTATGCACTGGTGCCTGACTGCACACACTAAGGGCAGTTTAATACCTCACAACATAAGCATGAAGGACAACCCTTCCACTCACTCTTCCCATATACAGTACAGTCCACACAGTCCCTTTGATGAGCAAAAACAAAGGCATTGACTTCTAGAGACCACAAACAAACAGGAGAGATGATAAGAAGTGAAAATCAAAACCAAAGGACAGAGGGGAAAAAAACAATGGGAAAGAGGCAGCCAGAGACCAAGAGAGCCTGAGGCAATTATGCAGGGCACAGCAGCAACAGGCAGGTACAGCTGGGTGTGCATTACTCACAGTTCATGTTGATCTGCTGGGATAGCTCTATTAGCTCCATCTCAGTGGGCATGTAGCCCATGGTCCGCATGCAGTTCCCCAGGTCCCTGCAGTTAATAAACCCATCCTTGTCTTTATCAAACTCCTTAAAGGCTTCTCTTAATTCTGTGGGAAAGGAAGAACAATATTGTCAGTGACAGCTTGAAATACCTTTTCCAAGAAAACTCCCCAGAATAAACAGCACTTTATGAAGGCAGACTTTCTAAGATACTCAGTGTTTTCCCACCAGATCTCCCTACATGAGGCAATGACTGGAGCAAAGTTAAGCTCTTCTGTCAGCAGTGCTGCTGGCTCATTCCTGGCAGGAAAGCTTGTTCGAACTACAAGTGTCACAAACACTTCATTGCTAAACTGTGCTCCCTAAAGAAACTGCAGCAGGTAAGTTTTTCCAACATTTACCTCTGCTCTCTATTATATACCCCTCACTGTAGAGATTAGCAGGTAAGACAGCTTCCTTGGAGCCATATTATAGTATCATCCTCCACAACACTTTCTGTGGGAGCTGGAGGGACAGCAGTTCCCTAACAGCCAATATCCCATTACTTACTTATCCTCTCACCCTGAAGAATATGGAATGGATGCAAATTCCTTCACAGTCAGAACTCTTTCAGTTTTATACATGATTTCTTTCACTGGGATTATTTCAGTAATCATCTCCCTTGATTTGCCCCAAATAATTTTACCCATGGGGGCCACCATGAAAGGGCCAGCCAACACATTTTCACTGGGCAGAGAGAAAGAGGACAAAGAAGAAACAACAAATTTTACCTTCAATTTCTTCCGGACGCAGTTCTCTATCCTGCAAAAAGAGAACATATTATGTTAAAGACATTTGTTGGCCACAAAATAGTTTCAAAATAGCACTTATTGGTACAAAGGGTTCTGGAACAAGCCAGAAAGTGAGAGAAGAAACAAGAAGGTGATGACATGTTTAATACCATCTACCTAGGAAGGCTTCCCAGCTTTCCTTCCCAAAGAGAGGGGTGTTAACCTGCACACATTTCTCTGCAAGCCCTCTCCATCTCATCTGGTGGACAGGAGGATGACAGGTGGTCCCTGAACAGAATAGACCTGGACCAACACAGCAAGATTTGTGGCCTCCCCACTGATGGTATTATTGGCAACTT
Source organism: Zonotrichia albicollis (assembly GCF_047830755.1). Classification (NCBI taxonomy): domain Eukaryota; kingdom Metazoa; phylum Chordata; class Aves; order Passeriformes; family Passerellidae; genus Zonotrichia; species Zonotrichia albicollis. The sequence continues at coordinate 10,703,887 of NC_133836.1, read as the reverse complement.
CACGAAGCTGCTTCATCATTGCCCAGCACCAAGTTCTGGAGCAGGGACTGTCCCTGTAGCAGTTATGATCTCCTCTGGAGCTCTGATTGTATTTCTACTGCCATTCCCGCTGACACACACAGATCAAAGCAGCTGGAAGCAGTCCTTGTAACCAGCAGGTCTAGACTATCATCTGCTCAGATCACTGCTTGATCTCTGTCCTTCTGGCAGGACAGCAACAGCCATGAGGTCTCTCACAGTCAATGTCTCAGTGACATCGCCTACAATCTGTCCCCACAAAAGGTAGCAACTTCCCCCTTCCCCCCAGCCTCAACTCCACATACAAGCATTTTAAAACCAGTCATGAAGGCAGACACACAACATATACATCATCAAGGTCATCCACAAATGAAACAGGACAAGGATTCACCATGTTCAGGAAACACTGCAACTTCAAACATCCAATTTGAATTTCTTGGAAGAAGGGGGAGGATATAAGAGTATAGGAAAGCTCCAACACTGCACCAGGAAGAAGAGATGAGCATGGAAATGCACTGCTTTCTGGTTTAAATGCCCTTTCTAATTCCTCTCATGGCTCCCAGGCAAATCCAAATCATCTGAGAATTTGGAAACACAGAAACGCGATCTCTTTTGTCGTCTCACTCTCGGCTTTTCCCCTCAACTGTGGGGAGTTTCTCCTTGCCTTCCAGGTGTCCTCCAGCCTCACCACATGTGCCTGGAGACGGTGCCTTTGATCAGTTTGAGAAGGATGATCCTTTGCTATTTAACCGCAGGCTCCTCTGGAAACTCTAATGGCAGCTGCTCGGAGTGCATAGCAAACTAGGACACACACTGGCTTACGTCTGTGCAGAAGTGGGCTGTGCCAGAGAAATGACCAGCTTGCCACTCATAACCTTCCCAGAGGCATCTCTGTGCTGGATGGAACTGTCAGAGCGTGCTGGCTCTGCTGTTTCATCCTTCACAGACCTGGTATTTTCAAACATGTCATCCCATTTGTTCTGCTTTCATCAATACCAAGTAATAAAGCAATTCAATCTCCTCAGACCGGACGCAGGAGGCATAATTGCCCTCCTGCCTTAGATAAAATAACAGAAGAAAACCACCCACAATCAGTTCCAGCACCTTGTGCACTTTATTCCATGGAGTGCAAACGCTGATCCCTGGAGATAGTGGCTGGGTGCACAGCAGGTGCAGGTGCAGGTGCAGGGCTGTGAGTGCCAGCACTGCAGTGCAAAGGGTGCCATGATTCACCCACGGTAGCTGCTGCCTTGTGACAGTGGCCAGGGTAGGACCCAGGCCCTCCTCCAGCACAGTCCTCACAAGACCATCCTCCCCCTCCTCCTCCTCCTCCCTCACTGAAGACCACATTGTAACTGACATCAGTGACACCTGTCAGAAGTGGGGGCCTCTGCACTGGCTCTAATTTTGCACACCAAAGAATTTGCATTTGCCAGATACTGCAAATGCAGAAGGAGGGGGAGGGTTTATGTCCCTCCAAAAATCTGACTCAAGCGATAACTAACATCAAGAAGAGGTTTTCTGTTTTAAATTTGAAAAATCCTCTAAAATGATTAAGGAGTAAAATTGCTTGGGATAAAATGGGCTGAACCACTCTAAAGCTTTCGGAGAACATATGGGAAGAGGAATAAAACTATTCCAAGAGTTAAGATCCTAGATATGAGCAGAGGTGACCCCCAGAGAGTCCATTATACTTAATGGTCTTACCCTCATTTATTTCTGTTCTATGCACAAGAAATCCTGTTGGCCTAGAGAGTCAGTAAAAGTAAAGCTGTGTATTAGATGCACTTATTCTACATCAGGGTACTTAGAGACATCACTAATCCTATTTTGGAGACCTCTCAGGGTACAGTGAGCTTCCATGGCCTAAGCAGGATGGACACTTGTCCAGCTGTCCACTAGGGAGCTGGACCTATCTCCTGTGACAGGTGGCTCGGTGCAGGTCAGCAAGTGTACCTGTGCAAGAGTGTGTTTCATGTTCTAGTGACCTGGCACAGGGACTCTGTGATCACTTAGTGGCTGAAGGTTAGGAAGAACAAAAGCCTTTTGATCAATAATGACACATAATTACTCTTTTTTGAGTTGTTGGTTGAAGCAGAGGTTTCAGAGATAAAGACCTACATGTCTCCTACCGCTGTAGATGACCATATCAACACACAAGTAAAGCAGAGGTTTCTTACAGAGGCAATAAACCTCTGGTTCTGAGGCAATTGGGGTAAGCTTTGTTTCACCACAAGAACATGGAAGGCACTGGGTGAATATCTGATAATTCACATATTCACGAATACATATCCATAAAAGGTGTGTTAATCATATTAAATTGTTTGTCTTTAAATTCACATTGCTGTAGAAGTAGAATGTTTGGGGGCAAAAATATATTTTAATTCTTGTAAAGACACAGTATTGGGGTGCATACATACAAGCACACGTTTTTTGTTTGTATATAAATGCATGCATTGGATGCATATGAGCACCTAGTTACAATAGGTGTGACTGAATGAATAGGGGTGGTTTTGCTATTTCTCTCTCTCTATGTGGGAGGGTAATAACATTTGGTAGCCTGGCACTATTTGCAAATATAAGGAAAGCCGGATGTTCCTCAGTTTAACTGGCTGGGATTGCTGCAGTGTCAGGCTGGGTATGCCAGTGCACAAGAGATTGTGTCCGGGTATCTGTGAGGAGGCAGCTGTCTGCTTATATCTGCTGGTGCTAGTGTGCTCACCGTGAACTGATAGGAACAGTATCAAATATGGACAGCTTGTTCCCAATACAGATGCCCTGATTTGCATTTAACTGGCTATTTAGGCTTTAAATGCTAATCTGAGCTAATCAAGAGATGTGTGTCTTGCTGGAATAACAGCTTTGAGCACTGGACTTTTCCTGAGTCCATATGAACATATGCAAGTCCTGAAGTCCTAAAACCTTTTCATGAACTCATATGATTATGGCTACTCGAGTATAGACTTGGATCTATTTTCCACAGCTTCAAGTTTAGAATCCTCCTTTCTTGGTGTTTAAGCACAAGGATAGCTGCACATCCTTCAGGTTAGACATTAGCCTGTGACTGTATCTGCACTTGGAGCTGGAGCCGGGATGCTCGAGATCCAGGGCTGGGAGTTACAGAGCTGCACGCAGACGGAGCACGGGGGCGGCTCCGCATCCCCGACTCGCGTCCACGTGGCTTTGTGCGTGTCTCGCCCCGCTGGGTGTAACTTACGTACAGGCTGCCTGTTTTCTGCGAAGCCCTTCCTCAGGAAGATGCATGCTGGCCCCAGCAGGTTGTGCATGACGGCGCAGTTCTGGGCCAGCACCATGAGCGGACCCTGGTACTCGCCAGCCGACGACCCCTCTTCGCTCGTCTGGACAGCTTTATAGCTCGTCTTCTCGTCATGGCGGATCTTCCCAGCCAACCAGCAGCAAGCAAACAACACAACAGAGGATGTTACCTCCCCATCTCGTTCCTCTGAAGTTTTACTGAACCGCCTCGCAGAGATATAATTGCTACATTTCTTTCATCTGGTGCACACTGCGTCCCCCCCACCGGCCTATTTGGATTTGTACAGAAGCAGTAAGTCCAGGAGTTCACTTTCAAAAGCTGAAAGAACAACCAACCACGAGAATTTCTCTTTGAAACGACATCAAACTCTCAGCGCTGCTCACATCTACCCAGACACAGCCCAAAGTGCCACACTCCCACAGTCAGCCCCAGAGCTAACACTGCCTTGAATGAGCTGAAAGGACAAGCACAGCCCAACTTAACAGTACGTGTGCCAAAGTGTGCCCGGGCATCCCCAGGAGAGCCGGCAGAGCTGCACAAAGCCACTGCTCAGGCTCACACAGCATCACACGCTTTATCACGTTTTCAAAAGACCATTTACAGCATCAGGTGGCCCTGCCAACTGCAGGCTCACGCTGCCTTGTGCAGCTACTAATTAGTTACATCCTCAGGGTTTGAGGCACTTACTGCCTTGGCCTCTTTTAATCACTGACAGTCCCAAAGTGGAGATCAGACACGGGCACAACGTTTTTGAGTGTTTGCATTTGCACATTTTCTAAGTGCACACGTCCTGCTAAGCTAAGGCTCCAGAACAGAATCCAGCACTGGATTTTATAAGGAGGCGCTGCTTTCCTTTTATAGAAATGCATTTCCCTGGCTCTGCAAAAAACCTCTTATCCTGATATTCCCATGCAGCTATAAAAAGCCAACACAACCCACAGGACCCTTGGTTTTATAGAATAAACATTAATCATACATTAGATTCCTCTTCAGGAATGATTCTACTTTTACAGCCAGCGTTCCCAGGGGTGATCAGAGAAGCTCTGTCACTTGTCATTGTCTCTATTAACCCTTTCCTGAAAGCCTGAGGTAAATTTTCAGGCTAAAAGACCAGACACAAACACCCCCCATTCACACTTGTCTGAGACTATTGTATCTACTTGCTGTGTCTGTCATGTGCTATTACATTGCATGCATGGTTTGTAATTTGCCTTTTTGTACACAGTCTTACACCAAGCTGCTCATGTATAATGTCATGTGAATATCAAGCATCAAAACAAAAATAACTCAAAAAGCAAGCCAGGGAGAAAGAAAATGATGAAGCAGAAAAGCATTTTCATTGCAGCCGTGCCTGAGAAAGGAATTGGTCTCTGATTAATTCTGACACATAGGACACTTGTCCTTAGAAAACTGAAAGATGAGCATCCATCCACAAATGGCATATTACTAGCTCAGCTAAATGTCAAGACACCTGTGTTGAGCTACACAGCTTTGTGACATCAGTGCAATGTATTTTCAAAATTATTAGCTTTATTTCCTGGCACCTTTTTCAGTTTAATATACCGAATAATATGAATCACTCAAATGCCCCACATCGGTGTTTAATTCCAGTGAAGCCACATGAAGGATGCAAAGCCCCACAGCCCCAAATGTTTGTTTGGTGACATTTCCAGTCAATGGTTTATTACCAAGCAATACAGCAGTACCTCATAATAGTCATCCCATTATTTTTCTGTATCGATAGAGGTTGCCAGTTTGACAAAACAGTTGCCAAGAGCCACTGAGGACTGTGACCAGACAAACTGCTGCAGTGCCAGAATACCAAGGTGAACAGCTCAGCAAGGCTCCCTGCCCTGCACTGTCACTGCAGGCAGGATTTATGGCATTCAGTGTTCCCTCTGCCAGCAGTCTCCCAGGTTCTCCTGCAAATATCCACTCGAGTTCCCTTTACCATGCTCCTTCTACATCGCAGAAGAGAGGGCAAGGGAGCTGTGATATTGGTATGGGGCAAAGAAACATCAGCCACCCATTACAGGGGAACAGCAGTGTTCATGACAAAGAAAATGCAAGAATAGGACTGGGGAGATCAGGCTTTCCCACTCCCTTCTTAGCAAAGGACCACTAACCTTCCTGGCCAAGTCCAGCCCTTGGCTGTGTCAGATTATGGAGTGGGAAGAGACCTGGTTGATCTAGAGATGGCCAAAGTGGTGGAGAGCTGTGGTAAAGTGAGGGACCTGGATGCCAAGGCTTTTAATTTCTGCACAGCAGAAGCACACCAGGATTCACTTCATTTTTGGCCTGAGTGCCAGAGGGACTTTGCAGAACAGCAAGCCAAGAGGGGCCTCAATCCCAACTGCAGCATCTCTTGGAGGGAAAAGCAGCCAGGATGGCTTCCACAATCATTTGGGGGGACAACGTGACAACAAGAAACTGAAGCTTCCAACAACAGACAGGGACTCACAGCCTGAACAAGCAAGGTACCCTGGTGCCATCCAGACCTAGACCAAGCCAGCTGGTGCCTGGGAGTGAATCCCAAATTGTGGGTTGAAATAATGTATTCAAGAGTTCAGACTGTCACCCAAGAGCAGCTTCTACACGTGTTGTCTGCAGTCCCTCCTCTTTAACATTTCAGCAAAATTAGTTTGCTCAAAGTAAAATCTGAGAAAAATGATTGGGATCATATAACAGCCAAGTGAAATTGGGCAATGTTAAGACTGATCTGCAAAGTCTCCAGTATAATCACGTGAGTTGTGATGAAAAGAGTGGCAGAGTACCAGGACCTGTCAGGATGAGTGCCTGATTTCATAGTTCACTAGAGTGATGTCTGAGAAATTCTCTGATTCAGCTTTGCAACTTTTTCTCTTCAGTCCTGACATCCCAGGCCTTGTAACTAGGCACAAAGTGAGTTATTCAAAGCAGCTTTTAGGAATAAAAGCATAAATTACCTCAAAGACTGACAACACAATTTACAGGTTCTTGAATCTATTTCGATTCAAGCAGCCTGGCTACCTGTCAGACTTTAATTGCAATCGCCTTGTACAGCTGCAGCCAACTCCTTTTATTCCAAGTTGAAGGCGACCTACAAACAACCAAGCTGGTTTTTCACATGTGCAACATTTGGGTGAACCTCAGCTACTTCTACGTCTCCCTGCAGGTCACCCTGACCTAGGACTGGTCTCAGCACTGCATAACTGCTGGGTGATGAATTCCCTCATCAAGTACCCCAGCTCCCCCACAGCAGCACTGTGCCATTACTGCCGTTGTTTACAGCAGCCAAGATAACAAGCAAATTGTGTTTCTATACAGAAGAGGCCAAAATGCAGCCAAAAGAAACTCTGCGATGGAAGTCCTCTCTCTCCCAGACAGCTCCCTTGCAGAGAAGCTTTCCCAGGTGCCAAGGTCTCCTGGATAAAGCATCTTGATGGCAGTGGCATTTCACTGTCATCAAGGTCTCTACAGAGGCAGCATCTCATTGCAATTCTCTGGATGATCAGCATAACTTTATCATTTATGGAGAATGAACTGCATAGCTTTTTGCTGAGCTATTTGATTTGCAGCAATGCCAAGTGAGTACTGTGTGGCTGACAGGTACACAGTGCTGTAAGGTCTTCCTCAGTCAAACAAGAAATGTTTCTGGGGCATGTTGTTCCCATTTCAACCCAGTCCATAACAGCAGAATTATTCCTGGATCTAGTTTGTCCCAGGACCACTGCAAAACTTCAGTCCCATAGACTGTGGGCTGAAGCCTAACAGACAAATGTGGCAGCTCACAGAGTCCAGCTGGGCCCAAGCATGTGGACACATGGGCCACGCTGATGTGCAACATGATGCACAAACACACAGCCAGGGCCCAGTGTATCCACTCACAAACAGATCCATGGACAAGCAGAACAAAGAGAAAAACATGCTTCTGTACCCAAACACATACCCAAACTAATTGCTTCATGTGCAAGGATGGATAGACATAAAAACGTGCATGTCTACACACAGACTTGTGTGAGGACATGCACCAGCAGGTGAGCACACACAGCACCATACAAGCAAGGGCATGTGTGTGATACACAGAAATGCCTTCTGCACTCACAGCAAACCTGCCCAGGCCCTCAGGATGCCTGTTAGAGATGTGAAGAGCTAAGGACACACAGGTACCTCAGATGGGCCCAGAGGTGTGCACACTCTTACACAGCAATGGCAACATGTACAGACAAGTGACCCTTCATGTATACATGCATGTATGTCCCTACACCCACAGCACACACGGTTACTCAAGCAGGTAACTCTCAGCTGAAGCACAAGCACAAGCTCACTCCTGCCCTGACAGGAGCGTGCCAGCACACTGTGCACATCAACAAGCACATGCTTGCAGGTACCCAGAGGAGAGCTGTACACACACAGTGAGCAGGACATGAGCCTACACACACATTTATTTATACATATTATGGCTCTGAGCATCCTGGGTTCTACTGGCTGCACTTGCATGAGCAGCTCTTACAGAAAAAGTCTGGTGAAGAAGCTGAACCCCTCATACTCATCTCTGTGTTTCTCCCACCTCCCATTCTTGTCTGCCCACAGTGTCACCCATCCCAAGAAGCAGGGCTGGATTGATTCAATTCAGGGAACATACCTTTTTAGAGAGGTTTCTCAGAGGAGACTTCACACAGTTGCCCATAATATGTTGAGGCTGCCTTTCCGGTGGACTTGGTTATAAAGGAACTGAAGCAATTGATCCCATTAAAGGTATTCCTTGGGAGCAAAGCAAGAAAGGCAGCACCAGGCAAATCCAAACAGCTACTGGCTGCTGGGGCTTTCCCTCTTCAGGGAGCTTTTTCTCTCTCTGCCTCTCTCTCTCCGTATTTTACTTTATGTTCACTTTCTTGAAGAGATGAAGCAGGAAGGAGAGGGAGGGGAGAGAAACAGACAGAAAGAGAGGGAGAGAGAGAGAGTGAGTGAGAAGGGGGGAGAGAGGGAGGCGGATGTATAATCTACATCAGATTAATGTTCAAATCCCTCCCACCCCCCTCAATCTGCAGGCAAGATTGTTTCACTCATAGGAGAGGGCTATTTCAGGGAGAATTAAAACAGAGAGGCAATGCAAGAAGTGATTTCAGTGATGAGTTCTGTGAATCTAGCTAGTTTGGGTCCACACAGCCTCTGAACATTGCATCCCTACCCACCCCCCTTCTAACTCCTCTTGGCTTTTCAATCACCACAGCCCCAGGCTGGCCAGAAGGCAATCCACTTAGGGGCTTGGAGCAGACCACAGCTCCTTTCAGAGCAGAAATGGACCCATTTATCTGGGTGGGACCTGTTTCAGCTTATAAATACCAGCAGACCTAGAGGTGTCTGATTTTTATTCTGTCACGGTGGAAGCAAGCCTGGAGACAGCAGTCCTGGGACCCTACAACACTCTCAGCCCCAGGACAGTAATATTTAACCACAAGGGAGAGATGTTGAGCCAGTCTTGCAGTAAAGTTTTTCCAGCTTTCTGCAAGTAAAAATCAATTGGCAGTTTAACCTGTACAAATCTGCCAAAGACGGGCTCACACCCGAATCTTAAATCTAAACAGCCCCAGGTTAGATAATGTGAATCAAAGAATTTTGATGTCAGATCCATCCATTTCATTCGCAAGAGCCCAAGTCCTGGAATAAATGAGAGGCACCTGAACCTAGAGCTGGCTCTAAATTTTGGACTTTATGCCTGTAGTGCAGAATAATCTCTGAAAGAAAAGGGATGAGTCCCCAATATATTTTTTCCTGATCTCAGGCTGACCATAAGAGCATTCAGTCTGAAAAGAGATTTAAATTGAATAAAAACCACATAATCACACTCAGGCAACAGTATCTGAGCAGGATAGCGGATGCACCTTTAGCTGTGAGGCACCACAGCTGCAGCTCCACAGTGATAAGAAGTATGAAGAGCTAAGGACCAGGATGACACTGATCTTACACCCTGTTATGCAGCAGGCTGCTTGGACACTCTGGTGTTGAGCTGAAAGATTTCACATCTTTATTTGCAAGTGCAGCTCCAAACAAAAGCTTCTAAAGAGACCTGCTCCATAGGCTGAGGACTTGCACCAGATGCTTTTTGTGAAGGAGCCAAGGACTCGCTCTCCTGACAGCTCTAGGGCTGTAGGACAAAGGATGAACTGTCAATGTCAAAACAAAGCAGGGATTTCTCCTTCCACCCTGATGGTGCTGCGGCAAATTAAGTATGATTTTAAGGTGACTCAACAGTTGCTTTAGAGCTTAGAGGCTTCTTCCACCTAAGGAGATGAGTCTAGGAGTATGACAAAGTCTGCAGCTTCTCCAGTTAGCCACAGACAGAAGTACATGGCCATAGGGAATGGTGCTTCTTGCTCTTTCTTGTAATAACAGCTTCCCAAGACTGAAGACAGTGGGACAGCCTCCTCTCAGATTCCCTGAATACCTTCTTCATTAGATGATGTTGTAGGAGCTGCACAAAGGTCCACAGGCTCTCCAAAACAAAAAGCTGCAGCAGGACATGCTGGAAGACTCCTTGTCTGCCCCTTGTACCCAGGGCAGACTGAGAGGGGGACAGAGGGGAAGACCTCCATAGCAGAGCCCACCCATGTTAGGGTGGAAAGCAAAACTCTTCCTGAGCTGGGCCTGTCTCCCTCATCAGGAGATGCTGAGGAAAAACACAGTCACTCCTTGGGGGCTGTGCAAGCCCTGGGCCCTTCAGTGGGGTCTTTGCAGGAGGATGCTGAAACTCCCAGCTGCTCTCAGGCTTCCATCTTTGGCCCTATTTCTCTTTTCCCTCTTAAGGCAGCTAATGGGAGGCTGATCTACCCTCTGACAAAGTGCCAGTCATTAATAATGTCCTCTGTCAGCTGGAGCCATTCCCCAGGCTCCGTGTTTATTGACGAAGTGCTTGTCTCCCTTGAGCAGAAGCTGCCACACAGCGAGTGAGGCGCCTGGGCTCCTTCCTGAGACAAATGACTTCAATTCCAGAGCAGAGAGGAGAGAGAATTGCCTTTCTGCTGCTAATGAATCTCTCCCTGACAGGAAGCATGCAGGCCAGGAACACCCTGCAACTGAGAAGTGCCCATCTCCCACATTGTCCCAGGGAGAGGGAGGGAAGAAAGGGAGTCAGACATCTCCAGCCAGAAAAATCCATCACACTTCCCAGACTATTGTGGGACAGCTTTGGAATACAGCTGTGGAGTGTGTCTTAGTGAGCTCTAAAAGCCTCTCAATGAGATGGTGACCCTCTAAATACTGGTTTGTACCAGAGCATTCAGAACCAGCCTGAATGCTGTGTTTGCCTACTCTCCAGCTTTTCTTCCCTACAGTTACAGGCAGTTGTAGGAAACGTGCAGGGCAGAGTGAGAGGGCTGAGACTCCTGCCAGGCTTGGCAGGGAATTTGCAGTCCAGGAAGGGAAGAGGGAATGGGAGCCCATGTGCACCAGGTCTGCAGCACAGACACAATCCTTTGACTCTGTAAGAACTCCAGTGCAGCTCAAGAGGCCCAAGAGATGCAATCATGAGCAATTTTTTATCTCCTTATTTACTCTGACTCTCTTAAGAGCAACTGAGCAGGACACCATAATCTGGCAGACAGCCCCTGCTGAGCTCTGAGGAGAAAAATCTCTCAACAGTAGGACCTTGTTCCCATCACCACCACAGGTAGCTTAAAGATAGGCAAGGAAAGTGGAGTTGGCAGAAAGGTCATTAGAAGATTAGGTTAGAAGGAACATATTTTCTCCCTTCCTCCAACTGACGCTGCTGGAAGAGAACGGGATGCTGAGAATAAGTGTGTCAGAAACATTTCTGTGTAGGTGCTGATCTGTGGGTATGCCTATATCTGGGGTAGTCAGTGTGCATGTGGGAGGGCTGCACATGCATGTATACTGGTTTTCCCACACTGTTCTTTGTGGCAATCACACTGTTCTTTTAAGGTCTGTGTCTCTGTTGTAAACTTTCTAAAAATCTGCAAGAACTTTGTGAAATGCAAGTTCTTGCTGCTGTTCATGCATCCCTCCCTTTCTCCCCAGGTCCAAGGTGGAGAGCAGAGAGCTCAAGGGATGCAGCTTGGCACAGAGCAGGGTGTCAGCTCATGGGAGAGAAGCATTTGGCACGCTGACTGACCTGAGCACATGGAAGGGAGAAGGCTGGCTGACTTGGCATTCAACAAGGAATGATTTAGGTGGTTTAATATGTCTGGATACTTTAAAAAGCAGCAGTGCTGTGCTTTGGGCTGGCACCTTTGGCAGAAACGCTCATTTCATAGGAAAATGTTGGAACTCCTCATAGCTAATCATTTGGCAGGTGCCAGAAGCTTTATCTAGTGGCAGCAAATATCCAACAGACACAACAGAGAAAACAAAATCAATCCAAAACATGTGACTGCTTATCAAACTGTAGCTTTGCTTGGCAAAAATTTTCAGTGGAAGTATGGATTTGTATGGGGACTGTTCAGATGCTAGGCCTGTTTCAGTGCACAGTCCTTCATGTGCTGGAACATTACATTATTGTTCTGAACACAACATAAATACTGCTACAGGGCAATGTCAGTAGGTAACGGGTATTGTATAGTAAAGCACGGAAAACTCTTTCCTAGTATCTTTTCACTGAAGTCCATAGTTCTACCAAGAGCCCACTAAATGCTTTAAACATTTAGTATATTAAAATACATCCCCTTACTTTATTTATTCTAACAGGGCAGGAATTTTTGTTGTACTTTTTCCTACCCCAGAGTGGAAAGTGCCCACATGGATTAGTAGCTTTCAAATCTGCTTCCAATAACCCTTTATTTGGTGGCTACAGATCTGTATTTTACAGGAAATGTATAGTTTGACAGAAACTGTCTTGTCTACTGAACAACCTGAGATGAGCCTAACCATTTGGAGTGGGCAACATCCTCCTGTACCAGTTCTGTCAAGGATCTCATTTTGAAGCTCCCAACCACTGGAACATGCACTGGCACTCTCAATTTCTGTGACTGATTTCTGTTTTTTCTTCTGCATCAGCTCCCAAGTGCTTTTGCTACACATTGAGTTGTGTCTTCTAACATCAAAGGAACCTTGGATGGTTCCATATGCCAGTCAGACAAGTACAGGTCCATCTCAAGGGGAGGCACAAGCAGGTACTGGTGGATGCAGTCCAGGTTCTCATCTAGGGAAAGGAATTCTGCAGAGAGTTTGGGAACTTTCTTTGCTGTCAGCTGTTCCAGGAGGAAAGTGTTGCTGACTCATGCTGTGCATAATATTCTCCTCCATTAGAGCAATTGGATCATAATCAATCACAAACAACAGAATGTTTATTAAAAAGACGGAGAATATTTTCTATTCCTCTCAAGGTAACAAAGCCTGGACTGCCTGTCAACTTCTGTTTGGAACAGCTCTGTCTGTAAATAGCTGGCTTCTTCTTGCCTCAGATGAAAATAGTTGGGAACGTGCTTTCTCCTGACACCTTCCCTGCAGATCTGATCCAAGGATTTTGCATTAGCCCAACTTCCAAGTTCCTACGCAGGAGATGCGTTGGCCAGACCACAATGTACTGTGGATATTTGCTGATGATGATCCTCAAGATCATCAATGAGCTACAAAAAGACAAGTACAAACTTGACAGCTCAGAAGCTGCTGTGAGGATTTGTCATGTATATGGAGGACAGAGGTTGTTTAAAATAGACCTTACATGGTTCCTTGTCTTTGCTCCAGAATATGGGAATTTTGTTGCACTCCATCCAACTGTGACTACTGCAGAAGCAGCTAATTCTGCCTGGCTCTCTCACCTCTTTGGAAACAAGAGGGACAGGGGATAAGCAGAGGCCTGGAAACCAGTACCAAATAGTCCAAACCAACCTGGCAGCATTACGTGAGATTTGCCACCCTAAAACAGAGATCTGCCTCACTTCTAATTTGAGTAAGGATCTGACAGCACCTTTAAAAGAACCAAACTGTGTATCCCAGGTCTCTGACTACACCTCAACACAAATGGTCCCAAAGTATCTAAACAAATTGTGGTTTATTTCAGCAGAACACATTGAGGTTGCTGGTGTTTTTCTACTTCCTGCCTTCAACTGTTGTGACATGATGTTTCCCAATGTTACACTATTGCCTGTTTCCTTCCAAATGCAGAGAATGTATTTTGCCTGAGTGGGATGAAACAATGCTGTGTATTCCTTCCAAAGATGGTTGCAAGATGCAAAGTACTCCAGGGGAGGAATGGGTGGAAGAAATGTTAGAATATTGCTAATGTCTTCATTCTTGGGTAGCACTGAGTTCATGGTCTTATGCTGGAGCAGAAAGCTACTAAAAATCTAAATATGACCATAGCTAGGACAGTTCTTTATTTTCAAGTGTAGCATTTGACTGCAGGATTACTCAGGTTCATGGACACTACCGCTGCTCTCTAAGGTCACAGGAATGTCAGAGGATTATTGAAACGGAGCCCAAAGTTAGTTAGACATCTTTTACTGAATGTACACCATATAGCTGCTTGTTATTGGAAATCAATACCACTCATGGATGCATCAGGGAAAAACAGTTACTGAAGCTGGAATGCTACAAAGAATCACAGCTAATTCAGCTGACAACCTGCAGCCCAGCCACTAGATCTAAAGCTAAACTTCCCTGACATTATGTTGAAACCCAGGATTGCATGAAACAAAAATCAAGGGGGTAAAGCTTAACAAAATGGACAGTGGACTTATGTAAATGATGATTAATTTATTACTGAAAGCTTTTTTTTCTTCTCCAAAGATAAACTGAATCTAACCAGAAGGTTTGTGTATTTCAGTGCATTAGATCATGCTGCTGTATATTTCATGAACAGAATATTTAATGAATGTTCTTTTAGCTTGGTTTTATTTTGAAGTCTTTCTATAGCCTTTTAAAACAGATTTGTTTAAAAAGTAAATCACTGACAAAGATTAATGTTTGCTGGCAGGCCTACTGTAGACAGGAGGCTTATCCATTGCCCCTTAGTGATTCTGTACGTCTGGCTCACATCCCTCAAGCTCTTTACAAGCAATAAATGTGATGAACTTTTCTCCAAGCTGAGCAAAGGGGGGACTGAGTGGATATGCTCAAGTGGAACAATGTTTCTCTGTGTCTGAGGTCATTACATATAAAAACATGAGACGTACCTTGGAAGGTGTGGCAGGTGTCAGCAGGCAGGTGTGCACACAAGCGCCGAGCGATGTTTTAAGCACAGGAATGCATAAGCGTGTACAGAGGTGGTTGTGAAGCCACACAGAAGAGTTAGCAGAGGCTGCACGAGCAGGCTGTGTGTACATAGACAAGACATGTACATGAAGGCTTTTTATGTCAATCTACATGCATGGACATGGGCTGTGGCAACTCATGCAGGGATGGAAGCACGCAGGCTGTACGGGCCCCACGCAGGTATCCGACCCAGTGAACCCGCAGCTGGGAGCGGCTCTCGCCAACTTCACGGCAACGGCGGGGCTGTCCCCGGCTCTGACACACTCACCGGGCGGCCCAGGGACAGGGCATGCCCCGGGAGCCCAGAGTGCGGCGGGTCCGTGTCAAGGCGGCTCTGCCGGGCGGGGAAGGGCCCCGGGCCGAGGCGGCGGGGCCGCGCGGGGGCGCGCCGGGGCCGCCGCAGCCCCTCCGGAGCCCCGCTGGAGCCCCGCTGGAGCCCCGCTGGAGCCCCGCGGCGGAGCGGGTAGGGGACAGGCCCGCAGCACCGATCCCAGGAGCCCCGGCGGGACGGGCAGCAGCAGAGGGAACACCGCTGTCTGTCCGCGGGACTGTCCCTGCTGCCACGCGGACTCCCTTCCCTTTCCGCCCGTGCCCTCAGGGACCCTTCTGGGCCGGTATAAACCTTCAGAGGTGCCACAAAACACGGAGGAAAAGTCGGTGCAGGATACGGCATTTCTTCAGGTTCTTTCTGCCTCCTAATCTGTGCACCCACGGTCCATGCTCCATACGAGCCAAGACCGTGCCACGGGACCAGCACCACTCTGGCGGTCAGTCATGCTAAGCCAGAAGCCTGTTCACCCCAAATTACTGTGCCGATTTAACAGAGTTAATGAGCAGTTTAGTTAGAGACTGTCTCAGTTTGTCACCAGACCTGACATGCCACTGCTTCACCTGCCTTACAGATACAACACAACACGTGAGCACCTGGAAACCCAGACCTTTCACCTTCACCTCGCCACCCCACAGCGTGACACATGAAAGTTTCCATTGCAGCCTCCCTCGCTAACACACAGGGCCAGCTGAAAACTTCCATTACTGAGCCAGGAGCCACTCTACCCTGGCAGGACTGGCCAGGGCTTCCTACTTCTCCACGGATGGATCTCCAAGAATGGTCCTGATGCAGTGATGGCTCTTGGGCAAAACGCCTGTTAGAATCAGCTGAAGCCAAAGACATTGGAGGGAACAAAGTTGTCTGGCAGATGAGAAGACCAGAAAGGCTGGACAAGGCACCTTTTCCCTACACGCTCTCGGCTGATCAGAGGAGAATGTTCTTGACATGCTTTCCACACATGCTTTCCACATTTTCTGTCCCAAAATGGGGCCACTTCTGTCATCCCAGTTTGCTGTAAGGTCCATTAAAACCTGTTAAGAACTAAAGCTCAGGAATAAAGGGGGGTGGAGCAGGAAAATAAAAGGAAAATTTCACAGGAAATGCAGAAAGATTCCTTCCCTATTTTAATGGTAATGTGGACACTGACATTAAAGCAGGAATGGGAGATGGTGCAGGAGAGGCTTTAAACTCCCTGTACAAATAGAAATACAAAAGCCCCTTTGGCCACAGTGCTAACAGCAGAACCCTGTAAATATTTCATGGTTCTCTACGGCAATTGTTTGACCCCTTTGATCCCCATGCTACCAGAGGCAATTGACAGAAAACTGTTGGGGAATCACTTCACTGAAAAATTTAACAGTCAGGTAGGGTGTGAAAGCTAAACGGCTCTGAAAACGTTCAGGTCTCACATGGCAGGATCACTTACAAATTAATATTGCATAGCAAATGCCCGGAAAAAGCTGTTCTTAAAGATACCAGCAAGGCCAGCACTGAGGCACAGGAGGAATGAAGCAATGAGAACCGGTGGCTGGCTGTGCCGCAGTCCCTGCACAGAGCCGTGTGAGCCAGGTGCCAGGTGGCTGCTGCACCCTGGGCACTGCAGCCACATCCCCGTGGCACTGCTCACCCTGGGCACTGCAGCCACATCCCCGTGGCACTGCTGCCACATCACCCTGGCACTGCTGCACCGTGGGCACTGCAGCCACATCCCCGTGGCACTGCTGCACCATGGGCACTGCAGCCACATCACCGCTGCCCCAGGAATGCCACAAAACTTGCACTGCGGTTCTGCTGTCACCGCACTGCCGTCCCGGTCTCTGTGCTGCTGTTGCTGCTGTTGTCACATTGATAAACTGTGTCTTGCTGCCAGGCCTGCCACCTCCCTGCCATCCCAGCTGCTGAGGGGTCAGCACTCCTCTTCTGTTGCTGAACTGTGATCTGTAGCCACACTAGAGACACTACAGGACTCTCTGCTCTGCAGGGGTAATAAGCATGCTCCCTTATGCTTCACAACACACTTTTGCCACTTGGCCACTCCAACACTATCCTATCAGGCTAAAATCACATGAAACATCTTCATCATGCTCTCTTTTCTTGCCATTTTCCCACTTTGCTGCATTATCATACACACATTCCTTGCCAGCTACACCCGTGAATCACAGCACTGCTCTTGCACTGCACTGAGTTTCTGCCACTGCAGGGTCACTTTAAAACACTGCTGTCCCACTGTCCCGCATAAAACCAGCCCATACTCACACTGCACTGTCACCAGGTAAGTCTGTTGCGTCGTCCTCTTGCTAACTCAGCTGTGCTTCCAAAACTGTGGCATGGTGGTAATACTTCACTTGCTGCCTTCTGCTACAGCGGGATGGTGCTGTCAGATCAGTGCAGCCCTTTGCAAATATCACACCAGAAGTGATCACTGCTGCACAGAATGGCTCTTGTCTGCAATATTGTATTACTACATCAGTAGACTGCTAAACTCTTCTGTCAGGCTACAACACTCCACAATTATCACACCCGTGCACTGCCAAACTCCTACCACACAGCACCAGTATCACATCTCTGCTGTGCCCCGGGACTGCGTTACCACACCACTGCATTGTCAGCGCAGCTCTCCAGACGCTCGGAGCTGCACGCGCTGCATCCCAGCCCAGCAGAAAGTCCACAGCAGAGTGCTCCTCTGCAACTGCTGCACTGAGCTGGTGTGCAAACATGTCATTAGGCTAAGATGACATCCTGGCTTATACTTAATGCATCATTACACTACTCTACTTTTGTTAATTCGTGTACCGCTCAATTACAAAATGGTAAAATATCCTAAAAGAGTATTACTGCTTAATGGTATTAGAACATCACTGCACCAATATAGCATAAGCCTAATTAATAAAATATCACTGCATCCTGTATCCTGGCAGTATCTTAGCATTCTCCTGGAGTACACACCCACAGTGCACTATATTGCTGTGCTGGTTATATAAACACGGCGCTTCTTCCTTCACTCTGTCTTTTTTTCTGCACAGCTACAAATCTGTCTCCCTCAGACACAACCCTCTAGTCCTGAACTGCTCCTTTTTGCTGTTACTGCAATAATGACATTCTCCATGGAGTCAGCCCTGCAATCTTTTCAGTGTATCTGACTGTACCACTGTAGTGTCTGCATCTGCGACCACATCACTGCACCACCACGGCACAGGGTGATGATGTTCCACATCTGTAGAGCTGGATCAAGATAAACTGGTGCTGCTGGACCACAGTGCTCTGCTGCTGCGATATGCATCACTGTGCTCCTCTCCTATGCGCTGTAAAATTACTGTTCTAACTGTTTCACACTGGGCTGTGTGGGCTAGAAAGAAGTTTTCATATTAAATGAATTATCTGCTGAGCTGTTGCTGTCTTCTAATCACAATGTGGAGCAGACTGGTGTTACAGCACCTGCAGCCTCAGCCTGCAACCCTGGACGTGTCTGCACCTATGACCCTGCCACACGTGTAAGTCCTTGCCTGTTTCAAAACTTCACACACCTTTTTACACAATGCTGGGCATTTTTTTCTTCATTCACAGAAACAAAATTTGTATCATTCTGTGCCATGACAGAATTTCCATACATCTTACACCTGGGTCTTTATTCATCCCAGGATTTTGATATCACTAGCAAGAAAAAAAAAAAAAAGTTTCACGTATTTCATGTAACCAGGTCTTTGTGTATCCTAAATTATAAAAAATTATAGCTCCCCATCCTGCCCCTGTGCAGGTGGATCTACTACAGCCCAGTCCTAAAAGTCAGTCCTAAAATCTCCAGTAAATTTTCATTCTGTCACAGTTCCTTCTAAGAAAGCATGTGAGAGAAGAATACAGAGAGAAAATGCAATAAATAACACTACACTCCAAAAGAGAGATGCTGGTGTGTGCGTGTAAGCACCGGTGCAATGTACTCAGTGAAAAAGTGAAAATTAGAATTGTATCTCTCTCATTTCAGTAAAGGGCATTGTTGAACACCACAGGTAAATTTTGCTACATTTACAGCTTTCAGAACTGTCTTTTGACACTGGAATGTGAGCAGCAGAGCAGGTAAAATAAAGGTGCTGTTCAGGTAAGGACTAAGCTCAAAATCAGAGGGGTTTGCATGAATGGGAGACCTGGCATGAATTTGTTTGTATTTCTGATGCTTTGGGGACATACAGCTCCATAGACTTAAAATCTTTTCTTGGATACATCTTCACTCCGTTCAGAACTACAGCATAAATCAGAGCCAAGACCACGCATTTCAAAGCCTGGTGCTGGAACATGGCTTTTTGTAACCTGGTTGAGCATCAATCTGCTGACCAGACTCGTCCTTACTGTCACAACAAAATTTTAATCTAGACATCGGATGCACCATTGGCACAGGGAGGGTAACACTTTTTTAAGTTAAACATAACTGTAAAATTCCTAAACAGCAGACTGGCAGTGAGGATGGAAAAGTGTTGTGCTTTGGAGGGAACAGATGTGCTTTGATTTTTATCTGGAGAAGTCAAGATGAACAGAAGTAGACAACACTCTTGTATTAAACATCTGTGTGTATCACCTCCTTCCATCCAATTACAAAATTTTTGCTAATTCTCTCCATAATCTCAGTCTGAATGGGCTCCCTGCAAAGCCTCCCAAACACGCATTAAAAAAAGGGGAAGAAAAAAAAAAAAGAAGAGAAAGACAGGAAAGAAAGAAAAGACTCAACGATAACAAACTCCAGAAATCATAACTCTGGATTAATTGATCATTTCCAGGGCTGGATGGAACTTAACCATCCAGGCTACTGGCTTATACCTATAATTGTGCTTCTGGAAGATTGCAGTTACATTAATCTTCCCAGAGATTACATTTTCCAGTAACATCCCTAGATGTCTCTAAAAGAAAATTTCAAGCTAGTCTCCCTCTGCCTTTTCATTTTTAGAGGGTAACCGTGTTGGGTAATTTCACTACCAAAAGCAGCTAAAAGCGACAGCTTTGTACCAAAAGAGCTTGCAAACACCAAAAGCATCTGTTCCATTCTAACACAGTGACTGGGAAGGCTTCGGAATTGGGTCAGGATTTTTTTTTTGTCGTCCTCCCCACTACCTTCCCCTGACAGCTTCTGCCATCAGAAATGATTCATATGCTGATTGTACAGAAATGTACCATAAGGAGATGTAAACAAATACAGCAAAGCAAGGCGGGGAGCCAGAGAGATGGAATCTAATAAGTAAATAGCTTTTAAAAATCCTCTTCTCTGACTCTCACCCTCAGCAGGCAGAGCCACAACTTCCCCCGGTGACAGGGAAAGCACCGGCACTTCCCCCGTCAGCACCGCCGAGAGCGCCCTCCGCAGCGCCCGGCGGGGCCGGGGGTTCTGACCCGCGCCCCGTCCCCGGCGCGGAGCCCTCCTGGGGCCGACCCCGCAGCGCCCCCGGCCGTGCCGCAGCGCCGGGAGAAGTTGGGCAGGGGCGCCCAGGAAGCAGTGCATTTACAGCTGCGGGCTGTGCCCGGGGCCGCGGGGACTCCGGAGCGAGGAGCCCAAGGTCCGGGAGCCGCAGGAGGAGGGGGCGCGGAGGGAAAGCGGGTGGGAAGAGAGGGAGGGGTGGGTGGCGAGGGGCGCTTTGCCCCTTACCTGGCCAAAGACCGAGCTGAGCATGGGGTGCAGCTGCTGGATGAGGGGATCCGCTTCCACTGACCGATCGCTGCCGCTGGACTTGGTGGAGCACTTGCTGCTGGATTTGGACAGAGGTGAAGCGCCTTCCGAGAGCTTCAGGGACTCTCTGCTGGACCTCTGCCTGTGACTGAAGAAAAAGTCCTCCTCTGCCTCCTCCCCATCCCTGTCTGAGAGCTGATGCTGGTCCTGGGGGTGACCGTGGCTGGCGTGCGGCGGGAGGTGGTGATGCTGCCTGGATGTCCGCACCGGTTCCTTGCCGCTGCCTCTCCTTGGACCTCCTTCCGCCGGCTCGGGCTGACTCTCCCCCCGTCCATGTGACAGCTTCCCCGCGCCCCTCGCTCCGTCCTCCCGGGCGCCTGGGTGGCAGAGCGGCCTGCGGGCACTGGGCTCCCCGGGGAGCTGCTCCTGGCTCAGCTCCCTCCCCATCTGCTCGCCTTGTCCTTTGCCGTCCCGGACGCGGCTGCCGCGGGGCTGGGGCTGGCCGCCCGCCGCCCGCCGGCTCCCCGCCGCCTTCAGCAGCGAAGTGCGGGACTCGCTCTTCGCCATGGAGGAGCCGCTCATCGCGGGGCCGCTAGAGCCGCATCCCCGGCCGGGCGGAGCGCTGCCGCTGCGGGCAGGGCTGCGGCGCGCCGCTCACGGCATGTCCTGCGGAGACCCGCTTAAATCCCGCACCGCGGCCCATGTGACAGCGCAGACAAAGGCCGCGGCAGGGGCGCTCCGGCGGGGGCTGGCGGGCACCGTCTCCCCCTCCGGGGCTCTGCCCCCCCACCCTCCGCGCCGCCGCCTCTCCAGGTGAGCCGGGGCCTCCCCCCGCCGGGGGCCGGCTCGGGCCGGGGCGCGCCGCAGGCGAAGCGGCGCCGCCGAGGGGTGCGGGCGGCGGCGGGCGGCGCTCCCGCAGCGTGGCGGGCGTGCAGGGCCCGGCAGCCCCGGGCACGGCGCTGGGGGCCCGAGGGCCGCAGCCCCCGGCGCGGCGGCGGGCGGGAGTCGCGGGACCATCGCCCCCGGCGGCGCAGACGGCAAGGCTGGCGGCGTCCCGGGGGCGACGGTGGGGGAGGCCTGACTGCCTCAGCTCCCTCAGCTCCCAGGGAAGGAGCTCAGCGCCTCCGAGGGCAGAGCCGGGAAGGTGAGCACCCTGCCCCGCGGGGTGACCCACCTGCCCACACGTGTGCTCCTCGGACACTTCCTGCACACCGCAGCCAGGACCCAGCACGGTTTGGGGGTCGTGGCCCACCTGAGTGCACCACCCGTGTGCTCAGCCTACCGACACTGTCCCATAGGTCGGCACCTATAGGTCTGATCACTATAGCAGAGAGGATTCAAAGTCTTGATCCAGATTTCACAAAGTTCAGGACAGGGGGCTGGGCTGCTGTGTCCCTGACACAGCTCACAGGAGAAGTTTTAATGCAGCTTTTGAAATGGACATAAAAGCTTTGCTAGGAGACATCATGCAAGGATATAAAAATGAAGGAGTTTGTACCTAAAAAGCCAATAACTTAACATATTTGTAATCAAACACAGGTAATTAAGTGGCAACAGGTGGTTCAGTAACGATGTTCTGTTTAAAAACAGAAAGAGATAATGGCATCAAATCAGACATGTTTCCAATGGGGAAAGGTCCCAGTTGCTTCTTGCTCATCCTCAGACAGTGATTGTGCCTCACTGCCAGACTTGGATACCTCAGCAGTTTATCTACCCAGAAAGATGAAGGTGTGATTATCGCATAATAAGCTTACTCATGCTCACTCTGCTCTTGCTGGCACATGCACAGCAGTTACTATGGGATGACAATCTTCTCTGCAACAATACAAGTGCAACTTCTCTGCAGCCTGGGGTCCCATTGCAGCCTGTGCCCCCACCACTACAGATACAGTGCTGGTCAGGGCAAAGCTGCCATGGAAAGAGGAAAATGCTGCAGCCCTGGCTCAGCGTTGCTTCATCTCATCAGCTGTGCTATCAGCACCAGATGCACAGCAGCCATGTGCAATTCCTGCCCAAGGTGCCCTCCATCCATCCCATGGATGGCAGAGAGCAGAAGAGGCTGGCCCCTCTGCCCCTGTCCTGCTCAGGACACTTGGCAGCAGCTGTTGTGGTGGATAAATGGGCTGTTGAAGGGATTCATGGCAAGGACGTTTGTCAAGCCCCAACTTTCCACTCAAACCTGCAGTGTCATTTCAGCTCCTAATTATAGCCAAGGTACCTTTTGGGGTTTTGTTGCGGGCTGGTTTTTATTTCAGAACAGGCTGCTCCTGTTTGTTGTCAGCAGTGCAGAATCGCTACTCATGGCTGGAATATTACTCCTGGCTTTCCCTACTGCACCTGCATTGCTGGAGCCATGGCTGCTACAGGGGTTCTTCTGCCAGGAATCTCAGAGGTAGCAGGAGGCTGAAAGGAATATTTCTCAATAGTTTCATGTCTTGGGGAGTTAATTCCATCAGGATGTAACATTGCTTCTAGAGAGGCTGCTGTTTTTGGAGTTCCAGCTGGTGCTGATGAGGCATTGTTGTGAGGAAGTCCCACAGATAAAATTCTTTGCTAGTTTGACTAACACTGCCCTCACCCTCCTTGGGGTCTTTTGAGCTATTCCTGAGGACTGTAGTGCCATTTCTGACTACAGGTGGGCAAGGTAGCTCCTTGCCTCAATCAACTGAGCACTGCAGAATTTGGAGCATATGTCTCATTAGTGAGAAGGGACTCACCAGTGCAGGTGTGATTCATCACTTTGGAGAGCACGTCAGGGATCAGGGCATGAAACAGCCTGACTAACAGAGGCAATAGCAGTGCAGACAGGGGCCATGTTACAGAACTGAGTAACAAAACAGCAGCAGCAGCTGAAAAAGCTGTAATGGGACAGAGTAAGAGCACAAAGCAGAAACCTGGCTGTCCACAACACCTGTATCTGGGTTTCAGCTGGCAACAAACCTTAGCAGTTGAGAGCATCTGGAGTACATCCTCCCACAAATTCCTTTTGGAGGTTCTTCATGTATCTCTTTTTCTAGACAAATTAATCTTGGGATCCCAGTGGCTGCATAGCATCCACTGCATACTAAAGAGCTAGTTATTCTGGAGCCAAATGCCAGGGAACAACAGTGCCCCGCTGCAGAGAGAAGCACATTAATTCCAGCACAGCTGAGCAGCGAGATGTGCAGGGACATCTCTCCAGAGAGAGCGTGGCTCCTCTTCCATCTGGCAGCACAAAAGAGGACAGGCCTGAATCCTCAAGACATGAAGATTATATTATGTAACATGCACGCTCGCTGCTTCCCCAGCCAGAGCTGAGTGAAACTATCCGTGTGATTCAGTGCAAGGCCAAGGCAGAGAGGAGCTGTGCCTCCCTCCTGAACCTGGGGGATTCTGGAGCAAGTGAGCAGCCTGAGGCTGGCGGGGGAAGGTAGATCCAATTCCAGCGTGCAGTGACAAACAGCACTGCCTGCAAGTGTAAAATCGTGCCTTTCTGTGAGAGTGCTTATCAAAAAGCAAGCCCATGAGCAAATGCATGAGCATTTTTGGGGGAAGGGTTTGGTCAATTCTTTTTGGCTTCACTTGTGCATAGAGAAAATTTTTTTACAAAAATGGGAATACGGTTAAAACAAACAAGGGCTGCATTGCCTGCCCTGAATTCCATTTCAGTTAAAAGCCTAGAAAAGGAGTTTAAGAGTAAAATGTGTGAGCACTGCCCATGAAAAAAAAAAGTCTCCAGCAAACTGTTGATGGGAAGGGACAAAATGTCTGTGATGGTTTTTTTAGTTTATTTCTCCCACCTGCATTTTCAAGAATACAATCACCTAGGGTAAGGATGTCATACAAACAATTTGCTAAAGCAAACTAAAATCTAAGCTGGCCTGGGCTGAGAATCAGGATACTGATCAGGAATCTGTCCTGTAACAGAAGATGAACTGCCTAGCCCCCATTTAAGGCCTTTCCCTTTCCCCTCCATTGCTTTCAGAGGATTTTAGAAACACATCATGTTTCAATAGTCATTAGATGCCAAGTGTTGGTCTTCAGGCATATTGTATTTAGACAGGCATGTGTCTCCTCCAGAGGAAGCAAAAGCACTGACAGCTGGAGATCCTGTTTGCTTGAAGACTGGGTTTCGCTCTTCAAGTTTTTCTCCACAGGAGGGGAATAATCCTGACAGTATTACAAAGGCATTATTGTTCCAGCTGTAATCCCTGTGCTCAAATCCATCCTTCAGGTTACTTGCATCCTGATTGCAAAGAGAGAACTTCCCTTTGTGTTTGTCAGGACAGTGGCAGATAGATTGCATGTCACTGTTTTCTATGGTCAAATAGCATTGAAGGTGGAAAGGCTGCAGTGAGATCCTGTAATAACTGCAGGAATGGGAAAGGAGGATGAAGGGCAACGGAACAAAATCAACAGTCCACAAGAGAAATGGATGAATGACAGGAAAAACACAATTGCAGAAAAGTCAGATGACAGAGAGATAAGGGGCAGAAGTGTGTAGGGACAAAGGTGAAGCTCCCTGTACATTATAAAGTAAATATACAGGACTGGCCAGAGGGCCAGGCTGTGCCCACAAAGCTTGCAGTGGGAAAAACAGGTAAGTGCAATCATGAGTGTGGGAGAGGGGAATTGTTTCCAAAGAGAAGCAACAAACCTTTTCACTGAGATGCTTTGGGAGGGCACAGATCTGGGCTTGCCTCAACAGCTTCATGTTGTTGACAATGAGAGGCCAGTCACAGAAGGAGACCACATTTCACACAGAGACGATGCCCCAACCCTTTCTTAGCTTGTAAAAACAAATAACATGAGAGAAATGTAACAGAAATTCTGCTTTTCAATGGAACAGGTACAACTGGGCTCCCTCAGCTACCATGCATGGCCTAACTCTAGCCAGACTCCTATGGAGGGATGCAACCTTTCCTACTCCAGAAATGTAACAAAAGTAAATAATTTCCTGGAATTACTCCTCACCCAACCTCCTTCCTACACACCCTTTCTGAGTCTCAGTCTCAGTTCATACAGCTGGGAATGCAATTCATTAAGCTGATATAGCTGCCTCAGCTTTGCAGTTGTAGAGCCCACGGCTGGCAAATGTCACTTCTTTCATATCAGACATCTCTGTTGCCAAACTACAGTCAACTTCAGAGTCACATCTCTGCAGAAAGCACTGCTCTGCAAGTGGAGGTGAGCTACAAGGCAGGCAGGAAGCACACTGAAGGTCTGAGTACAGGTTCCAGGAAAAAGCCCCAACCTCTGAAAATCAGTGAAGCAAAACTGATGTGGTTTTAACAGTGGCAGTGGTCTGTCTCTCCACTTGACACAGTGTGGAGGCATAAAATGATAATATGACAAATAGTAAATAACAAAGGGATGCTCAATCGGTCAACTTGTCTTTGGTTTACACTGAGAACAACAATTAACTTGGGAGGGAGAAAATTAAATCACTTCATAATTTTCCACTTTTCAGAAGACCTGAGCAAAGCTCTTAGGTAAGAGCAAAGCTTTTCACAAGCTCATGCAGATGTTTTACAAGCACAATAAACTACATATGTGATAGAGTCATCTCTTTGTGAAATGTGATCTGGACTTCAGGATTATGGCTGCTTTTCAGAGAGACAGGTGGACCCTTCAGCTGCATTTAAAAGGATTCCTGATTATCAGGTAAAAAGCCTGCCTTTTTTTTTTTTTTTTCAATTAGGAACATTTAATCTTTGCCAGTTAAAAAAAAAAAGGAAAAAGAAAAAAGGTTCTTTATCATCTGCCTAAAGAATTAGTTCAGGGAATGGAAAGAGAGCAGCGCTGAAGACCAGATACTTGCAATTTGAGTTGGAAGTAGTTTAGGGACAAAGCTGAATAAATTGCTATTGCTTGCTCATTGTCGAGCAGCCAGATCTCAGGCCAGTCTCCTGGCAAAGAAGACCTCTTATATTTATTTTGAGAGAGGGACATTTTCCAGTGGGAAGAGTATTAAAGTGTATCAAGATTATCATACATCAGTCCTCATATTTTATTCTGCCACTTTTGAGGGAAATCAGACTAAAAGTAGGCACTGCTTTCATCCTTTGACTCTTTCAACACCAACAACTAAAATATGAGCTGAACAACTAAATGTGTCATGGAATAACTCCATTATACAATGTAAATTTAGTTATACAACAAACAGGCAAGAGTTTGAAATATATAGTGAGTTGAAATTCATTTGGGATCAACTGGAGTGAATCACTTCTTATCTCCAGGGCAGCTGTTCTCTCTCCATAGAGCTGCTCTCTCTCTAATTTTTTATTTAATGAACATTAATACTGGTACATAACCAGCACAGTTGTAAGTAGAATATAGCTCCAGGGAGAGACAGGGTTTGGCACATCTGGTTTATAAGCAGAAAGAAAAGCTGTTACAAAGGAAGGTGAGTTACAAAATGTGGTCAGGGTTGTTAGCAGCCAGCAGTGCCCTCCAGGTGACAAACAGCCCTTGGATGGCAGTGAGGAAGGGAGGAAGGACACCTTGTCTGAGCAGCAGCTGAAACAGCTCCTGTGCACACATGCCCACCTCCCTGCTGAGCCAGCAGGCCCGTGGAGGGAGAGGGACAAGATGCTGCTGCCAGTGTCACTGGCACAGGAAACCAGACAAAGGCACTGAGAATTCCTTATCTACAAGGATCTAATATTTTTTTTTCAATAATTAAGTAGAAGACCTGATGTCCTGAACAAAATTACAGCTTAGGTAGTATCACCCTGCCTAAATTACCTTTCAATTTCAGATATTTTGTCAACTGTACAAATAAGTT
Source organism: Zonotrichia albicollis (assembly GCF_047830755.1). Classification (NCBI taxonomy): domain Eukaryota; kingdom Metazoa; phylum Chordata; class Aves; order Passeriformes; family Passerellidae; genus Zonotrichia; species Zonotrichia albicollis. The sequence goes on along the minus strand of NC_133836.1, from coordinate 10,676,658 downwards.
TGTTGCAAAATGCTTTGTATTCCTCATTTCAGAGGGCTGCTATGTTTTGGTAGTGGATCTAACAACATCTCATTAGTACAATTATCAAGTTATATTGAATAATGTAGGTTTTTTGTAATTTCCAACAATTCCTTTAAACATCTAGAGAAGCAGTTCTATTACTCTTTATAATTATTAAAGGATCAAATTAATAAATACAGAATAAGTAGTTTTATCTGTGCAGTGGCAAAAATCAGCTTTGCAGTTTTCAGGCAGCCAACATACTCCAGTTGTAAGCAGGGAACTGGGAGCTGCTGTCAAAAGAGGAGTTCATGAGCACCCTTACTGCCCACAATTTTGCTTGAAGCACAAATGATAAATCCTGGTATTTCCCCTGAGTGAAGAGTTCCTACAGGGATTTCAGCTTTAGTGCACCATGGCTTTCCATGTGAAGAACAGGAAGGAACATCTGCTTTCCAAAGGGGTTCTCAGGCTTTTGGATTTAAGATTCTCTGTTCAGATTCAAAGGAGAAAGTGTTGCAGGCTTCTAAAAATCTTTCAACACAGCATGTGCAGAAGCTGGAGGAAGCAGAAATCTGCCTCTGGGTACAACTTCTAAATTGGGGACATGTGCTGCTATGTCCTTTGTCTTTTTAGGCAGATTTTAAGGACATGTTAATATTTGCTGTCTGAAGCCCAAGTTTACATCTCTCTTTTATCTGCTTATTAATAACATCAAACTGTTTTAAAACTGCATTCATTTACTGGAAGGGCTCTCACTTCAGGCTATCTTTACACTTTGGGCTTTGTTCAATCTGAACAATACATGTCTGAGCTGAATCAATCCTCTGAAAACCAGCACCTTAAGTAAACGTGAAGGGTTCATATTGGTAAATAAAGGTTTATATAAGGTAAATATGCCAGTTTTAGTGTGAAGGCTCACTCCTAGTCTTTACTAAAATATATAAACACTGGCAATCCTAAAATAGCTGAATCACTGTAAGAGGAAAGTGAATGATCATTTACAATGAATTAAAATATTAACAACTGTAATTCAAAAATGTATTATTGATTAGCAAAAAGGTCTCTCTTATATTACTTTTCAGTGACTTTCTGGGATATCCATTGTCAGGAAGGAAGCATTTCCCAGTTTCCAGTTGCTCTTGCCTGTTTACCCAGCTGAGGAAAACCTAAGGCATAGTAGGATCTTATCATCACTGGCACTTTATGAAATGTCTTAATTAGCTCAATTTCCTATAGCTTCTTTCACTTTTCAGATGATTTAGAGCTGCAAACAAGGCTCCCAGAAGACTTTATAAAGACTCTGCTCACGACACCACTTAAATATGTACATGACAGCAAGTCATACTCTTTCTAATAATATCAAATATTTAAAAATATACATTATCTGAGCTTAGACAGTTGAAAGGTATTGTTAATGGGTTTGTGCATTAAAGGCATGAGGGCTGTGACAGACGAGGCAGATCAAACAGAGGTTTTTCCTGACACTCCAGCTCTGAAGAACTCAAATGTGGATAAGACTGTTATGTAAGACAGGCTTTTGGATATCACTGAAGTGCTTTACAATTAAGACTGAATATTAATAAAAGACTTAAACTGAAAACCTCCAGCTATTAGAAGGATTAGGACTTTGCAGTGGGCTAGGGGAATACATACAAATGTCAAAGCCATTTTCTTGGTTGTGATCAAAGGCAGAAAAGGCTGTGGCAGAAACAACATCTTAGAAGAAGGGGAATAGAGCTGCAGCACCACATAACAATACTGATGATTAATAATAACAATAATAACAGCAGCAGCAGCTACTTGTGCAGAAGAAAAAAGACAAAACTTAGGAGTGGAGCTTAGAGACTCTAGCTCAGCAATGTGCCCTCTGACAGAAGGGATCTGCACAAGAAGAGAGAAGTGTCTGCTGATTTACAGCCCTGTGGCTGTACTGGCTGTCCTGGGCAGAGCATGTGAGAACACAATTCCCACTCAGTACTTTTGTCACTCAGGGGCAATGTCACCTCCTCACACCAGAGCAGCGGCCAAGAGAAATGAGCGTGGATGTTTACAGGGCTCAATGCTACATAAACAAACTGAGGTTTATTAAATTTATTTTCTAGAGATTGATAATATTTTCCAAAAACAATAACCCAAGGAAGTGCCCTAAAGGGTATTTATTTTGAGAGCTTGGACCATTTCTTTGTGAATCTCATGGGAACAATTGCTCTGATAGTTTCATTGTGTTCTACTGAAATATCAGGTTGTAATCAGGCAAACAGTATTGGCTGCATTTTGAATATATTTCCTACTTACAAGGTGTCCTCCTCTTGGAAGAACCTGGAGACTGATCCCCTCTGCCAGTGTGCCATTCCCACACCGTGACCTGCTGCAGGGACTGCCTGTGGCACGTTCCCTGCCAAGGCACAGCCCTGGCCACTGGAACTGGACATGGTTCAGTGGCCCAGGCTCAGGAGCAGGGACATGGCCAAAGCCTTCATTGGGTTAAGCACAGACAGCTGGAAATGCGTCACTAATAAGGAATAACTTTGAAAGCAGTTTGGGTGCAGAGGGATTAAGGAATGCCATATGGTATCAGGAATAAAAGAAGAAGCTACAGAGATGTTCAGAAGAGCTGAAAGTCTGGAAATACAAAAGGCAACTGGGAAAACATAAATTGCATGTGTATGTGCTATGAATCCATGTTTATTTAAAAGCCATGTATGCCAGTAAAAAGGAAGACAATCAGAAGCTTTATTTTTCTTAATACTCAGTTCTGATGCATTTGAAATGTTTAAGAGGTTCCAGTCAATTCTGGCAGTGACTCCTTACAAATCCATATACACGATGAGATAGTGCACTTCATGTAAAAATGAAATGTTAAGATTTATTTTCTTTAGGCAAATATATATAAAAAGAAAAAGAAAGTGAAGCTGAAGAAAAGCATGTGCCTGGCTGATTCTTACCTTTTCAAAGAGTACTAAGGGGTGTCTCTCCCAAGAAATTTTCAGAAAATCCAAGTTAAGGTCTGTCTTCTTCATAGGGAATTTATTCACCCTCAAAATTTTCAAAACTAACAGAAGGTCAAAGAACCAGCCTCTGGCAGTCATCCAGCCCAGAATTAATTGCAAGTCAGATCTAAACTCCATGAAAACACAAAAAGCGCCATATAAGAGATCTGAGAGATGTAAGCTCAAAGATCAAATCATGGACAACCACACTTGGTCTATGATAACCAGGATGGACTGAGAATATATTTGGCATGCAGAAGAAGGCAGAAATGTCATGGATCAGCTTTGCACATTTTGCCAGCAGCAGCAGAGCGTGCACAACACGGACAAGGCCTCTGCAGTGCCACCTCTGAGATGTTCACAGGGGAAAGCTCAGTGTTGCAGTGGGAAATGAACATGCTATCAGCTTTAAAGGAAATAAAACATTCACTACACTGGGCAATGGCACACAATACCATGCTAGATGCAGACTTACATGCAATTAAAAAATAAAACAATAAACAGCAAGGAATATCCAGGTAAAATTCAGAGATGACACTGATAAGCCTGTCACAATTAAAGGGTTATTGAGACTGGATAAATGAGCAAATAGGAGACTGAAAAACATTTGAGGGTAGTGGCAAGAGTATTGTGGCAAGCCCTAGACTTGAGCCAATGGCAGCACAGGTAGGAAAGTTGGTACAACAGAGAATGCAAAGAAAACCTTGATATTGATTTTCCAGCTGAAAGACTCCAGCCATATCTCTCAGACTTCCCAGTGATGGGAAGGTTTACTGGTCTCAGTCACTGACTAAGTAAAAAAGACAAGTGACAGAGAAAACCCAGCATGCTGCTTTCCCAGTGGTACTGACACTATTCTGTCCCTGTGGATAAATTCCAGTCTCCATTATCCTCACTTCAATTATGTGGTGGAAATCAGTATTAAAATAAGTTATCATTTATTATCAAATCCTGTTGATAAAACTGTTGCAGTCAGATGCTAATACATATCTAATATCAGATAATTTGATGTGATGCAACTAAATCCAAATTACTCACAATGAATTCAAATTCTAATTGATCCTTAGGAAACTGTCAATTAGATTTATTTCTTTTTTGAAATCTAAAGATATGCAAAATTAGGCTTGCCAGTACCCTTGCTGTAACAATTAGCTGAAGCATTCAGGCCACTGCTATCTATTGGTTCATAAATTAGTGTGCTCTTCCATCTAACAGACTTTGCATCATTTTATTAATGAAGTTCCAAAGTTCATTACCACTTCAATTTATTATGCCTGGCTTGAAATCTTGAGGATTATTGACAAAGTTGAAGTAAAAATACAATTACAGGCAAGACTATATTAACTAGATAAATTATTCTTAAAGTACAGTTACTGTATTTACAACTAAAACTTGAACACATACTCTATGTATAATTTTGAGTATTTATAATGCAAATTAATAGTCTCTGATGTGACTTCTTAGAAAACGACACTAATAAAAGGCTTCTCACCTGTAGACAGTGTATTTAACAAAACAAAAAACGAGAACACATACTGAAAAAAACTGAAGTTAGAAGAGGAACTGGGGGTTTGAAATAATGTAAAGAGATAGATAAAAAGGAACAAACTCACAAGTTACACCTTGTAGTCCCCAGATCCACCAGCTTTACAAACATGACACAATAGGGATCATCATTTATGGTGATCAGTAACTAAACAAATCTTACAGGGGGCTGTGAACAGAGGAGGCTGCCGTAGAAGATAGGCATGTGCTGTACAGAAACACAGAACACATTTCCAGCTCCAGGAACAAGATTTTTGCCTTGACAATGTGACAGCTTGGGAGCAGTTATAATAAGTTGAAACAACTTAATCTAGATATGGTATCACCAAGTGGGCTTAGCACATCCTAACAACACTAGTTTTATAAATTGGCAGAAATCATCAACTTTATGCCACACTCTGAATTCTTCAGAGAATATTGAGGATATTTAGCTTTTATTAGTTATAAATCCTTATTAGAGCTGAGTATGATAGAGCGATTGTTTTGTAAATTTTGATGCAATGATCTGGTTTGAATAGAAGGGTGAGATACTGAGCATTTAAATAGTTTAGCCTCCCAAATACAGGAACTCTGTGGAAGAAGCCCAGCAGAAATACATGGTCATTAAGCAGCTGAAATTCTGATTACTGAATGTTATGCAAGCAGAGCCCCTGCACAGCTCCCTGCAGTGATTTCTGCTGGCAAGGGAGCCTGGAAATTAATTAAAAATTAATAAAATTATTATTATATGAATAATACAAATAAATGAAGAAAATTTTAAAAGCAATAAAAAGCAACACTTGTCCATTACAATGGCAGTAGGGTGATTTGTACACATTCAAACAAGATGTCAATGGTAAATACTACTGATTTCCCAGATAATGCTTCAGGCACCAATTCCCACCCCTCAGCCTGTGGTGGTGTCTCAATCCCAGTGAGAGCTGGGGAGGATGAAAGTTTCCCCACAGTTATTCCCCCCAGTCCAGGGCTACTCCTGAAGCACAGTATGGTCATGTTATCTGAATCCCCACTCGCTGCAGAAACACTGATCTGGAACATTGCAGGCTGTACCCTTGGAACAGGAAATGTTTTACAGGTCCCCCTGTGGCCCAGGAGCCAGGAGGACAGCATGGGAGGAATCATCAGCAAGAAAGCCCTTAATGAAGAAATGAACTGGGTCTCCCTTGGAGAGGAGGCTTACTGGAGTGGAACGAAAACAAGCCCCATCCCTCCTCCCCTGTGCGCACATACACACACCCCAGAGGCTTTTGCAAAGCCACAGGAACGGAAATAATTTTGTTTGAATCCATCAAGCATTAAAATCCGTTCGCTGAGGGATTGAAGTGAAAAATGAGCCGGAGACAGGAATTAGAAGCTCACCGCCTGGGCTGTCAAAAGGGATTTTCCCCAGATAGAAAACAAGCAATTGGAAATGCAGGGAAGTAAATCCTTTCAGGCTCTGACATGTATGAACACTCTTGGTATCCCTTCCCAGCCCTCTTGGTTCTGGGTTCATGCAGTCAGACCTGGACACATCTCCTTGTGCACTCTCTGGTCAAGCTGACCATCCTTGGGATCCCCTTTCCCTTCCAGGGGTCTGCCCGAGAATGCTGCAAGCCTCAGGCCAAGTGGAGTGATGAGACACCCAGGGGAGCCAGCTGCACTTCCATACTCATGGCTACCCAAAGTGCCAAAGGGAAGAGAGAGCAGCTGCTAAAAGGATAAACCAAAACATCTCTAAAACCTATTTTATCTACTGTGTAAAATTTGCTGAAGACAAGGAGCAAAGTTGACATTCTAATTATAATCACTTATGAGTTATAAACACCTTAGTTTACCCCTCACAAAACCCCCAAAAAACACTGCACCTCATGTCACTGAAATATGGTCTCTTTTTCTCAAGACTGGTACAAATATCTCTGCACCAGTTACATTTTGTTGATGTTTCAGAGGTTTACTTGCAATCATAAAAGCCCAATGTCTGCTTTTCCCAAAATGAAACAGACATTACAGAAAATAATGTGGCAGCTAGGAAGAGTTTGGACACTGTACAGAGGCAACCTCCAGTCCAGGTCATGATGTGCATGTCACATTCATGTATCTCTGCAGTCTTATGGCTGCACTTGGAGAAATAAATTATCATTGCAGCACTGTCTGGTTTATGCAAGGTAGACTTTCCTTTCGCTCATTGCCAAAGCTGAAGGCAAGAACTATTTATAGCAAAGCTGCTGTATGAAGATAATCAGCACAACCCACTGTAAAAAGGCTACTGTAGCACTGGGTCCAGAGCACAGGGGCAGCCAAAAGAGAGACCACCAAGGAAACCCATAAGGATCTACCAAAGGGCCTTAACACACATTTTACATTGATCAAACTGTGCCACAGCTGCACACTGCTGAGCCAATTGTCTACTGAGTGAAGAACAGAGAGGAAGAAAGAAGTAAAAAGGAAAAAAAGAGAAGATGAAGGGCCAGATATGCAGGATTTAAACTATGGGAAGAATCAACAGACTGGAGACAAAGAACCATCTAACCCCAGCCCAGTTCCAGACATGCATGCAAATTGGTTTAAGAATAGGACATAGGTAGGAAAAGAACAAGATAGGCATTTATACAACAGGATCCCTGGTGCTTTGTGGCTTTGAATTCAAAAATCAGTTAAGAGAACAGACAACTCAAAGAAGTTTAATTTGACATAAAATGCTTATGTGTGCTAATATACTTCAAGACAAAGTCCACAGTTACCAAGATAAAAAGACATACGTATTTGTAGCAAATATTTTCTTTAACACATGCTGTCCTCTGCTGTTGTGTAAAATGCTTTCCTGCTGTACTGTGACTCTGATAATAAAACTACCACTCAGGTGGTGTTTCATCACTCTAGATCCCACTGTGCTTAACCCAGGGGGTATCATTATCTCTGTTCCACATGTGGAGTCATGGAGGCACCTAAAGATGAAGTGAGTCCACAGCAAGATCAGGAAACCAAAAGCAGTTTTATAGCATTAGCTTGTATAGAAGAGAACCCTCAGGAGGTTTAAATGCAATTTGCTGGCAGCATAAAGCCCGTTTGAAAACACCCATGACAAGAGTTCATCTTAATGGTGAGCCAGGGATAAATATGGACAAAGAAAAGATAGAGGTGATAATGCTACGGCCATGAGTCAGAAAGAATCAGCAAGTGTCAGCTTTGAAGCTGCAGCAGAAAGAGTTTGTGTTTTGCTCACACTGATGACATTCACAGCTGTCTCCCTGCTCTTTGAGAAGCTGATGAGTTATCACCAGAATCTTGCAACAGGACCACAGCACCCAGACAGCCAAGCAAAAGACTTGGAAAAGATGCTGGCTGAAGTCAGCTAGTGGCTGTGTGGCTCTAGGGACAATATTGGGGCGAGGGTTGATCTGTATCTGAAAAGTCCTATGTGCCATCCCCATCCTTGTCCCCTTCCTGCTGAAGATGCTGCTGCACTGAACCTGAAAGGTCTGGTTATAAATAACTTTTCCCTGCAGCTCCTCCATGAGCCACTGAGGCGGAATGAGTCATCTCTGGCAGCTCCGTGCCCCCCCAAACGACTGCGTCAGGTTGGGAGCGTGGCTGCCAAACAGTGGCACACTCTGTTCCCTCTCAAAGGGCAGTGGCCTTGGGGGACAGGGACACCAAACAATCCAGAGCCACTCATTACTCATAGGCACCCAAAAGCCAGTGCCTTGTGAATAATGTAACATCCATCAGGAGGGCTTAGAAATGTACACTGGCACTTCAACCCCCTTTGTCCACACCATTATCCACAAAACCTTGGTCTTCAACTGGAGCTTCTAACCATTAATTGGTTTGTTATGGGAATGGTTGAGCAGATCTCTGAGCATGGACCTCTCATTCTGCTTACAAAGAACTTTTTTCTGACCAAGATTTGGTGACATTGTTCAGCAATTGGGACCAGCAACAAGCAAGTGAGCTGACAAACCCTTACCTCTAGGTGAGGTGTGCTACCAGGCACATCTCAGTATTCCCTATGATAAAATAACATGAGAATTTTAACAAGAAAAGTCAGATTTGCTTATTCCATTGTGAGACAAATTAACCCAGCTGACAGAGAGCTGTATCTCTTCTAGTTCTGTTAAAGGAAAACAGAGTGTGATTGGTGAGATTTCCTGACCTTGCATAGGACACCAGGTGCCCAGAGTAAAGAAATTCTAATGATTATTTGATGGCTCATGTTGGCTTTATTCAGAGACAGATGGAGCTCTCCTGAAACAGCTCCTTTCTCAAACCTAAGACAATAAGGATAGATGTTTCATGGATTTTAGGATAAACACCTATGTAAGTAAGTAAGTAAAGCAAAAGTCCTAGCCAAGAAAAATCACACTAATTTACTGTGCTTATCAGGGACTGAAGGGGTTGGGCATGAATACTTAACAGTGGGGGAAATAACTTAAACAAATACTGGGTTAAAAGGAAGGAAAAGAATATCAGGAAAGGAACACAAGCAGAGTCCTGAAGCCAGTATTACCATTCTTAAAAGATAAAACAACAAACCAAAACCAGAACCACCAGAAAGTAAGATTTGGAGACAGAACATGAGGAAATCTGCTATGTTTCTTTCACTTGGAGAGTTTAAGACAATGTGATCAAAATGATTATTGTATACTTTCAATAAACTAAGTTTAATGGCTGTATCCTGTTGCTCACTCAAGCATCATATGAGAAAGCAAGCTCTGGACAACAGCACACAAAATCAACATACTTGAACAGTTCAGTTAAAGTCAAACATTTGCAAGCAGAATCTGGAAAAATAAAATTCACAAATGGCTGTTATTTGAACTGAAACAAGTAAGAGTGATGAAAATCCACACAAACAGAATAAACAGAGCAATGTATTTCAGTTCTCTCCATTTGCCAGTGCTCAGTGCTCCTGTCAAGAGCAATACTCGCCAGGCCTGTGGCCCCTGGCAGTGGGGCTGGCTGAAGGTGAGTCTGCTTCCAGGTCATGCTGGGATGCAAACAATGACAGAGCTTGCCAGACTTTTGCTACCAGCTGAGTTATACAGTGTTGTCTGAACAGAGGCAGAGGATGATGCAGCTTTACATGAGCTGCCTCTTCATTTTCCCTCCAGTTTATAATTCTTCATCAAAGCAACAAGGTACATTCTATTAAAAGTTAATCATTTTGTCCTGATAGAGTTTTAAACCAGACCTACTCTGGAATTTTATAGGTTCATCATGTGCAGCTTCATCATTTTTATATTCATGTCAGGGAATATTTTATCTTCCATGATTTTTTTTTCCTAAACAGAAGTGATTTCTCCATAGAAGAACCTAAACCTTGAAAAGATTCTAGTCCTGCCTTCTACCACCTTCTTAGCACTTAAAAGTTATTTACTGGTACCTGGCTCTCATAAAAGGACAATTCTCCTTTCTGCTCCTACCTCTAACCTGTCTTCCCTTTCCTCATGATTACCTTTTCCCTGTCTCCTAACAAGGGTGCAGAGAATGATACCTGCTTTCTCTTGCAGTGTTCCCATATCAGTGAGCAATAACACAGAAGCCTCACTTCCCTGCTTTCAGAAACTTAATGCTTTGGTCCTTTGCTGTATTTGAATCTCAGAGAAGGTTTTTTTATCCACTGTGGTCCTGTTTCTTGCCACTTGGATGCAGAGATAGCAGCCAGTACAAGATACAGAGCATATCTCCATACATTTTGCTCATTCGCAAAGTACAATTTCAATTATTTCCAGAGGTATGACCAGTGTACCCAGAGGGAGCATCTGTCCTAAAAATACCTGGGAATGCCAATGGCAAAGGCTACAGTGACAGTTCTGTGGCTGAGAGAATGGTAATTCTGATACTAGAGAAGCACAGCATATAGTTTTATTAATGAGCAAGAAAACAATTAATAAAAAGAAAATTAGGAATATGGGAGGCATAGGGCAAGATCCTGATGGAAGAGGAAAATGCTAATGAGATACAGTTTCTTGCTATAAATATTTGTAAAGGCCAACACATCCCAAAATACCCTGGAGGACATGATAAAAATCCCAACAATTCCACCAACACGTGTCCTAACTGCCCCAGGACTGTGAGCCATCCTCTTGTCACACACAACAAACTTGGAAATTGAAGGTACTGAAACCAATGGGAATGAAACAGCTACTGCTAGAGAAGGATGAGGGCTTTGCTAGAGCAGCTGAGTGCTGTAGCTGCTGCTGCCTGCAAGGGGCTGCCACCTGCAACCAGCAAAGAAACAGAGTTCCTTCAGCTGAGCTGGTGCTTGCAGGGTCCTGTCTATGCTCTTTCTTACCTGAGACCAGGTGCCTCTCTAACCTCCAGGTCTGTTCCATCCTCATCAATGCCATTCTTTGGCTACTCTGAGCAAGGGGAACTCCAGCTCCTAAAGACAAAAAGTGAACAAGGAATTAGCCCAAATATATTGGTGGGTTCTCTGTCTTTTAGACTAGGATTGATCAAAGTTGTACACCTATTTCCTAGAAAAGCAAGCTGTCTGCCAATCTCTCCAGAAATTCATACAGACTTTCCTAAACATCTCATGGCAGGATGTTTTCTGTCTCAGCTTGTGCAGTCTCCCACAAAGAGCCTGGTGTACAAGGTGAACAGAGATAACCAGGAGTTTTTCATAAGCAATGTTCCCTTGCAATAGACAAAAATTCATGCTCATCAAGTTCCAAATTGAACACTACACTTAAAAACTGACCAAGAAAATATTTAAACTGAAAATTTCAAGGAACGGGGGAAGCAGTTAAAAATTTCCAACTCAGCCCTCAGCAGGTTCAGGTAACAGTAATGCAGGACCCATAATTCAACTCTAATTTCATTCCTGCATTCTCTGACCATCACAATTTTTTCTTCTTTCTGATCCACTGGATCCACTTTGCTTTCCCCTCTGCCTATTCTACTGCATTGAGCAGAGATGTAGTAATTATGCAACAAGATTTTTCTTGAATTGCAAGGTGGAATGATTAAAATGGGTGTGTGAACAGAAGAAAAATGCTCCTGATGGAACTAAAAAGTTAAGCACAGGTAGAAAGGTGCTGATGCCCAATGTACATGCAGGTGCTTGGCCACAGTGTACAGGAAATGCCACAGCTGAAGGGCACTGTCATCCAACTCAGCTATAGCAGGACTCCAAACAATGACCAGGACACAGCATTTACTGGCATTACTGTTTAACAGAAAAGTACATTCCTTTTAGCCTGTCTGGACATTTTGGTTTCTCTTAGGATGCTATTTAGAAAAGAAAAATAAAAAGCAGAAGAAACTGATTATTCTACTGTGGGTAGGAACATGGAGGAGGTCACCATATGTGTAGGATAAATATCCTCCTATTGCAAACTTGTATCAGTCAGTCACCATCATCTGCTCTGTGGGATAAAAATGCCTCAGACACTGTGCACTCAAACATCAGAATTGACCATCTAATTTACAGTGCTTATTGCTGTTCAGCAGGACCAGCATGAAGATTAAGGTGATTTCTTGCTTTTTTGCCAATTGCCCTTTCCTTTATTTTTCTTTTTCTTCTTCTTCTTTTTTTTTTTTTTTTTTTTAATAATTGAATGTTCACCTCCTCCCTATCCCCAATGTTAAAACTCTGAAGAGACATCAACAGAGTCATGGGATTCACAAAGGAACTGATTATGCTTGGGTTAGGAAATTAGATCGCTCTGCAGAATGTTCAGCAGAAGCTCTCCAGTTCTGCTTTTATGCCCATCTTTCACTGATTTTGTTATGCAGTATCCAAAGGGCACTGTAGGCCCCCATCTGAATCTAGTGCCAATGCACTGAACAAAAAGTCACTCTGTCCCAAGGGAGAAGAGAAGGAATGGGTAAAGAGGAACAATGTGAGAAAGAGAAAGTAGCACAGGGAAGAAAAGAAAGAGCAATAAATAGTTGGGGAGAAAAAAGTCTTTCTTTTTTCTCTGTGTACCTTCTCTTGTTTCCTTCCCACACTCGAGTCCCCTTTGTCCTCTCACCTGGGCAGTGGGTTAATCTGGTCTGCAGTATGATGGCTTTAAACTGAAACCCAGTCCAAACCTGACTTTTCAATTTCTAAAGCTCTGGAAGGGAACAGGCGGGAGGTAAGAGCATCCCAGAGGAAGCAAGGCTTCTCTGGCAGAGCTGCTGCAGCAGCAAAGCTATTAATAAATGTTTGCAATCTTTTAATCGCTCTTCTAAATTGCCATGGTGTTCTTGCAAACCCCATAGTGTGTCAGTGCAGCTGCCTCCTCCCGCTGCCTCCCCGTGTTCGTGCATGTGAGTGAGGGGGAACATCAGGAACATGCTCAGATCCAAGGGCTGCTGCAGCATTAGAGAAAATGATTTTGACAAGTGCCTATTTAAATCTTCCCTATTCCAAAGGAAGCAGCCCTATTAGTTACATCTATGAACCGTACTTGCACCTGGTTTTCCTTCTCCAGCAAGTCCCACCTCCTCGATTAAGAAACTAAACTTTTTTTTTATTAAAATATCACATGTGATCAGTCAGGCTTGGGACCTGCCACCCAAGATGCCACATCTTGTGATGTGATAGCACTGCAGTCTCAGTCACCAAGTAATCACTCTGGCTTAAGCAAAGATATTCTTGGCCACGGAATATTTTTGTACACTTTATGTGACCCACTATGAAGCCGATAGTCACCAGGTACAACACAAACACATATTGCTCTTCAGGCTTTTCTACAGGGTCAATTAGTCAGAATGTAAGTGGACTGGAGAGCTGTGATCCTATTTATGGTGAGAGATAACATTTCAGGATGAAAAGGATTAATACTTTTAAATAAATTGTCTATTTGCCTCTTCATGTTTCTAAAGCGTATCCATTATTGTCAAAACTAGGATATAGCAGACAAAGCTACCTTCTAACGTCATGGTGGAGATCAGCTTAATCCTTTCTCTGTTCCCTCCCCCAGCTCAAACTCTCATCTTCATCCTAATTATAATAGCATTTGAAATTATCATGGTTTAAAAAAAGATGCCAGCTTATATAATATTCTTATTGCTTATTAATGATTTCAGAAGGGAGAGCAAGTTGCCTTGCATTCTGGGAATTATGCAAACCAAGGCTCAGCCATACCTTGTTGGACTCCACCAGTTTCTTATTTGGAAGCCTGATGCATGAGGATTACCATGTAATAACAGATGTTAAGGCTCTCAGTGAATGACAGGCCTGCTGCACATACTTGAACAAGAAGACATGACAGGCGTCACATTTCACAGTGATTAGCCTTGGGCACTTTTCAAAGGCAGAAGACTCGAGGCAAAGTGACTTTAAGCGCCCTGCGAGTGTGATAATCCCCTGAGCACAGCCTGAGGAGTTTGATTGCTGTTCGGCATGGGAGCTCATGAATAATGATACAGAGAACAGCAGACTGCAACACTGACACGGCTCCTGGCAGCCACAGAGAGAGAGAGGTCTGCTTGCATTTGGAGTTCTTAAGTCCATTACTTAATCTAAAGTTACTCATACCCTGTCCTCAAAACATCACCTCCTCTATACAGCTGCAATGTGTGAAAGGCACCAAAGAACTGAGCTCGAGATTCAGTACCTGTCCTTCAATTTCCTGTCTTTGTCACTCTGGTAGATTTCTGTTGGAGGATATGGGGTGGAGTAGGAGGGAACATTAACGGGAGCAGGAGCTCTGTATCCATGTTATAAATTGCTGCAATTTTATTTAAAAACGAGTTTCAATATAAGATGACACCATCCGTCTCTGATACTAAGAGACTATTAAAAGACTAATGAAGTTGCTTGCCCCCACACTTACAGAGAAAGACCTGCAACCTGCAAGTCCCAAAAATAAAAGAGCTTAGTATGTATAATTTAAGTAAATTAATTAAATAAAATCATTCTAAAATGATTTTGTTACTGTCTGTGATCTGACTCACAGGTGCTGATCTTACAATTCTGGGTAGCATTATTATAATAGAGAAACAACACAGAGTACATACTCTTTTTAAGCAATAGGTTCATCAATGTAGCAATATACATAAAATGCTGAGAGCTGAAGTTGAATGTATATTTTATTGGAATGTAATAAATACTCAAAATCATCACTGTATGCTTTTTAAAAATCCTACATCTTATAACACAAGAACTTAATACTCATCGATTTAATAGCTGAGCCTCTGTGTGCCACAAACAAAGCTAAGAAAAAGGTTGGTTTGGCCAGGGAAGTAGAAGAGACAGAACGAGTTAAAAGAACCAATGCATCTTCTGGAGACAAACTGTCATGTTCAGAAAATTTCCCATGCCAGCATCTTCAGAAATAAATGGGGATGTCCTGCAGACAGTGCTGCACATTAAATTGCAATGCTGTGAGTGTGGTGCTATTGCATCAGCAGGGTCCCTCCCTGCACTTACCCTGAAAATGGTGTCCCTACAGTGCCAGTTTTGGTCTTGGCAAAGAGAAGCCACACTGCAAAACCATTGGCCTCTACAGGATAAAAGTCTTGCTACTTCTACACATCCTACACAGAGGGAAAAAACCCCAGATTTAACTGGTTCCAGCTTAGCTTCTTGACCTGTAAGCAGGTTCTGGTTTTAAGTTACACACAGTCCACAACAACTCCTGCTGTGTCTCACATTCTGTCTCTCCACCATCTTGTGCCCTGCTGGCTCCAAGAGTGGCACTTGGCCTGGGCAGCCCAGGGTGCTGACACACAACAAGCATATGCTGAAATGTGGGGGAAAGTGAGCTCCCCTAGGAAAGATGGAAAATGAAACCAGATGCCACCAATACTGAGAGAGAGAAGAAACCAGATATGATCCTTTAGATGACTTGATGGAAGCTGCTCATGTTCAGAGACAGTAGGACCAAATTCAGCTCTAATTAAGTCACTAATGTTACAGGGGGATAAACATGATCTTTTATGCATCACAGGTATGAAACAGGAACACAGAAGGTCACACAGAAACAACTCATTGAGTTCCAGCATGAACACTGTGGAATTTGACTGAGGATTCCTGAGGGATGTACCCTGGGTCAATTCCCCTCAGTTATCTCACTGTGGCAGATGCTTCAAGCACTGGGAAAAGGTTCTTATGTGCATCACCAGGAGCTCCAGCTTGGAACCAACCAGCAGCAGGCAGAAGGCATCTCAAATGCAGCTCAATCCCCCGTGCCCTCAAGGTAACTGGTGGCAACAGTTTTGAAATCCAGCAAGATTTTTTTGTTTGTTTGCTTCGGTCTTCATGGTGCACATAGCTAAAAAAGTGGCAAATATTGACACTGACTTAGATGCAAGCACATCTTTAGAAAAAAATTGGAAAAAATAATTTTAAAAAAGCCCTAGTAACCTTCCCAAAATAGACCAGATGCTCCCAGTGCTTTTTGTCTTCTCTGATCTGTAACAGCCATTGCCTCTGGAAATCTGGTCTTTGTGAGCACCCTCAGTCAGCACAGCAGAAACAAAATCACTCTTTGATTCTCCCCACCAAATCACACCACACACTACACCCTGCTCTGCTTTTGAGGGGCTTTCACCTGCTGTGCTGGGCTGTGGGGTGCTGCAGCTAAAATTGGATCTCGGCAAGAACAGACGGGTGGGGAGGTCTCTGTCAGAGCGGGTCAGGCAAAGAGCTGAGACCTGTGTGCCCCAGCCAGGCAGTGAGTGACACACTCCTTGCACCAAGCTGACAGCAGCACAAGCTGAGACCCTGCAGCTGCCAAGGGGGGCCCTGGCTGTACCCAGTGAGCAGCTCCTGCTCAGCCCCCTTCCCCCTGCACGTGCAGAGCCAGGCAGCAGGCACACGTTATGTAAGCTTGCTCCAGGGTGCCTGTCCTGGCACCTCAGCACTGAGGGATGGATACACTGGAAATGTCTTTCATTGCCTCCCTCAGCAGGGAGAGCAGTGCTCTGTGGAAGGCTCTGATCCCACGCTGCTCCAAGGCTGCTGGAGTTAAACATACAGCCACGGAAAGAAAGGATTATTCAATATGCAGCAACATAAGCAGATACATCTTACTGTAAAATAGGGCCTTGGCTTAATCTGCTCATGGGAATTCAGGGGAAAGGAGAAGCAGAGAGCAAAGATCTGCAAGATGACAGCAGCACCAGACACAGGGTTTTTGTTTCAGTGGTCCCTGCACCAAGGCTGTGTTTATGCCATACGAGTTTCTGTTATCTCATTTATTATATTGCCTAAGTGCATAATAACTCAATAATTTATTTGTAGCACTCCTTGAAACAGATAAATGTCATTTTCCTCATTTTGCCGATGTGAAACTCAGGCATGGAGAGCTTAAAGCCCCAATTTTTATGCATAGGAAGGTGCCCAGCTCCTCCTGTAATTAAAGGAAGTTATATACCTACATATTTTGACAGCAGAAATCAGTGGGACTGCTAGGAATTTCAGGTCACATGCAAACCTATCCACTAATTTTATGTAACTGAAAGTGTTCTGCTCTTGTAAAAATTCTATTTTTTCTTTTCTTTTTCAGCTAAATTAAAATATCTCAACACAGTCTCCACTCTGTCAGACTCCTCTGCTGTCTAAGATGTACTGGTTACTGAAGAGTCATGGGTGGGTTTTTTCTCTTTTTCATAAGCTTCCTTCCCAGATAAGCAATCTCTCACTTTGTTGGAGTTGATGTTTTCTAATACTTTCCCTTTGGTGGTTTTCCCACAGATTTGTGGAAATTTACAGAGGAAAAGTCTTAGAGCATCCTCAATAACAACCACCCCTTCGAATTGCACCTCCTGTTTCAGTGCTTTCAGCACAGAACAAAACACGAGTCCTGCCTTGCAGGCTGCTCTGAGATCTGCTATGTCTGAAAATCCTGGTTTCAGGTGTGGGCTGCAAAGCGAGTAAGACTCACTGAGACCGTTCTTAAGTTGATGGCAGTCTTTGCCACAACATTATGGAATGTTGTAAGACTCCCTATAGGGAGCAGTAAGTTAAAATCCTGCTAAAGCTACTGGATTCTTTCTGAAGGAGCAATTTTTCAATTACACATAATTAATAGTAATTACCCTTTATCTTCAGAGACCAGAACAAAGAATAATTAATCCATCTTAACATCCCCGTTAAGGAGGTGTTAAATATGGGGGTTTTACACAGCAGATTACATAGTAAGTTGTCTGGTTTACAGTTGAGTCTGTGTTCCCTAATATGGAAAGGAAAGAGAAGAAAATCCAAAACTACCTGAACCAATATTCTAGTTCTTGATTAATTTAATTAACTAGTTTGGAAGCAGCTGTTGGCTTCTTGAAGCAGCTTGCTGCAAATGAAATATGCTGCCTACAGATCTCTCAGGAGCAGTTTTACCATATTTGATAAATAGTAACATTCAAGTGGATAGTTTACTTATTTTTAACATATATCTATGAATAAGGTATTTGCAATTATCCCCATTGCAGAGCTGGAGAAAATGAAACCCAGAATTCCAGGTCCAGCTTCTCCCTTGGCACATCACCCTCCTGTACTGCTCTTCTCTCACACTGGTTTTTGCTGCACAGGGAGACTCCTGGTGCTGTGCTCATGCTAGGCAGCACATGCCAAGCTCACAGACACTTAATGCCCTTTATCAGATCTTAATATTTGATTTCAGTCTTCCAATGTGGCTTCCAATTTCCAATATCTTAATGGAAGCTCACCTTTTAAACACATGGGGTGTCTCTCAGAGCACATCCTGTTCCTAACTATTAACAAAAAATCTAAGAAATGTGAATTTACTATTTTGAACTTAAGCAAGCAGTCCAAGATTGCACTGCCAGCACTGAAAGAGGCTGCAACAGAATTGGCTTCAAACACATGGTTTTGCAGGACAATTACTCCACGTGGCAAAGATGAGGGCAGTGCTGCTGGCAGCACACAGGGCAGCTCATGGGGCAGCTCTGACAGAGCAGCAGGCTCTGACCCATGACAGCTTGGGTGTACAGAAAGCTTATCATGAATGATTGCATGTTAGGGTGATAAAAAAGAGGGATAGCTCTTAGCCTTATGTGTATTGATCTGAGGGAACCTGAACTCAAAGGAGAGGAGTAGAGAGGAGAGAAAATGAGGGGGAGTACAAAGGAAGAGACCTAAGGGAGAAGGAGATTGTCCCAAATGTTAAATGAAAGCATCTGCATGAAAAGCTCCAGGCCAGCATGCTCAGAGAATGCACTCTTCTGTCTCAGTGACCTTGTGAAGATAAACTGAACAAAAAGCTTCAGGCAACATCAGACAGGATTTAAGAAGCAGTTTTAATTTTAGCCAGATTGTTTTGTATTTTCAGTACTGAGGTTATCTGGGGATGCAATGTGCACACAGTGGAACAAAATGCAGTTGTCTCCCCCTGCTCTGTTACCACACCTGATGGAAAATTCAGTTCTGTGCTTCCAGGGAGAAGCAAAAATCATTATTTTGGCTACACAGGGAAGATATAATTGTGGTATCACAAGGACAGAGTATCACAATGCATCCTCATTTTACTCCAGAATGTAATTACTTGGCTACTTCATGCACAAGCAACACATGAGACCTGCACTCCAACACAGTGTGTGCTGATGTGCCAGTTCTTTCTACTCACTTGATGTCCTTGATCCCTATCTCCAGACTGACAGCTATTTGCCATGAAGAACCTGTTTATTCCCACTGTACCTTAGCTTCCTCATCTATAAAATGGATGCATTCTACTGAAAAAGAGTGCAAGGATTCACTAAAATATGTGTCTGTGTGTTATTAAATAAATTTACTAGCAATTTTAATTACAGCAAATACAAACAAACCCTAGGAGCTGGCTGCACACAAGAAAACATACATTCATCACAGTCTACTGCAGATTATTAGCACAATTAATTCCATACAAATGTATTCTGACCTGCCACCAGGAGATACAGATGGTGTGTAAATCCATAGTGAGGATCTAAACCTTCAAGCCTGTAGTAAAATGTCAAATAATGAACTAAAATGGTAATAAAACCAACCCAGACTGATTGGTTCTAGCTCCTCTGCAAGCCCACTACCACAAATAAGAAACAGCAGTTGGGAAAAGGAGACCTCAGCATTCCTCCTGAACCTCCCTGGCACCACCACTTCATTGGACAATCACTGATGAACATTTACACTGATGGAGAATCTTCTATCAAAGGTTCTTAAACCGCTTTACAAATTGTCTCTAATGTGTATAGACAGTACATGTTATTTCCCCTGTCCTTGCCTGCTCTGTCCTCCATAACCTCTATTTGATAAGATATCCCAAGGCCATTTTCTCTCCCAGTCTGCAGGAGAGACATCCAGCCTCTCTCCTGGCAGGTCTCTTGACCCACTCTTCCATTTAAATAGCATTTTCTTATTTTTTTCTCTTTCAGATCTTTTCTTAGGAGACAGTTCTTTCCCACCTTGAGTGTATAACTCACCATCACTTGCAACAGTTCCTTGAATCCTGATACTGGAATGCGCACAGCAGAGCTGGCAGAGGATGAGAGTGAGGAGATGGGAAAACAAAGGTGAAGATGTTGTAACCTTTCAGCGCTGTGCTGTCAGCTCAGCACACCAGGATGCCTGACTGCACTTGCACACCTTGTACTAACACAGACAGTGACTGTGCAGGGAGCTGTGGGGACCCAGGTGTGCTCTGGGCATCCTCCAAACAACAACAGTGAGCTAAGGCAATACCCTGGGTGAAACAGCACAGGGTTATCTCACAACCCTGCTCTCTGCACCACGTCTCTCCTCATCAGCCTTCTGGAGCGAAAGCAGAGCCTGTGCTGTACACAGGGCCCAGCCTGTAGCATGCACAGTGCACATGTCCTATTGGATTACAGGGCACAGTGCACTCACATGCTCTGCTTGTCAGAGCCCAGCGTGCCTCTGCAAGAAGGAAATAAAGGAGGGGATGGATAAAAGCAACCTGAGCAGCACAGGGCAACCCGAGCCCTGTCGGAAGGCAGCATGGGGGATGCCACCACAAGCACAGGGGCAGCAGGGAAACGAACCTGGCAGGCACACTGTAAGCCTAAACTGGAATCTCACTCCAAAAAGAAAATCAATGGGAATCTTCATGAACTTTAATATTGTTCAAAAACGTGAGACTAGCTTATCACCTAGGAGCTCATTGTATTGACAAGTGGAACAGATTACAGTTAGATCCCCATTTGGATACTAAAACACTGAGCAATATGGCAAAGATCAATGCAATGCAGTCCTCTCATCGAGAAAATGCTTCTATCTGCATTAGCTTCAAAACTGCCCCCAGTCCCTTTGATCCTGGCCCAAGAGAAAAGGTCTCTTAGAAGTCCATGTTGGGCTTAGCGCATTTTTCTCCCCAGGCAACTCACATTTTGCAGTTCTTAGAAAAAAACACGACCCAAAAACATGATCACAGGTGAAGGAGAGGAGTTAATAGCCAAGGGGAGAGAGCAGCAGAACAGGCATCTGTTTCAGAGGGCAGAAGTTTATCACCCGGGACAGGATTTCCACTGGCTTTATCATTGTTTTCTGTGTCTAGAATGAAGGTCATTAAAGATGTTTCCACTCTGAATTAGCAATGAGTTCCCACTTAATCTATACTGTCTCAGCACTCTTATGTGACTTGGCTCCAAGAACCTCGGCGAAACTCTTTCTCCCATCTCACATTCAGATATCTACCTCACATCTTTTCCCTTATTCCTCTCATTCCTTTCTCCTCAGTTAATTCTCCTACCAGATCTTTTCAATGAGCCCTCACTGCTTCCTCGACAGTGTCACACATCACAGCTTGGGACACCACTACAGAAATAATTATAGGAAGTAGCTCTGTTCCACAATTTTCTTAGCTGTTGTAATTAATTAGCACACATCCCCAAATCCCCAATACCTGGAGCCTGAGGAGCTACAAATACTGGAGCAGTTTTCTGAGGGTAGCCAAGACAGAGCCCTTCCAGGAGCCCCGCGGAGGTTCTGGACGCTCTGCTGAGGCCTTCGAGGGGCCGCTACTCGCCCGCCTCCTCCTGACCTCCCGCGGCTCCTCACACGGAGACGTCCCGTCTCCCTCATTCAGACTTTTTAGGCACAAGACAAGGGGGGATTTGGCCAGGGCGGGTCGGTGCAGGGCGGCGAAAGGGACTGAAGGGAAGCATCGGACCCTCGGCAGCCGCCGCGCTCCCTCAGCCGCCCTCAGCCGCCCCCTCAGGCCGGCCCGCGCGCCGCGCGCGCCCCCTGGCGGAGGGCGGGAGGGACGGCGGGACCCGGCGGGTGCGGGATCGGGGCGGGCAGAGGGACCGGGGAGCATCGTACCCCCGGACTCGGCACTGCTGACACCGCGCCTCAAGGGCTCTGTGCGGTTCTGGGCCCCCCAGTTCAGGAGGGATATTGAGGTGTGATATACCCCAGCCAGAGCGTGCCAGGATTTCCTCTAGTAACAGTGCAGTGTGTCCAGAGGAGGCTGCGGAGCTGGGAAAGGGTCTGGGGCGTGTTTGAGAAGAGTTTGGGGTGTTTAACCTGGCGGAGGCTCAGGAGGGACCTTATCACTCTCTACAAGTACCTGAAAGGAAACCGGAGTCACGTAGAGATCGGGCTTTTCCCCCAGGCAACAAGCGACAGGACAAGAGGACACTGTGTTAAGCTGCGCCAAGGGAATTTAAGGTTGACGTGAGGAGGAACTTCTTCACAGAAAGTGTGATCAGACATAGGAATGGGCTACCCAGGGTGATGGAGGCGTTTAAGGAAAGACCGGACGTGGTCTGGCTAACACGGTGGTGACTGGTCACGATGACCTCAGGTCATTTCCACCCTCAGCGGTTCTGGCTCCGTGACCCGCGGGCAGCTCGCGGCAGCACCGCGCACGCGCGACCATGGAGGGGGGCGGGGCCGCGCTCTCCTCCCCTTGTCCCCGCCCCTGCACACAGCCCATTGGCTACAGTGCGCGGAGGCGCCTCCCCATTGGCCGGCCTGCCGTCCGTCCGCGCCGCGCGCCGCCGCCGCCGCCATGGTGCGCTTCAAGAACAGGTGAGGAGGGTGGAAGGCGCCGCTGCCGTGTCCGGGCCGGTGCCGCGCCGCTCACGCCGCGCTGTCCCGCAGGTACGTGCTCTGCGAGGTGATCTCGGAGGACCCGCGGTGCCGGCAGTGCATCGAGGACCGCGTGCTGGGCCTCGCCGTCAGAGACGCCATCACACGGGTGCACGGGGATTACGGCCTGGCGTGCTGCTCCATCTCCTTCACAGGTGCGGGGCAGAGGGCGGCCCCGGGGCGCGGGGTCCCGCCGGCTCCGCTCACCGTGCGTGTGTGTCCCGCAGTGAAGTACCTGAACGCCTACACCGGGACGGTGCTGCTGCGCTGCCGCAAGGACTCGTACCGGCTGCTGTGCTCCGCGCTGCCCTTCGTGCGGCACCTGGAGAGCCGCGGGCAGCGCTACCCCTGCTCCCTCAACACCCTGCACGTCGGAGGTCAGCAGCGCCCGGGCCCGGGGGGAGGACGGGGCTTTAATCACACCGGCCACGATGCTGTGGTGCTGCTCTGGGTGGGACAGACATTCCTCTGTGTTAACATCTGCTTTCAGCAGATCCAAATAAGAAACAGGCACCAGCAGTTCTTTTTTTTTTGAAAGCCTCGTTAACTTTGCTTGAAGCTTCATTATATTTATCTCAAAACCAGAGCAGCAAATACAACGTTACATAATTTAAAATATATTTTCAAAGTACAGTATCGTCTGTATTTTGAAAATTAACCCCCAGGGGAACTAACAGGCACTGCATGTTTGAAATTATTGTTCCACCATTTAACCTCAGCAGCGCAGAAGTCTGCAGCCCCTTTGTAGCATTTACAATTACAAGCTTGTTTCCTGGGGCATTTATCACTTGATACAATGTTCTTCGTGAAATACACACGCAGCTCTGAAACATTTGGTTGTGTAGAGTGTTAGATGCTGTTCTTGTGACTTCCACAGGTACCATAAGAACATGTCAGAAATTCCTGATTCAGTATAACAGAACACAGCTGCTGAGGTTGTTGCAAAACTGTACAAATGAAGGTGAGTTTCTTCAGCCACTTTCCTAAAAATGTAGCCTCAGTTCCTGGGGTTTTTGTAGGATATGCTGGGCTACTTCTGAATTCTTGGCCTGAGAAATGTTTCTGTCTTTAGAAGTGGAGCACAGTCCAGTGTATGTGAAGAGATCAAGTATTTAACCCTCTGTTGCTTTCTTTATTGCAGAGGAAAGACAGTGCATACAGAAGTCCTTGTTGAGCTGTTCCCTTACAGAAGAGCAGTCTGAAAGTGGAGATGAGGAGGATGATGATGGCACAGAGACAGACTGAATGTCACTTATTACTGTTCACTTCTATTCTGTGCTTGTTTACTCAAGATGTGACTGATTATCTTCAGTGCTAAGCAGTGCAAGGGACTGGAAAAGCATTTGTTCATATTTAGAGTTCATTCCCCCTTCCAAATGTTTTTAAATTTAAAAAAAATAAAACAAGATTTCACTTAAGTAGGTTATTTGCCTGTTTCACTCCAGGAGTCAAAACCACTTGCACTCCTCAGGAGTGCAGCAGCTCAATGTGTTCTTCATACTGAGGTAGAAGGGAGCTTTAGGCAGTTGGCACAGACAAGGAATGTAGTTATTCTCCTTCAGCATACTAAAAGCATTAACATCTGCTTTTTACTTTAAGTGCACTGTTAGCCACAGGGCTGTCACTGTTTTGAGTGAGAAAAGCATCAGTTGTGTACACAGGAGCAGTGAGTTCATGGAATGTATGGCAGAGTGCAAGGCTCAACTCCATCCCCCCATTACAAAACTCATAGGTACAAGTACTGCTTAGATATTTATTAAGTTTACACCAATCAGTTACAGGAAAGTAGCATTGCTGGTATTATCTCGAATCCGTAGGAAAACAAGATACAATTGAAGATGCTGTCCCTGTGGGGACAGCCCTGCAGCAGGGACAGCCTGCCTTGCCCACATCACTTCCCTTAGCCTAGTGCCTGTGACATGTGGAGGTGAGTTACACCAGCTCCAGCTATTCTCTCTTCCCAATGCAAAGAAAAGTTGACTATAAATGTGCAGAGATAACAGAACACAACAGATACTGGTTAGACACTTAAGTTTTGTTACTCCTGTTCCTTAGCTTAAGATGACTTGCTGTAACCACAGTTCGCTGCATATTTGAATCTCTTAGTTGCTTTCTCTGCCCTCATCAACTGTTTTCCCATATGCATTTAAAGTGTTGACAGAAGATGTGTTACACTGTCAGGTATCCAGTTTCTTTGCAGTCCCCTGACAAGCTGTACTGTCTTTCATTGAGTGGGGTTAGTTGTGACCAAGCGTGAAGCCAAGCTGCTTTCAAAGAAGGTCTTGCAGGTGTTTCCTCTATCCTCCTGCAGCAGTTGCAAGTATTCCTTACCTCCCCCTCTCCTGTTCTTTCTGGCTGACAGCCACATGTGATGGACTCTTTGGTACCAGCTTCCCATGAGGCACACGTGTGGAGCCTGCTGCTCTGAAATCAAGCACCCATGCACTGACAGCAGCTTTTTGAACAGGGACACAGCCACTGAGTGCCAGTGGTGCTGGAATACCTGACTCCAGGTGCCTCAGACACACATTTCCTGCTCAGATCAGTGTCAGAGGGACAGAGCACACTGAAGCCTGTGCCACTGAGGCTGAAGACAGCAAAAGACACTGTCAGTCTCCCTAAGTTCAGTGGCACTTTTCACCAGCACCCTGCAATTAATTCTGCCAGCAGGAAGGTAAAATGTGACCCTGTGCAATGTTCCAGGGCTCCAGGCTGCTGTGACAGTTCAGCTGCAGCACTGTGAGCGTGTGTGCGTTTGATTTATTGCAACTGTTGGCCTTGACTGGTACTTGACACCTAAAATTCATTTTATTCAACAAAATCCACACCACTTAACTCAGTAGCTCAAATCAAACCACAAGCAGTGCAGAATGGGACCACCCAAAGAAAGAGCAGGGAGGAGGGGTCCAGAGGAGACATGTTCATAGCACAGATAACTTAAATCCCAGAACCAAGCACATCCAGGCCCTTAGCCCAATACAAGAGAACCCCAGTTTCTTGCTGGGCTCTAAAAGTTATCTACAGACTTCAGCTATCAGTTGTTCTTCCAACTCAAGAGCAGCCAGTGCCAAACCATCATTCAGAGGGTTACCAGGAGCCCTTGAGGGGAGTGTTCATTCTAGATGACCAGGTTAAAAATGAGTAGCCCATGGTTGGCAAAAAACAAACAAGAAGTAGCAGCCTCACTCACCCACATTAAAACAGACCTGAACAACTGAGAGAAGTCAGGAAGTTCCTTCTACCACTAGTGCCATTTTGAAATACAAATTCATCAAGCCACTTTAAAACCAAGTAGCCAAGATCTGCTTTACACTCACCTCAGCTTTTTATCTTTCCAAGCCAGGAGAACAGGAGGAATTCTTGCTCTTTAGAAAAAGAACAGATATAGCAGCTAACACTCTAAAGCCAATAAGCTGTTTTGCCTGTATCCAGTGCAGCCAAAACCAGTTTCTCAAGAGAGCAGTTTGACAGCTTTACTGCAACAGCACTACTGTCAGTCAGCTGGACTTCTGCCCATGAATAATTACAGGAAAATAAAGGTTCTCTGCCTTTTCTCTTGGGTAATATTGCAGTACTTTGGCAGTGCCACACACCTGTAAGGACTTTCACACTGCTTATCAGGCCCAAAGGACTGACTCAGCAACTAGAAGCCTTGGCAGATTTGTCTCTGGGTTGTTACTTCCAAAACTCTGTTTCAGTACAAATTCGTTAAGCAGTTGGAATCAAAACATGTTATTCAACATATACTATCATGGTTTCCTCCTGAAGCCCCTAGAAGTCCTGGAAAAACAAGTTTAGGCTGTTCAAATTTAAATACTTAAACTATAGCAGCAAAACAAAGCAAAATTAAAAGAAAACCAGGAGAGGAAACTTCTCTTAATAGCAGAATCACTTTGTGTGAACAACAGAGGTGCTGAACAATAGCTTCTGCTTCTGTTTCTTTCTTTTCTTGCCTCCCTTTTCCTCTGTGAAGAATTAAAACAATACTGTCATTCTTCTCATGGAACAGGAACATCACACAGATATTATAAATGGTCTTCCCTGGCTTCTACAGATCCACAACACTTACTATCAATTTACTGAACACCAGGTAATTTAGCAAAAAAATTACTGCAGATGAACTAAGGGAGACGCCATCACATCTGAACACAATTATAAACATGCCTTAATGATTGTAAAGTTGCTGTTGCAACAGCAGATCCTGGGACTGCAGTGTGCAGCATTTGCCTTTCCAACAAGTATCACTAGGTATGTGTCCAAAAAAACCACAAGTGGAGCAGACACTCCACTGAAACTCCCATGCCCTCCCATCCAACTGTCTCCATCCAGTGCAGTCTCCAAACAGAAGCCAAAGCTAAAACACCAGAACTGAGCATTAAAAGCAAGTTTTACCAGCCAGCACTAGGTTTAAGTTCATCTCAATTTGTTTCACATTCCCTAATTTGAAATTTCAGCTAGCAGTTACCTGGACATTTTGGTCAAACTGAAGTGGTAGCTCAGCAGCTCAGGTATTTCAGTTTAGAAATTTATAAGCTGAACCTCCTTAAGATAAAGCTTAATTTAGGTTCCACTAGAGACATGGCCAACATGATCGTAAAAAGCCATCTTTGTCCTAACAGGATTCTTTGCTAGTTGGAGATCTCAGCTCCCACTAAGAGCTTGAAGCTGACAAGAAGCCCTGGTCAAGCTGTTCAGAAACCACAACCTGACAATTTTCAGAACTGCTCTCTGGCCAATTTTTGGTCCCCAAAATTGCTGCTTTCACTTCTCCCAGAGGAAGAAGGGGAAATACTCAATTTTTTCACTTCAGAAAGCTTTCCTGCCCTTCCCCCTGCCTTTTACCTGATAAATGATCAGCTGTGGACGGTTTGTCCAGTTTCAGGAGGGCTGCCTCAATAGCTTGGCTGAAGGAATTCTGGAAGCTGGGCACAGGTATCCGGTCAGAGCTGTCACTTTCTCCATCACTCTCTCCAGGCACAGGCAGTGCCAGAGTGTTCTCATCTGAAAGAGGGAAGGAGTGCAAAAGGCTGTATAAAACTTCCACCACACAAATGCCCCTCCACACTCCAGATCCTTCTTTTGAAGTTACAAGATTTCTCAGATTTAGGTGCATGGTAAAGAACCTGAAGTACTAATACCAAATTTTCTTACCTCTTGTCTTTGGAGCAGGTTTAGGCCACGTCTCTGGTTTTGCCTTTCCAACTCTCAGCATCTATCAATACAGATGTAGGATATGATTAAACTCCACATTCCAATCCTGCAAACCCCCTAAGTGGCAAGAAAATCTAGAAACCCCTTCAAGCACTCAGACCTTCTGATATCTCCCCTAAGATTTATCCCACATTGTTTTTGTAGAGGAAGCAATTGTAGTCTCAGCCTAACCCCCAACTAAGAGGTAATTCTGACAAGATTCACTCTGCAACATGGTTTACCTGGGCAAAGGAAGGGAAGGGAGATTCTTCTTCCAAGCTTCCACAGAGCAATGGGCTGACCTGGCTGGCAGCAGGTGACAGTGGAGTTGGAATAGACTCTGCAGAGAAAGGAACTGAGAATTAAAGCCAGGTACACCTAGCCAAGGCAGTCATTATGCTGCTTATCAGGATGTAACAGAAATAAAGTTTTTATATCCTATGTAATTACTCATTTTGATCTCATTGGTTCTATCCATCAGTCACGCAGTGGGATCTCTCAAATTTCCTCAATCTTTTTATTTAAGGAAAATTTAAGTTTGCTTGTGATTTTCTTTTGGGTTTTTTGGAAAGCTGGGCAGGGGGAGGGTTTGTTGAGTTTATTTTAGAATAATGTGTTGAGAAGATGGAGATGACAAAAAGAAAAAATGCCAGTAGTGTTTTCCTGGCAAACACAATTTTTGTCCCTTTTTGGAGCAATTGTTCCCTTTCTTCTGCCTCATGTAAAAAATGGGGTAACTACAGTGCAGATCTCATATTGTCAAGGTAGAGGCAGCAAAAAGCAGACAAAGGAACAGAATGTTTCTTAACCATGTCTGCTTTTTGTGTATTAACTCACAGGCAGTTTAGGAAAGAATCAGAATCATAGAATGGCTTGGGGTGGAAAAGACATTAAGACCATCTCAATCCACCCCCTGCCACAGGCAGGCACACCTTTCACTACACCAGATTGCTCCAACCCCATCCAACTTCACCTTGAACACTTTCAGGGATGGAGCAGCTGAGCTGCTCTGAAAAGAAGCTGTCTTTGATCAATATTGAGAAAATTTAGCATGATGACTGAGCAACAGATCCCAAAAGAAGGATCAAGAGCTAGATGTGATGTGTTTTTCCAGATGCTCACCTGTCTGAGACACAGGGCTTCTGCCAAGAGGAGTCTGACAGAAGCCCTGATGATCAACACTGGTAGTTTCTCCAGGGCAAGAGGTAAAAGCAGGGAACTGCTGCAGATTCTCCAGAGCAATATGGACCTCTGGATCTAGAAAGAGATTTTAAATTAAAGCACTACACAATGTGGGGGAGGACTGCCAATATGCAAGTCATTTCAGGAGTCTAGGAGGTGCCAACTCATTTCTTTCCACCCTCTATTTGGAGACCAGTACAAGTCCTGCTGCTGGATGGAAGCAGTTTCTGGGCCTTTTTTTGCTTTCTTCACTTTTTACTTTACATCATGATTACTATAAAAACAGAGAGCTATGTACACCATGGAGATAACTGTGCCCTTGAATGCCCTCCATCCCTCCCAAAATGCACAAGTATGCAGCAATTGCATAACATCACTTAACATCCTGACTAAAACAGCTTATGCTTTTCATTACACAGACATTGTTCCTAATACTTTGTAATCTTGTTCTAAGTACACACTACAAACTACAGGCCTCAGAGTTCATCCCATAGCTCAAGAAATCAGCTCAGCAACCAACTATGACTGGAAATCCACCAGTTGTGTGCCATCAGCACTTACATTTGCCCTGTTTCTTGTTCTCTTCCATCTCAATCCTGCGCTCGCGCCGCCGTTCATCGCGAGCTTTCTTCTGCCGCAGACGTTTCCTCTTCTCAAGGTCATCTAGGAGCAATGCACAATGCTGGATATCAAAAAACCCACACCAATACTCTGGCAAGGGTTCCTCCAGCTCTGAGAACAGCCTTATAACCCATTAGTAACAAAACATGCTTACATTCAACATGTGCTCTTCCAAGCGTTTGGGATTTTTTATTTTTTTGGTAACTGCTGTCTATGAAACAGTGAGCTGGGGCTGTTCTGTCCAGCAGTCACCAGAGAGGTGGTGCAAGAGGAGTAAAGCTCTAATGTATGGGGGGTTTTTTATCATTAAAAGGATAAGAACAACTACAAACCTGAGAACAACTCTAAAGTCTCCTTAGAGATGACAGGGGGCTTCAGAGCCAGTTCACAAATGCTGAACTCACAGGTGAGGGGCAAGTGACAGAGGTAGCGATGGCGTTGTCTTATATCCTGATAAAGAGAGAGTGATTTATCACCACAAGGACTAGAGGCAGCCATGGTGATGAACAGAAATAGAATGCACAATAGTCATCAAATCAAACGGAAAAAAATAGCACCAGTGACACAATGGTTACTTTAAAAACTACAAACACATGATAGATGCCCTGAGTCAGAAACAAATGTTCCAAGATCTCCACCAGCTATATCATAATCAGACTTAGATGCAGTTACATCAGCTTGCTTACTGATTTTCATGTTCTTCCTCCCTTCTCACTCACATCACTGGAACAAAATTCTGCAATACCAGACTTGCAACACTATTTTTATAGTGGACCTTCTACCAAAAAAAAATCTATACTGCAGCCTACTTATAAAAAGCAACATAAGGCCCAGCACCTTCCACAGATGCCCTTAACAGATCAGCATCCCTACTCATTCATACTTATAATTTCTTACTACTGAAGTGAATTAAGTCTCCTCTAAAATGACCAACCGGCTAAAACAAGGCCCTTAATTAACAAAAAGATAAAATAACTACCTCTGTCATGGAGTAGCCAGTTATCTCCACCACAGCTGCAGTTATCTTCTCTGGACTCTTCTCCAAGCTGCCATACTCACGCACAAGGCAGCGAACGTTCACAGGGTGAAGGTACATGCACTGCCCATCCTCCGCTGAAAGGCAACACATCTGTCACATTCACATTTTCTGAAAAATCCCTTTGCCCAGGATTCTTCTCCTGGGAAGCTGAGAAGCCTCAGAGAAAATGAGGCTATATTATTATATATAGTTATAATTATCTGATTTGCTTCTCCCGTGTTTTGCTCCTTTGGGATGTGTTTGGAGATTGTTTCAGTGGTTTCTGCTGTGAATTGTTTTGATTCTTTGGCCAACCAGTGCCAAGCTGTGTCAGGACTCTGGAGAGAGGGTCATGAGCTTTCACTATTACCTTTTAGCCTTCTCTAAGTATTGTTTCTGTATTCTTTAGTATAGCATTATTTAATAAATTAGCCTTCTGAGAACATGGAGTCACATTCATCATTCCTTCCTGCCACAAGGGCACCCCCACAAATACAAATACAATACTCATCATCATCACTCCTTCCTTGCCTGCTCATTTTCAGTACCCTTTTCCCCACCTCAGAACATCCTCCACTAAAAAATTAACGCTCCTTTCCGAGTTCCTGTAGGACTTTTATTTCACAGGGGTTAGCTGCATCTAATGAACTGACATTTCTCAAGGAGGGTCCCAAAGGAGGCATCTCTGCCCCTATGATTTCAGGATTTCATTGCACTGACCTTGATAAAAATAGTAAAAAGGAGAGTTGCCAAGATGTCCACTGCTAACTGTATCTTTAGATTCTTGGCAGCTTGTTTCAGCTGGATTTGGCTCCTCTACAGTGTTCATAACAGGCTCTCCTACAGTGTCCACTTCAGGTGCTTCCTCCTCATCCAGCACTGCCTCTTCTACTTCCACAGGAGGTGAAAAGGAACTTGCCAGGTCAGAGGAAGGCTCCACAAGCTCCTCATCGAATGCAGAGAGATATTCCACATCACACTACCACAGCAGAGAGGATAGAGTTAGTACCACACCACCTACTCCAAAGATTATCATCTCTGCAAAAATCTTTGGCATGAGCTCCCCACACACTGCAGCGTGAGGTGGCAGAATTAAGTGTTAACAGGATCTGCCAGAGCAGATTTGTCACCCACCTTTTTCTCTTGGGAAACAGCAGGCTCCACAGCTTTGGAGCTTTCTAGGACCAATTCTTCCACAGCTGCACTGATTCCAGCCATGCCATTGTTTCTGTCCTGGTCAGCAGACAGGGCTGTTTCTCGCTCCTGGAAATCATCCAAAGGGATCAGGTTTCAATTTGCCCTTTAAGCCAGGAGACCACCCCTATAGTTACTTTTAGCCTTGCCCTGGCATTCCTTTACTGGAATACCATCCCATAAAAACCATTCTGCTGTGTTATCCTGAACACCACATCAGATACCTGGGGCCTAAAGGCTACAGTCTCCTCCAAGGTGTAAAATGTTACTCCAGCAGCAAACACCAGCAATGTGCTAGAGACCAGAATAATCACCACCACCATCCATACAGCAGAACAAGGGTGCTCAGCACACTCTTAAAAATAAAGCTACCAGAAGGCTCCCAAGAGGTTGTTACCTTCAGCTCCTGGATAGCTGCCTCAATGAAACAGGCTTCTGGGGTGTGTTTTTCTTCCTCATACTGTTTCAGTAGAGCTGCTTTCTCCTCCAGGATCACCAGCTGCAAGACCTGCTCCCTGGATGCCAGAAGCAGCTTTGAATACTGACTGTGTTGGTCATCTGCACAGAAGGAGCACCAAATCATTAATATCTGCATGGAGAGCCACCAGTTTGGAGTGCTGCTTCCTCTAAAGTTTTGCTACTGCTCGCTTTTGGGAGTTAATCCCTCAGGGCAGACAACACTCAGCAAGACTTTGATACAGACTCCACAAATTACCATTGTTATCACAAGCTGGTGTCACACAGCTGCTCTGACACCTCCCCCACACAGCAGTTCATCTGCCACTTCACCACCGAGTTGCTACACACCAGTAGAAATGAAGCCTCAACTTCCACACTGTAGGAGCATCACCTTTGAGAAGCTTTGAGGGCGTCAAAGCTTCCTGAAACAATGCAGTCTGCAGCTGCTTCCTCTTCTCTCAAAGATACTGCTGCTGGAAATTTCTGCAAAGCCACCTTGGCTTGGCTCAAACTAGTTCATAAGCCCATACGTATTAAAAATCCATATAAAACATCATTATGAGGTTTGTACAAGAAGCACAGCAGAAATAGTAAGCTAAAGAATTATCTACAGACACCAAGTTAATGGTGAATTTCCTGGCTTTAGAGTGTTCTCAAATCCTATATTTGTTCTTCTGTTTTAAAGTCCCCTAGTTTCAAATACTGAGAAACATGTAAGACCACAACCTGCATGCTGGATATCCCTCACATGTTGGAAGACTTCTTCCAGAGAGTTTAAATGCATGCAGCCCTTCCTAAATGTAACTGCAAAATGAAGTGAGCCAAGACAGCCCACAAAGCAGCAATGTTCAGTAAAATTATTTCTTTAGTCACAAAATTTTTGCGATACTAACAGATAAGATGATGATGAGTTAGTCACACTCTTGACTGGAGAAAACTGAAGATGTCAGGCAACAGATGTTTGGAATAAGGTTTGCAATAATTTTGATTATTTCCCCATAGCATTCACTGACTTCAGCTGATAAGTGAAGATGATGAAAACCTTGTTGAAGATTACAGCCTTGAAATAGTTTAGACACAGAGACAGTTATTTTTGTGCAGCTGTATAATGAGTCAGGAGGAAAAATGTTAAGGACACTGAAGAGCCAATAAAAGCAGTAAGAGTCACACCAATGACTGCAGGATACAAAGGACACATCAAACCATAAGCAGTGACTGTGAAGGGAGGAGTCTGAGTTCAGTCACTTGAAAGGACACAGCACACAAGGTAAAGCTTTGACAGAAAAACAGTGTGAGTAGAAAGTTTACTGTTAATATGTGGTCATTAAGCTTTTCTGCTGCTAAGCCAGGGTCAATTGTCCCAACACAAATCCTGGTCACAGTCAGGAACAGGATTCCAACCACCAGGACTGAGATCCACTCACCTCTGATGTAAACAGGCTGAACCACATTCATCCACTGGGATTTGGGCAGTGCTACCAGAACACCTTTCTCTCTCCTCATGAGTTGCATTGTAATGGTGTCACCAATTGCATACTGACGTGTTTCCATAGCAACAACGCTGCAATGTACAAAGGAGGTTAGTAGTGTAAAAATAACATTGCAAAAAGATGCATGATTTAATTAATACCATCTCACCTCTTGAGATCCTTCTTATGGACAGAGCCATAACAGATAGGACACTTACTCCAGGCCTTCTCACTCAAGGAGAGATAGTGAAGGATACATGCCCAGCAGAAGATGTGCCCACAGCGGGTGATCTTGGCAGCAGTTGGTGGGTACAGACATATGGGGCAAGAGGGCACTTCATGGCTACAGATTCGCTGAAATGGCACACAAGAAGAGCAATACAAGACTCAGAAATCAGTTCTTGGGATCCAGAATAAGCCACCTGTAAGATCTACTCTAACATTATCTTCCAGCTCTTTAGGCTCTGTTTATTTACCAAGAAATTAGTGCACTGTGAAGTAACACCTTCAGACTGCATGTGGAATAACCTTCTAAGCAACCCATCTTACTTCTTATGTCTTATTTCTACTCTAATGACATTAAAAAGTCAGTCTTCTCATGTTTCCCCTCAGGTATTCATCATCTCTAAGAGTTAGCAGCATCCCCATCATGTGAATTCAGACAGTGAGAAGACAAGCGAGCTCGGTGGCCTCTCCCACGAGCAGACTTGTGCAGCCCTGTGTAACTGTGAGACTGAACTTACCCACTTCCATCAACATGCTAGGTCTAGTCAGACACTTTGGTAGCTTCCCTGTGTGGCAGAAACATAACTGCCTAGCAAGCACCTAGATTTTTCAGCTCTCTTGTAGTGACAGGTAGCAGTAAGCCTACCTCCTCTCCACCTACACCATGCACCAGACTGTCTTGGCAGATATAAATTGCAGCTTGAGGCAACCCAAAACTTCTGACCACAATGCTCAAGAGATTTTCCATTTTGTTGCTAGGCAAGATAGGCCACCTATGCACAGAATAATTCTTCAAAATTCTACACTCTAGTCCTCTTCTGTGGACTCATGCCCAAGTTTTCTGTTAATATCTCGATCACAAGGACTCTGTCTACAGAATGTCAGATACTATTTTTGATAAGCTCCCATCTGCGAAAGCAAGAAGAAGCTGCTAATTTTCCTAATAGATTTTAGCACTTCTCTTTTCCTGTCATGAAAGTATTTCATAATATATTCCATGACAGATCTTTCCCAGTATTGTGGGAGTGACAGAAAAGGCCTCAACTCAAAAACAGATGAGTTTTATGTAACATCACAGAGGGAAAGAGGTAGTTAAAGACAGGTTGAGGTTCTTAAGAAGGAAAAAAAAAAATCTAGCCCATCACAACTGACCACTTGCTCCACAAAGTCCCAGTTGACCAAGGTATCTGGATCAGCAAAGTGGACTGTGTAGTCCTGTTCTTCAGAGACAACAAACTGGCAGCTGGGGAAAGGCAAAGAGACAGATGATCCACTCAGTGGTTTCTAAAAACTTTTTGAGAACTATCCTATAGGATTCTCTCAGCTTCTTCTTTGTCCAGCAGCAAACTGCTGGATGCAGCCAGTAACTTCTATCAACAAGAAACTAAGAGTTCAGTTCACACTCGGATTTTCAGGATACAGGTGTGTCTAATTTCAGTTAGACACAACATCACACAGTAAGTACAGAACGAGCCAGGCAGACTGGTTTTCCAGAAACGTGTAGGAAACAGTCAGCTGCAATTGGGATCTATTAAAAAGCAGGGAATCCACAAGGGGAAAAATCTTGTCACAAAAGCTACAGCTACTGGGGCTCCTGCAAATAGACTTCACTACAATAAACCATAAAAAAATATGGAGAAATCAGAAGCATCAATGCTGAAAATACTTTTTAATATTATCAGAGATAGGATGCTCTGAACACACTTCAAATTCTGGGGAAATTTCCAGTCAAAAAGGAATCCTGCTGCTAGGTTACTATATTGATCATCATTTGGGTTATACTAAATACTTTGGGGCCCATAAAATAATCAGTATTTTAAGAACTAAGACCCATATAAGTAATTGCCTTTGGGACTTAATTCAGATTAACTTTCATCTAGCAACTGCTATCTCTTCTATCTCAACAAAGCAACTTCTGGAAAAAACAACCATCTTCTATAAGGAACTATACAGATATTCCCAAATAGGAGTGTCATGTCCCAAAGCTGTGCTGGAAAATTTGAGCAGAGGATTTTTGTTCATATCTAAAGGACTCCCTCCAACAGATACCTTGCAAATAGGTGAAGACAACACCCCTTTAAAATATAGTCATTACCACAAAAAACACTACAGAAAGGTAATTTCATCCTGGAAAAGACAATTAGTCAAGCTCAAACACAATTCCCTGGCTCGTCACCCCTTACAGCTCCATGTCTCTGAAAAAGTCTAAGAGCCCTGTGGATCTCCCACTCACTTGGCCTGCAGGAAAAGCTCCTTGTTGAATGGTTTATGTCCCCACTTGTTCCTTTTGCCCCAGTTGCCATGTCCATTCCCATCAAAATGTCCTGCTTGGCCACGGGGTTCAAAGGTGAAGTTCAGTAAGTGGTTCAGATTAATCTTCTTGGGACCAGAGAACTGGGCAGGGCTGAACTCTGCCCGTTGAGCCTCTGCTACCTAAGAGAGAACAGCATTGGTTACAAATTGCTGGGGTTTGCAGCAAAGCCACCAGCACAAGTGGACATCCAGGCCCATCAGTGACAGCACACAGAACATGCATCATCTACTCACTCACCTCCTCCCATCCCTGTTCTGTAAATCAAGTAGTGCAGTGTCAGAAATGCATGAGAACCTGAAAGTCAGAACTCAGCGCTCTGACCCCATGCTGAGCAAAAGGAGGAGAGTTAAAACAACCACAAAGACATGTAAAAGCTGGCAAAACACAGTCAAGAAGTTGTTCAAATCCTGACAATACTCTTTTATTAGACAGTAATACAAGCCTGATTACTGTCTGCACAGGCTGTACTTGTTTTGGTTAGTTTTCATGTAATGAAGCAACAAATCAAAATTCAGCAGAGGCAGCAGGTGAATTTTCAGCCAGTGATCTGGGTGAGAAGTGCTGCTCACCCACCAACACTGAAAAACCAGAGTATCAGTTAAAGCCCACAAACATTTTATAATACTTAGATCCACATCAGCATAAAAGCCTCCATCTGGTTTTACCTTGCCAATACAATTACTTTTGCAATACCTCTATCACCTGTAAATTTGTGCCCCTGAGTTGGTTGGGCACAATCAATCTCCAGAGGGCAAACTTTGGCCTGTTTAGAAGATTGGTTGGCAGAGTCCCTTGGAAGGCAGTGCTGAAGGGCAAGAGAGTCCAAAAGACTGGACATACTTCAAGCAATCTTAAAGGCAAATGAACATGCTGTCCTCTTGTGCCAAAAACATGAGGCAAGACCAGCCTGGGTCAACAGAGTTTTAAATGGAAAAAAAAGGAATTTATGACCTGAGGAAGAAGGGATGGGAACTCAACAGGACTACAAGGATGTCATGAGGTTGTGCAGGGAAAGAAGTGAAGGGCCACAGCCTGACTAGAACCTAATCTGGCCACTGCTGTAAAAGACAAAGATGCTTCCATAAATAAATACATCAGCTACAAAAGAGAGCTAAAGAAAATCCCCATGCTTTATTGTATGCAGAAAGAAACAGTGGCAAAGGGTGAGGAAAAGGCTGAGGTACTTAATGCCTTCTTGCCTTCAGCCTTTAATAGTAAGGCCAGGGTCCCCAGCCCCCTGAGCCAGAAGACTGGGACAAGGAGCAGAACAAAGCCCACCCTCCAGACAAACAGTGAGCACCCTGCTGTGCCACCCAGACACCCCCAGGCCCACGGGGCTGGATGGGACCCACCCACAGGGAGGGAGGGAAGGAGATGGCAGCAGTGATCAGCATTTACCAGCAGCCCTGGCAAACTGGGAGGTCCCAGCTGACTGGAGTCACCAAATGTGACACACACCTACAGGAAGGTGTGGAAGGAGGATGTGGGGAATTACAGGCCTGTCAGTGTGACCTCTGTGATGGGCAAGGTCATGGAGGAGATTATCCTTCAAGCCATCACACACAGTGTACAGGACAACCAGGGGACAGGCCCAGCCAAGGAGGGTTTATGAAAGGCAGGTTCTGCCTGACTAACCTGACCTCCTCCTATGACAAGGTGACACAGTCCATGAGGGAAAAGCTGTGGATGTTGTCTGCCTGGACCTTAGAAAAGCCTCTGGCACAGTTTCTCAGAGCACTCTCCTGAAGAACCTGGCTGCCCATGCCTTGGATAAGCAAACCAATCTGAGTAAAAACCCTGTCTGGATGGCTGGGCCCAGGGAGCAGAGGGACAGGGGGTGACATCCAGCTGGGCCCCCACGAGTGGGGTTCCCCAGAGCTCAGTATTTGGGCCAGTCCTGTTTAATGTCTTTATCAATGATCTGGACAAGGGGACTGAGGGCACTCTGTGCAAGTTCACAGATGACACCAAGCTGGGTGGGAATGTAGATCTGCTGGAGGACAGGAAGGCTCTGCACAGGGATCTGGACAGGCTGCACTGATGGGTCAAGGCCAATGCTGCAAGGTTCAACAGCACCAAGGGCCAGGTCCTACACCCACAGCCCCTTGAAATGCTCCAGGCCTGGGAAAGAGCACCTGGAAAAGACCATCAGGAAAAGACCTGGGGGTGTTGGTAAACAGCAGCTGAACAAGAACCAGGTGTATCCAGGTGGGCAAGGCAGCCAGTGGCACCTGGGCTGTACTAAAAACAGTGTGGTCAGCAGGGACAGGGCAGTGAAACCGTGTCATATATTTTCACAAAGGACCCATGTCATGTGTACATGGCCTGTCTTGGCACCCGTTCTCAGATGGCATTTTCTCTTGGAGCACACCAAAGAACACCTCTCTTCTGCAGTTGCCAAGCTGCTCTGCTCACACTCCCTCTGCATCTCAACAATGTCAGCACCTCTTATCACTCTCTCCCTTCCCAACCCAGCACTGGACAGAGCAGACCAAGCCAGGCAGGGCAGGGTGATCCTCTCATCCCAAGAAAGGAGGCCTTGGAGCCATGGCATCACACTTCTCACCTCATCTCGTCTTCCACCATTAGAAGAGCTAAAAGATTTCCCACTTCCGCCGCTGCCTCCCCTTTGAGGGGGCATCTTGTTAAAAGCTTTGCTTTTCTGTGAATTGGAGCGACGGGACTGAAAGGAAAAGTTCTCATTTTTGGAATATGAAGTTTCTCTTTTTCGATTATAACGCTGTTTGGATCCACTGGCATTCTTTCCATCTGAAAGGAAAAGAAAAGAAGAATCAGATCAGCAGCCTCAGAGCTGGCCCCAAGTACTGCACCTCAGCTAAATTCACCTCAGAGATGAGCTCACCTCAGCCACCATCTTAAGAGTAGTGTTTATCAGGGCATTAAATCCCCCAGCAACCCAAACCACTTCATTCCTATCACTGTCCAAAGAGTTGGTCAAAGAGTTTAAAAGAATATATTTGCTGTGCTCTACATTTTATAAAAAAAGTTGTATTTCTTTTTTCCAGATTTGAAACTGCCACCACCAAATAGTAGTGTGTTACCTGGTACATTAGGTTATAAATATGTAAACAACGCATAGCACATCTTCATACCCCATTACAAGAACCAACAACAACTAGCTCTTTTCTTTCATTTAATTTATCTAGAACACACCATTTGTCATATTTATCACACATAAAATACACCACAATTTATCACACAGTACAAATACACCACTGCCTGTGTTGTTCTTAAAGGCTTCCATTGCCTGTTTTCAATCACTCCTGCACTTTTTGCTTAAAAGATCCCAGCAGATCTATTCTGTTTTAAAAATATTTTTATGTTATCAGGCCAAAAAATGCTAATTGATCTTGGAGCACAAACCAAAAGCTTTGTGACCTTGCAGGGCACATACCTAAGATCTAAGTACAAAGTCCACCAGCCTATGCAACAACAACTGTCTGCCAAAATCTGTACTTAGCACACCACTGACCCCACCACAGGACACAGTGGTGAAGCACAAAGCAAAAAACTGCAGGAATAAAGAGCAGAAAAATCAATCCAGTTCTTCAGAGGGGTGTTCTGTGCCTCAAGAGCTGCTAAATCAAACTGCTAGTACAGAGTTAATGCTATGAAAGCATTTCCAGTAGTCTTAACACGAGATCAGAGCTGCCCAAGCACACAACAGGCTGAGGGCTGGGTGCTCAATCCAGCATTGCCACCACCTGCCCCAAGGTTTATTTGTAGCAGAGGGATGGTGATAAGCTCAGAAACAAAACTCCTCAGGCCCACAAGACATCTACCCACACCACCAGCCCCAAAGTCACTCTGGATACTCAGTAAACATTACACAAACAGCAACACCTCACACAATATCCAGTTGCACTTTATAAAAGCCCATGAGTTTCCCTTTTCCCACTTTGCAGTCTTCTTCCCCACCCCTTAATATAAATCTTACATGGCAGGCAAACACAACACTGAGATTCAAGATCACATTTCTCATATGGGCAGCTTCATTGCCAGTGCTCCCAGTTTTTCCCTTTCCCAGCACCACTTCCCATCTACCCAAGCATTTAAAAACAGCTGGAATGGCATCATCCACATAAAGTATATTTTGTTGTTGTTGTTATTTTAAGTTTTTTCTTCCACCTGCATCCCCCAGAAAAGGTGAGCTGAGAACAGGATGGTTTGTGTGTTACTGTGTATCACAGAGGATCCAACTTCTAACGAATAAATTGAGCAATAAAAGTGGCTGGAGCAGGTTCTGTGCTGGTCTGCTGTTTCCTGCACTTGTCAGACTCCTCTGGCTGCAGTTACAGCTAAAACAGGACACTATCGTTACTTTCACACGATGTGACAGGCCCATATTGCAGACAAACCTCATCATCAGAATTGGTAATTTACTCTGCTATTCAAAAGGCTGATCCTTTAATTCAGAATTAAACCAACTCTGTCAGAAGCACAGCTGTGTAACTCAAACACATGCCTGCAGAGCTGGCAGTGCTTTCATGCACATCAGGCTGAAAGGACATGGCTTGAGTGTTATCAGGAAAAAACATACCAGGAGCTGCCAAGCACTGAGGGTGTGACCAGGTCTGGCTGAATGATTAGACCGACCTTTTTTGAGAATGTTTGTAGGGAAGAAGGAATAACCAACACCTCAGAGTCTCTGGTAAAAAATTAAGTAGTTTTGAAGCAGTTTAGACTACTCCTTAAGTTACTCATGAGCAGAACTTGTCAGCTTAGAGCTCAGCCACCCTCTGCTATCTGTAATTTCTGCAAATGCACTCGAGGGGCACATGCCTGTTGTGCCTGCACCACTTTGCAGCTGCTCTGCCATTTTCAAATAGGGAAAAGAAATAACTCAAAAAAGTCAGTCTAAAGTGGATGTTTACAAGTCCCTGAACTTGGAACAGCTCAGCCCTGGAGCTGACAGAAGAATCTCCAGCCACTTAAAGTTTTAATCGAGTTACTCACCACGAGCTTCGTCAGTCAGATGGTTTACACACATTCCTCTCATACTATGGCTCCTTTTAAGGCACCTCCTAGAGCCTCTGGGAGTCACTTCAGTGACTCTCACATTTTATAGGAAAGAATTCCACTTGTGCCTTTTTTAAAAGGACGCTACAACAGTCTAACAATGCTTCACACCTGATTTTACAGGAGGGCAGTTTCAGCCCCCACCACGAGAATAACTGACCTCAGCAGAAGCCTGGTCCATGAGAACAGTAATGAAATTGGCCAGCAGACAGCCAGGAGCTTGGGAAATGCATCTGTAAATTGGAACAGCTTCTCCCTACCCTGAATCTAAGCAATGCTGTCCCTTCCAACCCTTCCAGCATGCCACATGTCAGGGAGCTCTCTGCTTTCTATCATCCATCCCAGCACTCCCACAAAAGGCAGGGCAGAGAAAAGTGGAAGATTCTCACTGCCATCTTCTCTTGTGAAATCCCAGTTTTAAGCAGGGTAAGTTTGGATTTGGTAGTTTCTTTTCTTGGCAAATGAGGAGCTAGCAACAGCCAGAGTGTGCTGGTGAGGTATTCACTCTTCACGCAGGTCCTCAGTTAGTCCTTTTGCTGTTTTCATGGCATCTAACCTCTCTCTCTCTCTATATATATATATGTATGTGTGTATATATAGATATACATATACAAATTATGTGGATTTATCTACCCATTCACACTCCAAGAGACTTCTAAAAAATACTGTCAGTATAATTTAAAAACACTAGCAATAAAACTGTTCTATCATTTTGGAGCAAGCCCTGAGATTTGTGGTTTCTCCTGCTGTATCTCCAAAGATCCAGAGAGGGAAGAAGCAGCTCACAGCACTAGAAGCAGCTGTAGGTGACCACTTGGGCACTGGAGCTGCAATGCTGCCTTGCTGCTGGGGTGAGAAATTGCTGTTTCCTTCCACCTTTTTCCCCCTCTTTTCTGCTGAGCTGTGCTGAAGCCAGCAGCATTGCATAAGGGGTCTGGATCACACTAAAGCCACAGTGTGGTTTCATGAAAACACAGAGAGGCCACTGCTGCTGCCAAGGCAAACATCCCAGTGAGCAGGAGGTGACTGAGCTCCCACAGCCCAGCCAAGCAGGCTCACATGGGTGTGATAAGGCCCAGGAAGGTTTGTGACAGCTAACACTGCCCATCAGCTCCACAGACTGCAGAGAACCCAATGAGACTATTCTGCCTTAGCTACTTTATCCCACTCTAACTGGATGTGATTCCTGTTGGCACACTAATACAGCATCAAGAAAATTTTCTGTTAGAAACTTTCAGTTTAATTTAGTCTCTGAGGCCAAATTTGAAAGAGAGGAGGAACCAAACTTCCACAAATACATAGGAATACAATACTCTATTTAGCCAATTTCCAGTTGCACTACAAGAGAAACAGAAGCTACCATAAGGGTTCAGAAATATGCATTTGTTCATTTCCTCAGCTGCACAGTTACACAGGTAACTGTGGAAAGCATCAAATGGCAAGTGCTTGACTGGATTTCACCCAGTGACCACCTGAGGAAGGTCTGTGGTGCATAGATTACCTTCCATTTGATTTCCAGAACACATCCTATACCTGTATATTCATATATATATACATATAAGCAATCCTTCACAGAGCATCACACACCACTACAAAAGAGGCTGGAGTGAGGAGGTGTCTCTTGGCAAGACAGGGACAGAAAAAGTTCTTCTTAAAAAGGCTTCCAAGTGTTTGAATTCAAAGCTAAAATTTAACTTTAATTGCACAGTTACACCACAACCTGGGGAGCTGTGGGTGAGTCAGCTCCCATGTCCCACTTCTGTCAATCCTGGGGAAGGCCAATTAACACAGGTGAAGAGCAGGTAATACTTGGTTACCCAGGACATGACCATGCTTAGAAGGTCCAAAAAGGAGCCAACAAACACCTCCAAGATATTTATTTCGTTAACCTTCTGGAGTGCACTGCTGCCTTTTCAGAGGCCTCAAGCAACACAGCTGAAACAAACCACTGAGGAGGAAGGAAATTAGTACAGCAACGCTGGTGTAGCAACCTGTTGACACTCTCTCATATACTTCCAGGACTAAAATCACCAATTTTAATCACTACTGCCCCATTTCTAGGTTTTAGGAGGAAAAAAAACGTTGCCAGGAACACTCACACACTCACTCTCCTAAAGAAGTTTAGGGAGCTATGTGGGCTTAGGTATTCCTTGCAATGATGACAGGAACCACACTGGCTTCTGACAAACTGCTCTGTCAGCAGAAGCAGCTGTTTGCAATCCCAGGTGAGACACTTTGGGTTGAACGCCAGATGAGCAAACAGCAGCCAGCAAACCCTGAGCTCCCCCAGAGCAGGAGGTCACCGAAACCCCGGGGCAAGGGGAACGCTGTGTACGGATACCAGAGCCCTCGGTGAGGGGTAACAGCACAGGTACAAGATAAAGCGAAGGGCTCTATTCA
Organism: Zonotrichia albicollis; assembly: GCF_047830755.1. Classification (NCBI taxonomy): domain Eukaryota; kingdom Metazoa; phylum Chordata; class Aves; order Passeriformes; family Passerellidae; genus Zonotrichia; species Zonotrichia albicollis. Next base: position 10,633,046 of record NC_133836.1, on the reverse strand, counting down.
CAGGCACTGGGGAATGCATGTTCTTACTATAGCACCAGGGCTTTAGCGTTCAAGCTGATTACCCCATTAATGAAGATAAAGCATTAATCCTGAAAAGAAGAGGAGAGTAGGAATCCCAGCTCGCCAAACAGCGAGCAGAGCCGGAAGAGGAAGGAAAAAGAAACCAAAAACAGGCAGTGACCTGAAACGCCGCCTATGAAACGCAGCTGAGACACAAACAACCCGGCATGGCCAAGTTCAGCTCCAGCACAAGCCCGAGGCCGGCACAGGGCCCCTGTCCCCGCAGCCCCCGCTCACCCCCGAGCCCCCTCCCCGCTCTCACCGCCTTTGGGCTTAGACTCCCCCGCGGCGGGCCCGGCCGAGGCGGAGCGCGGCTGCTGCCCTTTGCTGCCGGCCGAGGATCCGGGCGCACCGGAGCCGCAGGGGCTGCTCTTGTCCATGGCGGGGGCGGCGGGGGTCGCGCCGGGCGGGCTCTGCAGCATCAACGGGCGCCCCGGGCGAGCGGCGGCCCTGGGCGGGGGGGCACGACGGGCGCTGGCGGAGCCGGCGGGGGCCCAGGCTCATGGCCCGCGGGGGCGACCGGCGGGGGCGGCGCAGCGCGGACTCGGCCTCCTTCATGGCGACATCTTCTCGATGCTCCGCTCGAACCGGGGAAGGCCGCGGGAGGCCGGGCCGGGCCTGCGGGGCTCCGGGCGCGGGGGAGAGAAGAGCTGCTCACGGAGCCCCGCGGGGCCCGGCGCTGCTGCCGCCCGAGGGGTCGGCACCACCCCGGCACCCACCGGCTGCTCGGCGCCGCACCGGCCCCGGCTCGGCCGCCGCTGCCCCGTAATGGCGACGAGTCGCCCGCAGCAGTGGCCGGACCCGGATGCAGCCGGTCCGGGCGGGCCCCTGGGCATGACGGGATTTGTAGTCCTGGGCCGCGCGGGGCGTGACGGGAGCCGGGGCCGGGCCTGCACGGAGCCCGGGACCCGCCCCTCGCTCCCCACCGGCACCGACGGGATCGCCCCCGCCTTCGCAGGATGGAAAATCAAATGGTATAAAATCCTTGTCATCGGTTTGTAGCAAATAACCGTGAAAGTTAAAAGAAAAAGAAAAAAAGTACTTCATCAGGCCTACTTGAAGTGACGTTTTTTAACTTTTCCCTCAAAGGGGAAAAAACTCACAAGACAACTCGGATCCTAAAGACAATTCTTTTAACCTTTAAAATGCTTTCTTGAGTGCACCTCCTGATGCTTTTTCCATTGTTTTAGGGATGAGAGCTTCAAGTTCTGTGGGAGAGCAATTCCCAGCTTCTTAAAAAAAAAGTACAGGTGGAGCACGTAAAGGCATCTTTACCCTCGTAATCCATACCACGACCTGAATGGACAGCCCTCAAGCAAAAGCTTCACTGCTAGTTTTGTATGCACAGGCCGCATGCTCCGTAACACCAGTATGATCATCAAATTCAGGAATTTGTGTTGTACACATTTCAAACCAATCCTCTATAAATATTAAGAAAAGCCTCATAAAGGCCTTATTTTAACACCTGATTGTTCCCTATTGAGGTCTATTATTCTTAGAATTACTGACCAAACTGAGTGTAGCTACCACAGTGTTTAGATCCTCTGGATTTGAGAGGGGGGAAAACCTTCAACTTTCTAACAAAGTTGCTCCTCCACATTTGAAAATAAATAAGAAACAGCACATGCAGCACCAGATAGAAGACAGACACAAAACTTTTAAAAGAAAAACACACCATTTTTATTAGCAAATCAACTTGCTGTGGAAAGAAAATAAATACAAGGAAGTCTTTCCCCAAATAAAAGCAACCATGCAGATCAAATAGTGCTCAATAGGAAGGTATTAGTAACAAACATTTGCCCTCGTTACATGAGCTGCAGTGCCACACTCAACACTGCAGGCCCGACTGGCACCCGGGTATGCCGGGCAGGGGAAGGGCGAGGGCAGCGCTGGCCGGTGTGCCGGGCACGGGAAAGGCCCCAGCTCCCCTCAGGTCCCGGCCGCACTCCGCCATCCCCGCCCGGCGGCTCCGCCTCCGCCGCCATTGCTCCCGAGCGCCCCGGCCACGCCCCCTGCCCGCCGGCCGCCAGCCATTGGTCACCGACAGGAGCTCCCCAGCAGCTCATTGGTCAGACGCCGGATGATGGGCGGGGCGTTCCCCCGCCCGGCGTGCCGCGCGCCCGCTGCCATTCCCATGGCGACGGGAACGCCGCCTGTTCCGCGGCCCCGGTAACCGGGGACACCAGCGAGAGCGGTTGTGGCCTAGCCCTGCCTAAAACAATTGTAATGCTGTGGACGCTGTAATAAACAGGGAGGGGATCGACTAAATGCCTCCTGTGGCTCCTGAAAGCACCCTTTGATGAACAAGAGCCTGGATCGTTCTATTGGCCTGGCTGGCCATTACCTCTAGTTAGTCAGGGAGCTCTGAGCCCACGCTGAGAAGTTTCTGAGTTTTTTCTCAGCATGATAGCTGCTATCAGCAGAGTCTGGGGTTACTGGAAAAACACAGAGGACGCTGAGCTTATCTTCAAGACTCCACATATTTTCCTTCCCTGCAACACGTCACCAGGAGTAGGACATGGGTCAGACAGATGGCCTTCGACCCAGGCCAAGGCTACTGTAGCTCCTATTGTCCCTGACAGAGCACAGGCCTGTCTAACCACAGTGCCATGTATTTAGTTCAGCTTTCAGGTATTCTGGATTTTGGAAGAGATTTCTTTGAGGTGACACCAGGCCCCAGGAAAAGTCCAAAGTATCACATAATCGCAGTATTTCACTATTCCAAGTATTCCCTGTTTATGTCTGGTGTGGATAGTGTTTAATTAAAGGCTATTACAATCAACCATTTATCCTCTTTGTAATGACTGTGATTTGTCTTTCACCTTCCCATTTCTCCACAGCCCAAATGGACCCTGCAGAAGCTGCTGCTGCATTTCCTTGCCCTGTGTGTATCCTGTACCACAGCTGCCTGATCATACAGGGGTGTTAGTATCAACCAGTGAAGAGGGTTTATTTGCAGGAGGAATCCCCTGCCAAGCAGCCCCACGGGTATTGTCATTCCCAGTGTGCCCTCAGTGCCACCAGTGTCACTGTGCAGCATCAGCCGGGTGTGCCAGGCAGGGGCACAGCTCGGGCAGCAGCTGCTCAAACGCAGCTCACGTTCAGCAGCCGCGCTCTGGCTGGGAGCCAGGCCCTGCCACCCACGCGGCACAAGCACCGCCCTGGGGCTCCCACTCCCCCGGAGCAGTGCAGCTGCTGTCCTTTGTTGCCAGGCCCGCAGGGGTGGCTCCACTCCATGCCCGGGGTGCAGCCAGCCACTGCAGCCCCACACAGAGCCCCACACACCCCTCAGGCAGCATTCCCCATGGCCCGCCCAGACCCAGTCATCCACCGTCACCACAACATACAAATCTGCCAGAAATAACAACCTGGCTGGGGTAGAACTTGGCTTTTATTCTCCAGTACACTTCTCCAGAGACAGCAGAAAAAAGAAACAGCTCAGATTTTGGGACAGCACATCCAGTAAAACAAGAGGGGGAAAATTATTTTATAAAAGTAAAATCAAAATAATAAGAGAAGTTTGGAACATAAAGAGCTAAACACACTGTCAGTACTTGCATAGCACTAGCAGTAATCAGAAATACAGTAGAAGGCTATAAACCTTGCAAAAGCAAAACTGCTCCAACAGCTCTAGTAACAAAGGAGGAGCCTTCTGGAAAAAAAATAAATACAAGGAAGACTTTTTTGGTACTTTTCCTTTTTATATCCACGATGTAATGTCATCTGTTACAACATAATCCCTGCCATTGCCCTTGAAGATCAAGGCCTGTGTCCTCAGGAAGGCTGCAGTAACTGGTCAGAGTCCTGTAACTGGATGCAAGTTTCAGTAACAGTCCATGGCTCTAGCCAGACTTGAACAGAAGAATAGCGACTTGGCCGAGGTAGAAGTAGATGAAGTGCTTGGTCTCATGAGTCACGTAGCTGCCAAAGTTCCTGCCCACGATGCAGTGCCAAGTGGGATTGTATTTCTTGTCAAACTCCTGCAAAACAGATCACTACAAATTAAGAACTCATCTAATACGTTTCACCTTCTGAGCAAGGCAATCAGAGAAAGAACAGATGCTCTTTAAGTACTAGGATTATTTTATTTACATCTTATTGTTCACCTGCTGCTCAGTCAGACACAAAAACCCCACAGCCACAGCGCTTCCTAACTGAGCAGTACTAAGTTTAAAACATTACTTTTGTTGAACGAAAGTAGTCTTCTATTCCCCATAATTCATAAATTATTGAATCTACAATTCTCAAATAAAAGATTCATGATTAGTTTTGTACCCACAGAGACAAAGCCATAATTTAGACTTCATTGTTTATCAGCAGCACAGCTACGAAACAGAAAATTCTCTGCCACCTGCTGTGTAACAACAGTATGATCAATAAATCTAAGAAGTTGTGCTTTACGTATTCTCAAACAAATCCTATACTAATTCCCAGTAGTTGCAACAAAGGATACGTGAAAAGTACTAAACTCTCTTTTCCACTTTCATAGGTACCTTACGTGTCTGGAGAAAAAAAAGCCTTTCAGTATTCTGGTCATAGCAAACAAGTATTTCTTTAACAGAAACAATCATTCTTCATGGACGAATTACTTCATATATTACAGAAACTTCTCCACTCTAAGTATCCCAAGTTTTAAAGCCACCCAGGCTTTCAGTGGTACAGCAGCAGAACAGCTCCAGCTGGGTGCCTTCAGAAGGACCCGGACAAAGAAACTGCCAGGCAATCACACCCTCCCAGCCTCAGCTCCCCACCCCTCACAGTTCCCACTAATAACAACACCGGGGTCTGGGGACTTCTTGTTCTTTACTGGGGTTTTTTCATTGTCGCTGGACAGTCTTTTTTATCTATCACGTTGTGTTTTCTGCTGACAGTTATAACTTCCTTATTTTCCAGCTTGAACCAGCTCTTGAGGCCCTTTTTCACAGTGCTAGGTAAAAGTTAACATATCTATGTGAAAATTCACAGCTTGTGGCCTAAACCTTTATCAAACTTTGCCCCTCATGCCAAGCAGTTAACTCCAGACAGTTTCAGTCCAATCGGCCTCAACATTTCAGCAGCTCTTCCTCTCAGATCACTTCAACTTCTACTGACGCACTTTCATTTCTCTGTTCTCCTGAGCTGACGAAGCAGGAAATATAATCTGAACTAGATCTTTCTCATGTATTGTTAATCCTACATAAAGGATGACACAGACGTTGCAAACAACAGATAAGCAGTGCCAACAGGATTTTTTTTTCTTTTTTGCTTATATCACTACGTAAGGAGAGGTGTGATTACAGAGAATTACAGAAAACCACTTTTCCACTGCTATTTTTGATCCAGCTGGCAAGAACTGTAAAGAGATCCTTAAGATTAAGTTAAATACAGACGAAACCCAGAACAAGCTACCTCTCAGAGGAAAACCACAGGAGAGCTCAATAGAGTCCCTGTGTTTTGTACCAGCTCATCAGTCACAGGGACAGTCAGGTGCCACTCTACCCTCACGTGGACAACAGACAGTGGCAAAAAAGGCCGTAAGCAGAAAGCACTGCAAGAAAAAAGCAGCACCTAGAAAGGGCCCGTAGAGGGTGGGTAAAGCAACACATGGACATCAGCCTAAAGAGAAAGTCCAACTTGATTATCTAGTGTCTCAAGAACTTGTTTTTCTAGCACTACTTACCCAACAGCATTCTCCCCAATTGATTTTTCATGTGCATAGAGATATCATGAGCACATTACAAGCCAACATCTACCTTCTTTATGTGAGCAGCGATGTCCTTCTCGATGTTGTATTTCTCCAAGGCTTGAGTTGCACATTCCACAGCATCTTGCTGCATCTCCTCTGACATGTCCGCATTTTTGATCACTGCCTTTCGATCACTCATGATTGCCTGCTTGGAGGAAAAAAAGAAGGAAATTCAAAGTTGGGGGAGCACCTGCCAGAGCCACCTGCTGCCCAGCGAACCCACGGGTATCGCCATTCCCAGCGCGCTCTCGGGCGCCGCGCGGCGCCCCCGCCCCGGCCGGGAGTGCCGGGCACAGCCCCGGGCACGGCCCGAGCAGCGGCGGCTCAATCGCCGCCTCACGTTCGGCACCCACTCCTCGGCCGGAGCCGCACAAGCACCGCCGCCCTCCCGGCCCTCCCCAGCCCGGCGCTGCCCCGGGAACTCCGCGAGCCCATCCGGACGCCCTTCCCTGCCCCGGAGCAGGCGAGGAAAGCCCGGAAGGCGCGGCCAAGGGCTCGGAGTCCCGTGCGGCCGCCGGCAGCTGCCGGGCATGCGGAAAAACTGGAGGAGGCGGCTGGAGAATAGCCCAGGCACGGGGGGTTGCCCAGTCCCAGACTTCCCCAGCCGGACCCGACCCCTCTCGGCAGCTGCCCCTGCCCAATGCTCAAGTCGGCAACGCCTTGCCCTCACCGTCGAGCGGGCGCCGCGGTATGGGCGCGGTGCGGATGCAGAGCCGGTGACGGTGCGGGACGGCGCGGAGCGATGAACGCACTCGGCTCCGCCGCCGCGGCTGTTTAACCGACCCGCGCGCGCCGCCGGCGCCTCCGAGCGCCCCCAGCCCCGCCCCCTCAGCACCGGCCGTCAGCCATTGGTCACCGCCACCATCACCCCGAGATCTCATTGGCCCCGCTCCGGCGCTCTTGCAGGGTTTTGCCGCAGCAATTTCTTTCAGCCCGGCATGCCTTGCGGCCGTTGCCACGGCGACCGACGGCCGCGGTGAGGCGCGGCCTTGGGGCGGCTCCGGGCCCGCCTGCCTAGCGCGGGACAGGCCGCGACCGGCGGCTCTCCGGCCCTGCGCAGCCCTGCCCCGTCGGTTTGTTTTTTTATTCACGGCTGAGCTGCTTGAACGCAAGAAGAAAGAAGGGGAAGGAATAACAATAACCCCGAGCACCGGTGCAGGTTGGGGGCTGACCGGCTGGAAAGCGGCTCTGCGGAAATGGAGCTTGGGGTCCTTGTGGATAACAAACTGTCCCTGAGCCAGCAGCGTGCCTTGGGGGCCAAGGGAGCATTAGAGAGAGCATTGCCAGCAGGCCAGGGAGGTGATGCTGCCCTTCTGCTCAGCACATCCAGAGTGCTGTGTCCAGTTCTGTGCTCCTCAGGACAAGAGAGACATAAAACTCCAGGAGCGGGTCCAGTGGAGGGCAGCACGGATCATTAAGGGACCAGAGTATCTCTCCTGTGAGGGAAGACTGAGGAAGCCAAGCCTGTTCAGCCTCAAGAGAAGACAGCTGACAGGGGATCTCATTAATGTGTACAAATATCTAAAGGGTGGGTGTCAGAGATGGACCAGGATCTTCTCGGTGGTGCTGAGAATAGGACAAGAGGCAAACACACAGAAACTGGTGCACAGGAAGTTCCACCTGAGCAAGAAGAATTTTTTCACTGTGCAGGTGACTGTGCACTGGAACAGGTTGCCCAGAGAGGTTGTGGAGTCTTCCTCAGTAGAGCTATTCCAGAACCATTTGCACACAATCCTGTGCCATGTGCTCTGGGATGACCCTGCTGGAGCAGGAAGGTTGGACCATGTAACCAACAGTGGTCCCTTCCAGCTTGGCCCGTTCTGTGACTTTGTGAATGCAGCTGGTGGTCACTGGTGTCCATGCAGTGTCCATGACTACAGTATGAGAGGGACTCCCAGTCACTGCTCTGGTAGGCAAAGATCATCTGTCACTATAGCTGAGAAAAATACCCATAAAACCAAATATGATGCTTTGGAGGGCATCCTACTGCAAAGAACATAGAGTTTAAAAATATAATATGAGGAAAATAGGAGAAAATTGTGGTGTGGTCTGATGATGGTGCTAAAAGTCCCAATATGGCAGGAAGGTCCTGGGTGAGGGAGCCCAGCTCATGCCCTGGGAATGCAGTCCTCCCTGGGCTGATTTTAATAGCATGATGTCATCTCTCCTGAGAATGGGTTAAGTAACTTCTTTGTATCTACAAAGCTGGCAGAACTCCTGGATGATTCAAGTAAAGTGATAAGCAGGACAGGTTTTGGGAAAAGAAGAAAATAAAAGGAAAAGAAAAAGAAAAGTAAAGAAACGTTAAGTTTCTAATGTGTCCTAATCCTTCTGTCCGCAATCAAGGCATCTTTCACTCCTCCTTGCAATTCATCAGAACCCACAAACCCTCCCTTCCCCTTCCCCACGAGGCTTCACTTTAAGTGAAGAAAACTGCAAAATTAGAAATCTAAACAAAAGCTAAATAAAATAAAGTTGAACTATTTGCAAAATTACTCAAGTACACCACGAGGGTTGCGTTTGGTTTGGGGTTTGGGTTTTTTTTTCCCCATCACGTTTGCCCTCACAGCACCGGTTCCACCGCAGAGCAGCGGTGGCACCGGGGGGCGGCGGGTTCGGTAACCGCGTCCGGCAGGAGCGGCGGCCCCTGGGGCTGCGGGGAACGTCCCCGGTGGGAGCTCCACAGGCGGAGCGCTGTCCCGGCTCTGTCCCGGCAGGAGCTCCACGGGCCGAGCGCTGTCCCGGCTCTGTCCCGGTAGGAGCTCCACAGGCGGAGCGCTGTCCCGGCAGGAGCTCCACGGGCGGAGCACTGTCCCGGCTCTGTCCCGGCAGGAGCTCCACGGGCGGAGCGCTGTCCCGGCTCTGTCCCGGTAGGAGCTCCGCGGCCGCAGCGCCGCCCCCTCTGGCCGTGCCGAAGATGGCGGCGCTGCGGCTGTGGCGGTGCCGCTGCCGGGCGCTGCTGTCCCGGCCCGCCGGAGCTCTGCGGGCGCGGCGCGGCCTGGCCGCGGGGCCGGAGATGCATTTCGGCTTCCAGACCGTGACGGAGGAGGAGAGGAGGGAGAAAAGTGAGGGCGGCGGCGGGAGAGGGCGGGCCGGGCCCGGGGCCGAGCTGGGCTCCCGGCAGCCGATGATCGTTCTCCATCCACAATGCTGGAAACGTGTGTGGGGCTGGGCCCCTGTTTGAGGTGTTACCGGGAGTCTCGGTGAATAATATCGCTGCTACTTCCCTCAGCTCTGGAAGGCTGTGCTTCTCCAGACACCTTTGTCAGGCATCAGGCTCAGTCCATTCAATCTTTTTTTTTTTTTTTTTTTTTAATGAGTTTTCTTGTGGTATTTTTCAGCTCCACATAGTGGAGAGACCTCCACAGTGCAATAAAAGATAAGTTTTACTTAGACATAAGCATTTTTAAATTTAAATTGCATCTCATTCCCATGTTCTTTCTTCACAGTTTATCAGGTCTTTGAAAATGTGGCCAAGAAATACGATGTAATGAATGATTCAATGACTCTGGGAATTCATCGGGTGTGGAAGGATATCCTCGTGCATAAAATGAACCCTTGCCCAGGAACACTCCTCCTCGATGTTGCTGGGGGAACAGGTAAATAATTTTGGTGAGTTCCACATAACAATGCCACACTCTTTTTCAGCTGTTTGAGTCTGCTCAGAATTATGTTTCCTGCTGGGTTTTTTTCCTCATCCTTAGCTCCCTGTCTTTAAAACTAGTGAAGCATCTACTTGATTTTCCCAGAGAAAGGTTGAGAACTGATATCTTTGTGTTTTGTAATATCTTGCTTTAAGGGTCTGAAAGTGTTATAGTCCTGCCATGATATGTTATGGGAAACTATAAATTTGTAGAATGTGATGGACTCCTTGATTTTAATAAGTTCCCTTTTTGTCTTTACCCATGTACGCACACACACTCTCTTACTGTGTCTATTACAGTGTGTCTGAGGGGGTGTTTTTATAAATATATATTACTAAAAAGAAATAATAAGTCAGTTAGATATTCAAAGCCTTATGTTTCAACTTCCTGGAGTCAGAAACCATTCCAAAATGTGTATCTTTCCTTTGAAACAACTGCAGGTGACATTGCCTTTCGGTTCATTAATTATGTTCGCTCTGTACGACAACGCCAGCTCCAGACGAAGCTCAGGCACCATCAGAATTTGTCATGGCAGGAAATTTTTGAGAGTTACCAGAATGACAAATTTAACAACTCGCTAGGGGATTCCCAAGTGGTGGTCTGTGACATCAACAGAGAAATGTTAAAAGTTGGGAAGCAGAAAGCGCAGCATCTTGGCTACTCTGAAGGTAAATAATGCATTGTACTGTGGCTGTAATGTTCCTGATAGCAGGAAATTGTAAAGGACAGAGGTTTTTTTGCTGTTTCCCTGTGTACATTCAGGAGGAGTGGGAGCTGTGCATGGGGAAAAGGAGCATGACCTGCACAGTCACTGATTGTGCATTTTATCGGCTTGCCAATAACCTGGACATCCATGCTCCACAGATAAACATGATCTTGATCCTTTGGGGACCAGGAAGCAACACATCTGCAACTGCATCACATGCTGATAGTCCTGATGGAAGGAGTGTGGCTTTTCATGTTCCTCAACCTGTGGGAGCTTTCTAGCAAAATGTTTTAAGTGTTCTGACCACTGTTGCATGGCAAGATGTTAGTAATTGTCCATAGCTACACTTTGAGCAGGGATTCTCTTTTTACAAATTTGTCACAAACAAATGGCAGCCAACAGTGCATTCCACTCTGATGCAAGTTTTGGGTAAAATCCTTGTGGCACATACTCACTGTGTGTATGTGCAGAATGGTGTTTTGGCTGATCTGCAAAATCAACTACTCTGTCTTGAAAGATTGGCTAGTAGAGGTCAAGATGTCTTTCCTCTAACAAAACCGCAAAATGGATATTTGTTTTCAATATCACTTTAAAGTAATCAATTCCTTCTAGAAGGGTTAAGTTCTAGCCTTTCTGGAGCAGTCTGAGCTCAGTTCTATGACTTGTCTTTCACTACAGGCTTGTCCTGGGTACTTGGGAATGCTGAAGAGTTGCCCTTTGATGATGATAAATTTGATGTTTACACAATTGCCTTTGGAATCCGAAATGTAACTCGTATTGATCTGGTAAGTTACTGTAGTGTATCCTGACATGAGGTCCTTATGATTTTTTATTCTACAAAGGAAGCAAAGTAGGAACTCCTTTGGATAAAGGAAGATCCTAATCTACTCCTGAAACATTTAAAATAAGTGGCATGTAACTTGTGTGAATAGAAGATGCAATTAAGTGCCCCACCTTTGTCATAAAAAGATAGATTTATACCAGTTGCACCCAATCCTTCCAGCCTGGCAAGCCACCCAGTCTCAGGTTCCTAAGGCAAAGGGCTGCATGTTACAGTCACTCCCCACCTTCTCCTGACCTATGGCATGGGTGGATCTGCACATGCACAGGGCAGTCAGGCTGCACATCTCAAACCTTCCTGCAGCACCTGGTCCGTATCCCACCAACAGTGGCTCCAGTGCTTCCTGTCCCCTTCTGTCTCCCTGCCTGAGCCAACAGAGATGCCAGAGCAGAGTGGGGAGGAGGCTGCTGCCCCCACTGCTGCTGAACCAGCCTGCTCAGCCCCCTGCTGCTGAGTGTCTACACTGGCTGGTGGCAGAGCTCCCTAGAAAGAACAAGTCTGATTTTAATTAGGATAAATAGTACTCTTTGTTCTGAACTATCTCTGTCCTTTGAGAAGGACTGGCTGTTGTGGGGGTGACACCTGTCTGGAGGCACTCGTTGTCTGCTTTGGAGGAGTGTTACAACCTTGGCAGAGCTCCTGTGGAAGGTGAAGCATTTGGATCCAAACCACCTTGAACCATATTCCTTTGAACTTAATGTGCATGGGGCTTTTCCTGGTGCTTTGTCTGCAACCTTCCAAAGCCCAGGCTCTTTGCCTTCATGCATAGAGCAGCCTGGTAGCAGAGCTCCCTGGAGACCTGATACAAAACACAGCCAAGCTGCCAACTCTTGTGCAGAGCTCCTGTGTAGTGTGGATACTTTATCCCATAGGAACTGGACAGTTGAAGTCAAGCAAATGTACAACCTTCAGAGGTTCTGGAATCACACAAACCACAACTCTGCTCCTGTATGAAAGAAAAAACCAGTTTTAAACAGGATTTTGTCTAGATTCTTGTTAGGTATTCCATTGTGATGCAGGATGGAATTTTCAAAGTAGCCAAAGATTTTCTTCTTTCTCCTTCCTTCCTGTTCTTACACATTGCTCATCCGAAACCCAGTATCATTCCTGCTTTGAACCTTTGGGTGTGCCTCACAGTAAAATCTTTTGATTGAAAAAAAAATATCATGCCCGTTTTTGATTTTCAGTTTCTTGTAGCTGAGTCACCTTCTCCCTTTTGTGTTTGGATTGTAATTATAAGAGCTCTGCCAACAAACTTTCATCAACTGCAAGTAGGGAAAGAAAATTGCAAACCCGACATCACAGTTTTGACACAAAGTCTTGTAAAAATCTATTTATGTAACAGCAAGAGTATTTGTGCTTTGGGTTGTGGCATATTTGGGGCTTTTTTTATATTTGTCTTGGGATGTGTAAATATTGCAGACTGCCAGGCAGGATGCTCTTCATTCCCCTCAGTTCATCAGAGTTGCATGATAACATCACATGGCATGATAATAGGCAGGTGCTATTCTACAGTAGCAAACTCATCACATCTGCTTTGTCTCAGGCACTCCAAGAGGCCTATCGTGTGCTGAAACCAGGAGGAAGATTTCTCTGCCTGGAATTCAGTCATGTCAGCAACCCTGTTGTTTCCAGGTAGGAACATGGTGATGCTTTATGCCAGGTCACAGGGCTCTCTTGTTTGTACTCAGTAAGAGTGGAGACACTGAGACCACGTCTTGGAGCACTTTTAAAGTCAGCTACAGACTGCACAGCATAGTGGCACAGAGACCAGCTCATGTTGGAGAGGGTTTGAATGTGTTTCTGTTAATCTGTATTTACCATCTCTCTGTGCAGGCTCTATGATCTCTACAGTTTCCAGGTCATCCCTGTTCTGGGTGAGGTTATTGCTGGTGACTGGAGGTCTTACCAGTACCTTGTGGAGAGCATCCGACAGTTCCCCCCTCAGGTAAGGCAGGATTTCCCCAAATTCACTGACACACAAACCACAATTCCAGCATAATCTTGTGGCCAGCTGGCTTATAGGCCTTCAGGTTATTAATACTTATGGCACTTATTTTTCAGGAGGAGCTGAAGGCAATGATAGAAGATGCAGGCTTTTTCAGAGTGGATTATGAGAATTTGAACTTTGGGATTGTTGCCATTCACTCAGGTTTCAAACTCTGAGTCTGGGTACCAAAACAGCAGAAGTATCATTTTCATGAGGGATATGAAAGCTGTGGAATTTTAACGGGATCAAAAGGAGTCCTAAGAAGTTGTGCAGCCAATCCTTGCTCAGCAGCTGGGCTCAGAAGAACACAAGTTACCTCTCCCCACCAGAAACCTGTGGAGTGACTCCAGTGGTGTTTCTTACACTTGCATTTCCCTTCAAGTGCAATGTAAAGGATGTGGCCAAAACTGAGCAATGCTGACAAGCAAAGCAAGTTGGCAGTGGGTGTGGATAAAGACACAGACTGATTAGTCTCCAAATAAGATGCCTTTCTTTTTACTAAGCTTTAAAGGAGGATATTATACTTGTGAGAAGTAACTTGGATTTATGAAGTAACTATGGACTTTCATGAAGCTGTTATTATCTTTGTCATGTGGAGTTTACCGATTTTTTCCCATGACTCCGTCTTTCAAAGGCAAATGGAAGGCTTATGAGATAAAAGGGCTCTGCATCAACTTTTTTCCACTTAAATCAGTCTTGTAAGAAGGTTTCCTTAAGAAAGGATGGATTTGGGGTGTGGGAATCGAGGTGGGGTTGTTCATCCTTCATTCACATGGCAATAAAGAGGGTAATTCAAGAGGGCAAAGGGATAAATGATTTTATTAGCAAAGAAGCCATCTTCTGAAAGAAAATAAATACAAGGAAGACATTTTTGCTTTTTTATATAGCCACAATGAAAATACCAGCCGCTACAGCAAAATCCCTGACATTAACAATACAATACAAGACCTGAAGATCAAGATGTGTTTCCCCAGGAAGGCTGAAGGTGGGAATCAGTGTGCAGTCCTGTGCACAGGTGCAAGTTTCAGTAACAGTCCATGGCTCTAGCCAGACTTGAACAGAAGAATAGCGACTTGGCCGAGGTAGAAGTAGATGAAGTGCTTGGTCTCATGAGTCACGTAGCTGCCAAAATTCCTGCCCACGATGCAGTGCCACGTGGGATTGTATTTCTTGTCAAATTCCTACAGAATAGAGAATTAGAAAGTCAGCATTTTCATGGTAATTATACTAATATTGTCTAACAGTTGGGGAGGTTTTTTTGGCAATGAGTTGTCACTTGATAACAAGTATCACTTTTGGAAGAAGGCAATTAAGGAGCAGCATATGCTCTTAAGCACATAAGGATCATCTGTCACTTTATAACTCATCTGCTGCTTAGTCATACTGAAAAAAAAAACAAGTGCTTCCAGGCAGAGCAGGAATAAGCTTAAAACATATGTTTGGGGAGGTAACTTTTCCCCTACAGTCATGCCATGATCTCAAACCATAAATTCTAAGAATTAGTCTGCTTGTTCTGAATCTCCAATGAAAGTGGTATTTTTCTATATTAGCTTCTATTTCAGAAGATAATGGACTTCATTAGCTTCTTTTTGCAATAAGGATGCTGAAAGAACACTTGATGGAAAATTCTCTGCCATATCTCTGACACCTGGTCATGAGATGATGATGATGTGACAGCTGCTGTCAGGAGCCTGCTACAAATAAACTCCTGTGTACAGGTCTACAGTGAGTGGATTTATACTGCAGTACCTAACAGCTGTCAGCTGAAGAGAATTTTGTGAGGACATGGAAGTTTCTGTTCTGCTCAACCAAGCCCTTCAGCTCCTTGCAGCTCAGTCAGGCTCCCAGTAGGAGTCAAGAGAGAAAATGTGACAAACTGTAAGCTATGAACCATCTGTTCAGCATTAGCATGAACAGCTTGTCTTACATGTGGTGGGAAAGGCAAAAAACCAAACCCACTTATTACATGGTCGGCAAAGCACCACTCTTTAAATAGGCTGCACAGAGCCCATGTCTTGTACCAGCTCATCAGTCACAGGGACAGCCAGGTGCCGCTCTGTCCTCACGTGGACAACAGACAGCGGCAGAAATGGTGTAAGGCATTGCAAGAGAAAAGCAGAAGGACCTAGAAAGGTGCACATAAAGGGTGGGGAACAGAACAGAAAAAGAGAAAGTCTAACTTGATTATCTGGTGCCTCTAGAACTCGTTTCTCTAGAGCTACTTGCCTAGCAGCGTTCTCCCCAATTGATTTTTCATGAGCACATCACAAGCCAACATCTACCTTCTTTATGTGAGCAGCGATGTCCTTCTCGATGTTGTATTTCTCCAAGGCTTGAGTTGCACATTCCACCGAGTCTTGCTGCATCTCCTCTGACATGTCCGCATTTTTGATCACTGCCTTTCGATCACTCATTATTGATTGCTTGAAGGAAAAAAAGGAAGGAAATTCAAAGTTGCAGGAACACCTGCCAGAGCCACCTCCTGCCAAGCAGCCCCACGGGTATCGCCGCGGCGCCCCCGCCCCGGCCGGGAGTGCCGGGCACAGCCCCGGGCACAGCCCGAGCAGCGGCGGCTCAATCGCCGCCTCACGTTCGGCACCCGCTCCTCGGCCGGAGCCGCACAAGCACCGCCGCCCTCCCGGCCCTCCCCAGCCCGGCGCCACCCGGGAGCCCCGCGAGAAAGCGCGGCCGCTCCACCGCCCGTCCCGACACCCTTCCCTGCCCCGGGGTAGGCGAGGAAAGCCCGGCAGGCATGGCCAAGGGCTCGGAGTCCCGTGCGGCTGCCGGGGATGCGGGAAAACCGGAGGCGGCGGCCGGGGAAGAGCCCAGGCACGGTGGCGCCTCCGGGACACGCGGGGTCCCCGGTACCGGGATGGCGGAGTCTCTGGAGCCGCCCGCACCGCACCGCACCGCACCGCACCGCACCGCACCGCACCGCACCGCACCGCACCGCACCGCACCGCACCGCACCGCACCCCACCCCGTCCCGTCCCGTCCCGTCCCGTCCCGTCCCGTCCCGTCCCGTCCCTCACCGTGCGGGCGCTGCGGAGCGGACGGCGCTGCGCTCTGGTCCGTACGCGCCTCGCAGCGCCTCTACCCCGCCCCCTGAGCGCCGACCGCCCCCATTGGCCACCGGCACCGCCTCCCGGGCGCCCATTGGTCAGCACTGCCGGCCCCTGAACGCCCATTGGCTGAGGTGCGGCGCCCGGCCGGGTTTTACTGCGGCATTGTCTTGCGGCCCGCGATGCCTCGCGTCGTGTCCGTTCCCATGGCAACCGGCGGGATGCGGGAGAGAACGGGGCGCGTGTTTTGGGATGGTCCCGTAGGTTTGGGGTGTGTATGGAAAACTTCCAGTCTCGACCCTCGTGCTACTGGTCTGCTGCTCCATGGGAGGTTTAGGTTGGATATTGGGAGGAATTTCTTCACAGAACTGGTGATTTGACATTGGAAGGGGCTGCCCAAGGGGGGTGGTGGTGTCATTGTCCCTGCAGGTGTTTAAGGAAAGACTGGACATGACACTGAGTGCCGTGGTCTCGCTGACACGGTGGTGTTCGGTCACCGATTGGACTCGATGATCTCTGAGGTCATTTCTAATCTAATTCTGTGTGGCATCACCAGGTGATCCTGGGTAAAAAACTTGTTCCTTATAGTATGCCCAGTCTCCAAGGCATTGTAATGTGTCCACCAGGTTCTGTAAAACATCTTTCCATAGGTGATGTGTGCGCCCCAAAAGCCATTTTATTACTTGCCCCAGCCTGGATCACAGAGATGCTGAGTTGAACCAACAACAGACTTTGTTTCTCTTTGGAACAAGCTCTTGCTGGGAATATCCCTTTCAATAGCATGTGATATCACTGAAAGAATACTGGGATATTACCTGGGGCAGCTGTTTCAGGAATATGTCCTTTACTGGAGTGAAGCCCACCCATATCAAAGGAAGGAGTTCCACAGCTTGTGAATGGCCTTTGATCACCTGTCCTGTTCATTTGTCTCTTTTCTGCTGTGTCTTTTCAAGTGACCTCTGACAGAAATCTGACCCATGTTTACTGGGTATAAGTCAGCTCCAAACTTTGTTCCTTTAGTGAACCAAATCTATCAGACTTTTACACCATCTTCTGCAGACTCACTATTTCTGCAACTCTTGCCTTTTTTTGTTTGTGTTTGGTTTGTGGGTTATTTTAGTTGGTGGTTGGGTTGGTTTTGTTTTTTGTTTTGGTTTTTTTTTTTGTTTAAATGAAGCAAGATGTTTTGGTAGAACCTCAGTGCTCTGTTTTCTTAGTTTCACTCTCCCTGGGGCACTTTCTGCTTACTCTCTTGTCAGCAGATAGAACATTGCTGTTGAGTCTTCCACTGCTGATCTGTTAATAACAGGACTCTGAACCATGTCTACAGCAAACAGCACAGGATGATTTAAAAGAGGTTGTTAAATACTGGTTGGTAGGACTCCCATTTCCTTGTAGAAATTTAAAAAAACCCACCTCAAGAGCAGTCATTCACCTCACTTGCAATGTAAATATTTTGCATATTCTTACAGTGTAGTTACCTGCTCAGTGTCATTCAGAGCAAAAGCAGCACAACTGCAAGGAACTCTGTGCTTTTGCAAACTCAGAAAAATACACTGCCCCCAGAAATATTGAAACTGCATAATGTAATACTTCTGTCACTCTAGAATATCTCAGAAATAACTCCTGACTCACAGGTTTTAGCACTCCAAATAGAGATACAGTTCACAACTTTGCTTGTGTGCTAGAAACATGAAGAAGTTTTAAATGGTCTTGGGGCCACAGTAAATAATTAATTTCCAGAACTGTGTTCAGTATCTGCAGCACTTGCAGTTGTTCTTTGAGTACTGGACAGTTTTGTGCTGACAGAATGGAACCATTTAACAATCTTCCAAATGCTCCCACTAAACTTCAGAAACACCCATGGATCTCTGAGGAGGTGGCTGTGTTTGGTAGCTGCAGGCAAATTTCTCTGCATTTATTAAGAAATGGTTTGCTGAAGGAACAATTGTGATGACGAGTGCAGGAAATGGCAGTGTGGGTGAGATACACGTTGTTAATGAGAAACATTAAAGCCTGGGATACATCACAGCCCTACTTGGTAATTAAGAGTATAAAAGTAGAGTTTCCCTCAGGACAGAGCTGCAGGGAAAGGCAGAACAAATAAACACAGAAGATGATAGCAGGGGTAGAGGAGGTACTGAAGAAAACTGGGTAATGGATAAGGCATCTCATGAGATTGCCCTCCCAGGTTAGGCTGTAAGCACTTTTCATGAGGTGGTTTTTCACTCTGTGTTGCACAACCTATCTCTGTACTAACAGAGCTTTTTCCTGGGGCTCCCAGTTAACACCAAAATATAAAATCATCATTATTAGCAATAAAACAACTTCCATCTTCTTTTATTTCCACAAAGGCGAAGAAATCTCCACATTGAAATTTTCTTTGTAAACCTGGGATTTATATGCAAGAGCTTCCAATCTAATTTTAGATCTACAGTTTTGTGGTGGTGGAAAAATGTCAGCAGCTCTAAGTGAGGTTATCTCCATGGTCCCCAGAGAAACTGGATCCATTTACTGAGTGCTGCAGTGAATGCAGGGGAACCAGCACATGAGGGGGGATCTCTCCCTCTCTCAAAGTGCTGCCAGGGCCCAGTGGGGCTCAGCACCATCCCTTGGGGCTCAGCACCACCAGTGTTAGACCCACAGAGGCACTGACTTGCCCTGCCCCACAGGCACCTCATCTGCCCTCTGTCAGCTTTTCTTTTTGGTGGTTGCAGGTGTCTGAGTCCAGGTTGTAATTCCCTTATTTGTGGTGAAGTTGCATCAAACCCCTTCATTAGGGAAATGTGTGTTTTCCACTTTAAATGCAGTTTGGGCTGCAGGGAACAAGCATCAGGCAGTCTGTTCTCTCCCTGGAGTGTGTAGGAGCAGCACTGAACTGGCAGTTTTAAGTTTAGCCTGTGCTGCATTGGCAATGTGGGATCATCTTGTCCAAATTGCTGGTTTAGTTGTTGCCTTTAAATAGTTACTTGATGCTATTTTGGGTTAAAAGCTCCTGCAGGCAGTCAGTTCCCTCTCAAATTCCTCTTCCTTCTTCTGTGTAAATAATACTGTCCCCATTCTCTCTGATGGTCAAACAGGCCAAAATGGATAGATCAAGGGGGGACTTCTCAAAGTGGGAATTACCTGATATTATGATTCTGGTATTGATCATATTGATTGATAGATATTTGAAGTGTTTCCTTGTTATGATTTCTATACACCTCATAAATTCCTTACAGGCTGAGCTTGTATATTTGTAAACTTCAGCATTTGCAGGGTCTGAAACTTGACAAGTCTGAGACTAAAGCAATAATACAGCTTTGTTACAGCTTTGCAGAGGATTGGATGAGTGGTGTTAAACACAGGCTTTATTTCAATACCCTTGAAAGAATTCAAGTATCACAGTAATTACATGTTTTATGCAACCAGGTGAGTATATTATGGATGCTTAAACAAATAATGAGGTAATTGCACAATTAAGAGTGGGACAAGGGTTTGCTCTCACCTCCAAACAGCAAATTCACTTTGCCAAATAAAAGCACCCAGGTCATCTGCCATGCTGCTGTCCAGGTTCAGAGACACTGAATATTTCAGCAGCACTACTAAACTTTTACACTTGCTTTCTTCTGTCTTGCAAGTGCTCTTCTGACAAATACATACCAGGGTGTGACTGCACGAAACTTAATTTTCCCCAAATACAATACTGAAAGGACATTTGGGCTCTGGGCTGTCACTGAGAGCCCTGCAGAAAAGTCTCTTGTTCTTCCAGCTTTGGTAAAGGGATGTTACCTGAGAGAAAACAAAAAACAAGTTGTGTGAGACCAGCTGTAAGCTACCTTGTGGGCAGGACACCTTGGCATGGAAGTGTTTATGCAGTTTACAGGCTGCCTAAATATCCTGAGAAAGTCAGGGAGGTAAGTCCTGCCTGACCTCCTGTAAGGAATTTCTCAAGGTGTGCAGTAACTCCAGAGTCAGGTCAGCCTCTGTGCTGCTTCTGGACCATAAATTGCACATTGTTTTACACAGATGGATACAGACGTTTCTTTTAGTGCTCCCTATTATTGACTAGTGTTTCTGAAAGTAAATGCAGCTATGGCAGGTTATTTTCTTCAGGTTAATTTAGGCGAGATTGAGAGATTTTTGTAAGCAAGTCAATACCTGGTGGAGCCACAAAATACTCCTCTACTTTCTCTCTGGCATTTTCCAGCAGTTCTTTGGTGCAGTTGCCTTCTGTCACATCATCTTCTCTGAGATACAGACACCTGAAGGACAAAGGTTACTGGTTGTCTTCAAGCTGTTGTGTGAATATGAGGTGGGAAGGGTGGCTTATCTCTAAATCTGGTGTTGGTCTCTTAAATAAACACTGACACAAGTACTGGAACATTCTGAAGCACCCAAAAATGGCACTGGCAGGCACTGGGGGAGCAGTGTGACAATTAAGGCAGATTAAAGAACTGAAGTTCACCTTTCTTTGCTCACACATAAAAATTACACAGCCAATGACAACTTTCTCCCACACAGAACCCCAGGAAGGTGCTTTGAGCAAAGGGCCCACATGCACGGTGATTCCCAGGGGATAAAGGTCCCAGAAGCAAACAGTTTGATGCATGAACAGATGAAAGGAGGCTGCTGTGATTCACCACCTGTCCTCCAGCACTGAATCCATGGGTTCCACGCCATCAGTGTTCACTTCATGAAGCTGATCAGCAAACTGGATCGCTTTCTGCAGCCGCTCCACGCCCTCTGCATCGCGGAAATCCACCAGGGCCAGGTGCTCCAGGTGCTGCAGCACTTCCACCGACACCTTCTGCTGTACAAAAGCATCAATATGGACAAAACAGTCAAAAACCAGCAAATTTAATAGTGCTACATTCTTTCAATTACAAACTTGTTGTGGGGGTACCCATTACTGTGAGTTCGGCAGGTTTTCATTAGAAGGCACAAAATGGCCAACAATCTCTTGTTACAAGGTCTTTTAAGACTAAACTATCCAATTAAGAGCTGACACCTAGATTATTTTCCCTTTTAACCCAATAACTGATCCCAAAGAGCTGCAATGCAGACTTTTCTGCCCAATTACAAAATGCCACCCAAACCCATGAAGAAGGAAGAAGAAACCCAGGATAACACCCTGTGCCTTCCATCTTGTTTCCATCCACAACATACTAAAAACCCCAAAACCTAAATTTCTCACCAAGTGATACACCTACACTACTCTCTATAATTTATTTCACAGTTTTGTGGGTTCTAGTCTATCTTGAAGTCTAGGAACCTTTCTCCATGAATGAGGGTCAAAGTCAGAGCTCCCCTGGGGGTCAGGGCACCCCAGAGCAGACAGAAATATTCCCGCTGTTCTGGGTTTCCACACTTGTTACACGTCAAAACCGGAGTTTACAAAGAATTCTAAAATCGTTACGGCTGGAAAAGGCCTTTAAGGTCAGCAAATGCAGGGACCCGCTGATCGCTGTCCCTCTCTGGGGCGATTAACGGGTGCGGTATCCCGTGCCCGCCTCGCGGGGGGCGGAGCGGCGGTGCCCGAGCGGTGCCTGCGGTGTTACCCGGAGCGGTGCCTGCGGCCGGTGCTCGCTGTGCTCGCTGTGCCCGCTGTGTCCCCGGTGCTCCCGGTGCCGGCGGCCGCTCCCCGGTGCCCGCGGGAGGCCCCGCCCGGCGCGGAGCCAGGCCCCGAGGAGCAGCGCGCGCATCGCCGCCGCCTCCCGGGCCCGCCGGATGTGCGTCAGTGGCGGCGCGCCCGGCCCGGCCCGGCCCGTCCGGCGCGGCCGCCGCGATGAACAGCGTGGGCGAGGCGTGCACCGAGCTGAAGCGCGAGTACGACCAGTGCTTCAACCGCTGGTTCGCAGAGAAGTTCCTCAAGGGCGACAGCGCCGGCGACCCCTGCGGGCAGCTCTTCAAGCGCTACCAGCTCTGCGTGCAGGTGCGTCCGGGCCGGCCCTCTCTCCCTGCCCCGAGCGTCCTTCCCCGCGCTCATCCCTCCCAGCGCCGGCCCGGTGCCCCCGGCAGCCTCAGGCCTCACACAGAGCCCCACACGCAGCGCTGGGCTTGTCCCGCCCCGTGTCTGTCGGTCATGGCATGAATATTTTACAGGCTTTTCTTATTTTTATTGTACATTTCCTAAGGCGGATCGGTAGAGGCTGCAGCGCGTTTCTGTTAGAGCGACTGTAGCTCAGTGAGTTCTCAGTACATCCTTCAGCAGCATTGAAACTTTATTCAAACCAGCAACTTTAACATTGAAACTTTATTCAAACTAGCCCTTAAGACTACTTTTTCTAGATCACTTGTTTGTTTTTTTTTAGATGATTTCTATTCAGGCAACAAGCCATAGGACAAGAGGATACAGGTTTAAGCTGCACCAGGGAGGTTTAGGTTGGGCTTTAGGAAGAGTTTTTTCACAGAAAGTGTGATGAGATGTCGAAATGGGCTGCCCAGGGAGGTGTAGGCAGTATTTAAGGAGAGCCTGGGCATGGCCTTGGTCTGGTTGACATGGTGCTATTACTCATGGGCCACAGGTTGGACTGGATGATCTCACAGGTGTTTTACAGCCTCACTGATTTTGTCGTTCTGTGCTTTGTACCAAAGAAAACATCATGAAGCCCTATAAAGAAGTTCTGAATTTAATTATTTGGTGTTCTTCTTTTCAGAAAGCAATCAAAGAAAAGGACATACCCATTGAGGGCCTGGAGTTCATGGGCCCAAGTAAAGGAAAAACTGAGAACTCCTCCTGATGTTGGCAGTATGGGTGGAGTCACCAACAGCAGCCTTTGGACTGAGCACCAGTACCAGGTGTGCCACAGGTGCCACCAGGAGAAGACCTTTGTTAACTGCTTTTTAGGAAGTGACAAATGTTCTCTGCTTGTGAAAACAAACAGCTAAAAGAAAAAAAAAACTGGATAATGTGGTACCTGCTGCCTCCTTGCCAGTGAAACTTGGTGGTGGTTCAGCATCTGACAGCTTAAAAATCCATGTGAGCTTCCTACTGATTGTACTCTGCAGTGGGGAATGCTCGTTGGAGTGGGCTGGGATGGGTTCTCTGTGACTGATTTCTCTTGCTTATTTATATAACACTTGAAAGTGTTTAAAAAGAATATGAAGGGGGTTGATGTACTTGTTATCATCTCTATGCTTCTGAATTTTGGTGATGAAACTAGTTTCATGTAATCCTGAAGGGCTTAAGCACTGTTTTGTGTCAGCTGCAGAGATGGTTTAAGAGCACTAGTGGACCTGCAACAGCTTGGCTAAAATAAATACAACCAGGTTTATTTTGTTCAAGTAGGTAACTGTGCAGTAGAGTCTGATTGTGCCCCCTGGGAGGGATGGAAGTGCCTGCTCAGCCCCTGAGGAGAAGACTTTTAATGCAGAGGCTACTTCAGCCTTTCCTGAGGTACTAACACATCCATGAACTTGGAATTCTCTCTCCTTTAGCATTACACATCTCTGTGGTTTGATCCTCACACAGGGATGGGTCAAAGCTTGCCCTTCTCCTTACACCAACACAGGGGAAAAAGATATTATGGACTGGGGACAAAAGATAACTTCATAATTCTGGAATTACAGTGAGGAAAAAAGAAAGCTTCACTCTCTGCTTTTAATTACTACTAATTACTTAAAGGTTATACTTAAAAAAAAAAAAAAACTAAAAAGGTGTAGTTCTCAAATATTACAGCTGGCCTGTCTGCAGCACAGCCCCTCACAGAGCCCAGACCCTGAGTTCTTGTGCAGAGGATCAGGAGCTGCTGCAGCCTGAGGCTGTTCCTGTGCCAGAGCCAGGTGAGCCACACTCCTGTTCTCAGGTGCAGAGAGCTCCTGCAGTGTCAGCACAGGGCTTAAATACAGCACTGAAAAACCAGGCTGTTGGCAGAGTGCAGCAGGTCTGAGGGAAGGATCTATAAATAGCATTTGGGAGATGGTTGACTCTGTAGCTTTTCTTTTTTAAGGAATAACACACAAAACCAGTTTGCTTTTCTGTGATCTTCATGTAGGGGTAAATGTAATGTGACTTTGTCAGCTTTAGAACAACTGTGCCCTTCAGTGCCTTGTACTTTCAACACAGGAAAACCTCTCTCAGCAATCTTTTACTGGTAAACTGACAAAAAAATCCCATGGAACCATGGGGAAGGGCATCCTCCAATGTCACTGTGAGATTCTCTCTGCCATCCATCACTCCTTTCCACGGCAAGATGCCAAAGCAGCTGCTGTGTTCTGCCTTTTGGGAAGAACCACATTATGACAGCTGAGATAAAGCTCAGATTCACATTGTGCAAAAAATATAGAAGTTATAGTAAGAACTGGAAAATGGTTGACTTGTAGTGAGCAAAAACTTGAAAATGAAAGTTGTACTGGCACAGGCTCAGGCTGTTGGCTCACTCATCCCTTCTGCTTCAGGCAGCTTCTGCATGGCACAGTAAATGCTATACAGACAAGTAGAACCAAAATTGTGTTCTCTTCTGCAAAACCTGTGTGAGAGACTTGGTACAGACTGCGGCTTTATGGAAAGCAGAGTGGTGAGCGATATGTGCTGATGTACCTGAAAATGTGAGAGCTGAAGTGAACAGTGTGAATGAAGGCAGAGCTTAGCTCAACATCTTTTCTGCCTCCCTGTGCCAGAAGGGAATTAATAAATATTGCAAGAGCTGATAATGGAGAATGTGCTTCAGTATATATTGAATTTTAATGTACATATCTGTTGTTCTGGCTGTGAGTTTAGAGTCATCAGCTAGACCAGACATGAAGAATATGAAATTGATTGATGTCCTATGCCAAATGCATTCCTGGTGTGTTATCAGACACAGGAACACGTGTTACCATGCAGGCAGTCAAACCCCTTTGCTCCTGCACTCTGTCCTGGGAGAAACCTTCATGCTTTTTGCCAACACTGAACTAAAAAACTCCAAAGGATTCAGGTAAACAAGTCAAATCCCAAATTCGTGTTCAGAATTGTTTATTTAAAGGGCCCCATCACAGGTACACACTGGGCCAGAACACCACTCAGCTTCATCACAGAAGAAACACAAGAGTTTCTGAAACTATGACCCCAGAAATGATGGCTCCCACTCAACATTCTGGTTCAGGACGGGGAGAGCCAAAGTTCTGGCTGTTGGCAGGATCTTGGTTTTAATCTTCATAACCAGTTGGGAGAGGGTTAACGTGGGGGTTGTGAAACAGAGTTTTATTCCCATCACCCCAGGGGAAACGCTGTTGAAAGAAGAAAGAAAATCAGCCAGTGGCAGCTGCTGAACAATCCCTACAAGCACCTGAAACCAAGAACAGCAGACACTCAAACATCAATTCTCCCAGGCAATTAGTGACAGGATAGGAGGAAACAGCCTCAAGCTGTGCCATGGAATGTTCAGGATGGACATCAGGAGGAATTTCTTCACAAAAAGGTTGCTAAACATTGGGACAAACTGCCCAGGCTGCAGGGGTCACCATCCCTGGAGGTGTTTAGGTACAGACTGGATGTAGCACTTAGTGCCATGATCTGATTGACAGGGTGCAAATCAGTCAAAGGGTGGACTCCATCTCAGAAGACTTTACCAACCTAAATGATTCTATGATCAGCTTGACAGGCTGAATTAGGCAAGCTGACTCCCAGGATGTAGGGGAGGCAAGAGCTGGAAAACTCTTGTCTCTCTTAGCTGGGAGCCACAGTCTCTAAACAGCACAATCGTTGCTCTTAAACAAACACTGTGCTGTATTATGAGGATCCAATTTTGAGTATTTTGGGATCTGTATGACTTTAAGTACAGCAGCTCTAGGACAGAAACATTTTTCAGCACGACATTGGGAGGATCACTCTGGGGTGGGAGGGCCTGTGAATGTCATGGGTACTTCACCAGAGCTGCGACAAACCCTCACCGCCTCAGAAACAGCTGTGAGTTGGTATCACAGCCATCTCATGTGGCAGTCGAGAGAGGAAAAGGCGCTGTGGCAGTGTCAGAGGAGGCTCTGCAGCCCCTGGTGCAGGACAGGAGGGCCGTGACCCGGGCAGAGGTACCTTGGTCCGGATGCGGAGGTGCGAGTAGGGCACGAACTCGGGCCGCTCGTGCTCGTGATGCGCCTTCAGGTAGCAGTTGAGCATGCACACGGCCACGCCGGGCAGCGCCACCACGAACGTCAGCGTCTTCCACAAGCGGGCTGGGCAGGGACAGCGGCATCAGAACCAGCACGGCTCCCGTCAGCGATACCGACCGCACACGCGTTACCGCAATTAGCGCATTAACGGGACGCTAATGAACCTGCGTCCCACGCTCCAACCCGTCTGTAACAGGATTCCGGGCTCATAGTTTAAGCCCCGGTTCAGGCCCCACCGAGCGCCTGCCGTGCCCCGTTCCCGCAGCGAAGGGCACCGGCTGTCAAGGGCAGCGCCGCGCCGGCCGCGGGCCCCGGCTCCGCCCTTGCCCCGCAGAGCTCCGTTACCTCCGCCCTCCTCGTGTGCCGCGGCCGCCGCCAAGCCGCGCCCCGGCAGGGAGCGCGGGGCGGCGGCGCCGAGCAGCAGGCGGGATACCCGTCCGAGCGCCGCCATGTCCTCCTGTCCGCACGGCGGGACCGGAACCGGAACCGCGCCAGGCGGAACCGGTGGCAGCAGCGGCCGCGCTGACCTTGAGCGGGGCCGCCCGCGCGCATGCGCCGCCATGCGCGGGAGGGGCGGGACAGTGACGTCAGTGCTGTGCGGGCTGAGGGGCGGCCCGGCGCCATCTTGGGGCTGAGGGCGGAGCTGGGGGAGGTCGGCCTGGGGGCGGTGACAGAGACACAGCGTGACAGAGGCATAAACTCGTTTAGCTTGTCGGTGACCTCGGGGAGCATCGTGTCCGTCGTATGACCGAACGTTACCGTGTCAGCCAGACCATGTCACTCAGTATTTCCTTAAACACCTCCAGGGGCAGTGATTGCACCTCCTCCCTGGGCAGCCCATTCCAATGTCTGATCACACTTTCTATGGAGAAATTACTCCTGATGTCCAGCCTTAACCTCCCGTGGTGCAGCTGAAGTCTGTTCTCTCCTGTCCTGTTGCTATTGCCTGGGAGAAAAGGCCGATTTTCACCTGCCTCCATCCTCCTGTCAGGTAGAGAGTGATGAGCAGTTCAGAGAGTGCAAAGTCCTCGGGCTGTGGGGTCAGTGAGGGGCTGGGGAGGTCCCAGGCATGAGGGGATCAAAGGGGCCCTCAAATGCTGCACTTCTGTTACCACCAATGTGTTTTTAATTACATGGATTCCTGGCATGATTCTACTGAAATAATAACATCACTTGAATGAACATAAGATCTCCTAAAAAAAATATTACAGATATCTAGGTTTTCTTTTAGTTCTTTATTGGGGCCTGGTGGTTGGCTGTTTGACTTTTGGACAGCACATTTTTCAGCACTTAAAACCCCACAGCAAAATGAGAGGATTCCCATGGTCCAACCGTTACAGTAAAAAAAGCAAAGAAACTGAGCTTTTGGGAAAGATTATGGTAGGGGCTGGTCTGAGAGGAATGACATGAAGGAATTGTGTTTTACTCCAAACAAGGTTGCTGTTGGAAGGAGGGGGTTGGTTGGTCATGTGCACACCTCGGTCCCATGGAATTGGCCACTTCTCTGTTGCCAAGACCAAGGAATGCAGCCTGGCATGGCTGTAAGATGGTGGGAAGATGTGTTTGCTGCTGGGGAACTGGATTTCTTTACCCATTTTCACTTGGAGCAGGGCTGGTGTCCAATTTACTGTGTGAATGTAAGATGGCCAGAACCTTGGAAAGCTGTTGTGAAACACACCTTGGCATAAAAATATTGCTCAGTTATTTACTTTATCTGGGCACTGTAAACTGTTAAAAGTGCTTTGGTTTCTTTGTTCTTATTTTTTTAAATTACAATTACATCTTCCAGTACTTTGCTTTTGTATGATTTTATTTAATGAATACTTTTGAAGACTGCTTTGTTTCCATACTGGAAGAAGTTATTCCCAGGTACTGTGTGTACCTGCACAAGTGTTCTGTCACCATGGACAGGATGCATTTTGTACAAAACAGCCCTCAAACTGCTGGGGCTTGCCATGTGCACACACACCTGCTCTGCTAAACCCACACTGGAGGGAGATTTTGCCTTTCCACACCTTCATCCTTTGGATTCAGGCTTATGAGATGTCTAACATATCAGACTTTTAATATGAAAAGAATTTGCATGTGGGGTTTTGGGGGAAACAGAAGATCTGAGAATTATTTGGTACAGTATTTCAGTGATAAAACTAAGACTGAATTCTGTATGCTAAAGCAAATTTGTAGCAGGAACTGTATAAACAGAACTACTCTTGTTTGTAGCAAAAAATATTTAAGTAAGCAACAGACACTAATGTTTATGAACAAAAGAAAACAAAGAATCAGCAAAATAAGCAAACATCTGCCTAGGATGAGGGAAAATTCTCTCTAAAATAAAACAGGTTTGTGAGCTGTGCTGCTGCTGCATGTGTTAACATGAGAGTGTTAAGCAGGGGGTGAGAGCAGCCAAGGTTTGCTTCTCCCAGGTTCTCCCTGACACCTTTACTCCTCTGACAGTCTGGAAAATGCCCTTTGGAGAGGGCACCTCAGCACAGCTCCCCAGGAGCTCACCCATGTAGCTCCAAGGGGCTCATGGACAGCACCTGGACATGTTTGTGTCTCAGCTGAAGCTGAGTGTGGCAGCAGGTTCATTACAGTCTGAGTGACACTGATTTAAAATGGGCCTGCCTTAGTCTTCATCATCCCAACAGCTGTGATTAATCTCTGTGTGAGCTGTATCAGGAGTCTGGTGGGTCTGATTCACATCTTTAAATGTAAATTAGGAGTGGCTGCTGGGAGACACAAAAGATTCCATAAGAATAATTTCTTTCAGCTGAGGGAAGACAGGCAGGTATTGAAAGAAACCTAGATATTTGAAGAGTATTGTGCATAATGTTTTGATGTAGTTGTGTGAAATGTGTTTAACTCTACAATATGTGCTGGTTGTTATCACTGTGATGATTGCAGTCCTCCTGACAGCACGTGTTTGTACAAAGCTGCGTGGAAAATGAGGGAACAGTCAGCTCTGGCTCTGCAGCTCTGTCTGAGTTATTGACCCATGGCATGGGAAACCCTTTTGTACTCACCACTCTGCCCTGCAGAAAGGGTTTCAGGTGGGGTTTTCCCCCAGGGAAAATCTGAGGGGCCTAGAGCTTGATTCAGAAAATAACTTATCACCTTTAAAAATGGCCTAAATCCCATATTTAGAGATCTCGGGTAGCTGTTGTTAATTGCTGCCCTGAGATGTGCAGGATGTCTCTGCTTTGGCCCATGCAACTGAAGAACGAGTCTGGACTCTGCACTTTTCAGTCTTGAGGTTGTTTATTAATTTTTATCTATAAAATTTTCTTTCTGCCCAGCTGAGATCAGCTCAGCAAGGCAGCCACAGGCACTCTGATCATCCCCGAGGCAGTGCTGTCCTTTTATACCACGAACTATGTATAACATATTTACACTTAATTCCCAATGCCTATCACCTATGTTGGACAGTGCACTTCTACTCTAAGCCAATCCCAAAGTGCCAACGTCACTGCAGAAAATGATGAAGAAGAAGAAGAAGAGCTAGACATGCCCAAGTTCCTCCATCTTGTCCCCATAACCCCCATACCAAAAATCCTACAATCTACATTTTCACCCTGTGATAATTATATTATTACGCTATTCAAACCTCTGTGACTTTCAGGTCCTCATACAAAGTTGGGAACTTGCTCCAGGGGTCAAAATCAAATCCCCAGGTGTTCTGGGCTGTGTGCCAGGGTCTCTGAGTCCCCCGGCAGGGTCCTCGGCAACTCTGGACACCTGGAGGGATGTACTGAATTCCAACATAGAGGAATTTTAATCAGGTACATTTTTACAAAAGATCCAGCGTCCCAGGAACTTTTTGAGGGCAGAAATGCTACAGAGATAGCTCTGAAAAGGGGAAAAAAAATATATATAATATTTGTATGTATGTATGTATGTATGTATGTATGTCTATTAAGTGGCAGCAGGCAGTCCCAGAGAGAAAGCTGAAAGCTGCTTCAGAGCAGTGGTGGGACAGGGGGAGGTCAGGCCAGGAGCTCCCTTGGCTGCCCAGTGCCAGTCCCGTGCTGGCCGTGCAGCAGTGCCATGTGACACTTTGGATCCTGTCACCGCTCTGTTTAGCACAATCTGAGCGATTGCAGCGAGCTGGTGGAGGTGGAGATCAGTGGAGTTGATGCACTACAGTGGAAAGGAATTTCTGTAGTGCAAAAGCAAGCTCGGGTTTGCATGGGCTGTGCACAGAAGTGTGGGAGCAGAAAGCTTTGGCTTTCAGGTAACGGCCCTAAATTTAGTGAGTTTAGTGGCAATCCGTTCCACTCTGATTCCGAATCAGAGGCCGCCTGCCAAAGACTCAAAGATTTCACCTCCTTTCCGATCCTTGTCCCAGCGGCAGCGGCGGGGGCAGAGAGGGGCAGGATCCAGCGGGGCCGGGATGAGCGGGGCGGGAGCTGCCGCCCGCAGCAATGCCGGCCCGGCCCGCCTGGGGGCAAACTGCAGTCGCTGGAAACGCCTCCGTTCAGCGCGGCTGGGAACAACAAACGCCTCTCTGGGACTGCAGGCTGTAATCTCATCCCCTGCGTTTTCGCGTGTTCAGGGCTCATCCCTCTCGAATAGCAATATTGCCTCCATCAGAGACTGTCTAAACAAACGCGGGGTTCGTGCTGCAAAGATAGCGTCTGTGTCTCAAACTCCGCAGGTTTCTGGAGGCAAAAGTTTTCTTCTTCTTCTCCCTGTAGTCCTGGAACGGCAGAAATCAATATTCTGACATCTGTAAATCCTTTGTTCCCCTTTTCACCAAGGCTTTATCAGCTTTGGGAGGGAGGGATGGGGGGAAGAGGGCGTTGAGAGAGCCATTGTCCCTTCTCTCGGGAATGATCTGGAACTACTATGCAAATCTTCATTTGAAGACCCTGGGAACTGGGGGAGGGCTTTAGCTGCGAGCTCAGTGGGAGGGGAGCTCTGAATCCCTGCTCACGCACTCCTGCCTAGTGCAAGGAGCTGGGAAGAATCTTTTGAACGAGCAGAAGAGACATTTTGTGCTTTGTGCGCTCCTGTGAGCCTGTGCACTCTTTATGTCTCCTGTTTTGTGCCTTTTTTTCTGCCTACTTCTTCTAAATGTTTGCATAAGAATTGGGGGCGGGGGTGAGAGGTCCAAGAGCTGCGATTAGCAGTGGTGAAGTCCGAGGGGCGCAGGGTGCAGCGCCTCTCCTGCCTCCCTCTCACACCCTGAGGTCTCCCACCAAACAGGGAGCAGCTGCAGTGCTTCTAACACACCTACATCCCGATTGCTGGCATTAGCATGTGGCACAGGCACAGATTCAGCAGAGCAAATGATTGAGCTGGTCAGGAGTAGTGCAGTAGAATAATTTGCAGTTCTGAAATGATCACGTTGTAGCCAGGCCTTGTCTTACAGGGGCAAAGCCCCAGAGAGCAGAACCTGCTCTGTGACACCCTGTGGGCTGTCCTGGCTTGGCTGCGAGCTCCGTGTCACCTGGTTTGTATTGGGGCAGGGTCACACGGACTGCCAACTTTCCTGGGAGTTATCCTGGATCCTCCGTAGGCCTCATGGAAGGCGAGAGATCCTGGCCTGACTTGTAGCCACATGGATGAACAGGAGAGTGGGGCAGGGACGTTTCAGATGCATATCTAGGCATTTTTGTGTTTATAACTACTGTAAAGGTAGTCACAGTCCTTTTGATTTCCTGACCTTCATTTTCAGGTCATCTGTCTCGTTGTTATGTTTTCAAACTTTCAAGGGTTTAATGCTCCAGAAAACTAAAATTTACTTTTGAACAATGACAGCCCTGGAAAATGGAACACTACTCACTCTCTCCTGGGTAGCTGAGAGGATGTGACACTTTAAAATCTCATTTTCTGTCAAAGCAGTAGGAGGACACACCCTGATTCTGTGTTACCTCCCATGAAAGCCAAGCAGTGTAAACCACTGGTGTTTGTCCTGCAGTGCTTCACTGCTGTGTGGGGGGAAAGTGCTCCACAAGCTTGGTCTCATATGCACGGCTGGGTCTGAGTCTGCTCTGGTTTTCCCTGTGGAACTCTAGCATGACTCAGCTGAGGGCAAACCCCTGGAATGGTGCTGGCTGGAGCCAGCCTGGACATGGCCTCTGGCTGCTGTCAGTGCCCCCAGCACCTGTGCACGCTCCCTGCCCATGCAGATCTTTTCTCAGTGCACTTGTTTGCATCAGGGCCGGTGTGTGAATGCACATTCTTCTCACCCACGCCTCACATACGCATGCAAACACACATCCTCGAGTGCACACAGCCATTCCCTTTCTCTCATGCACGTTTGTGCACATACACAGACCTTTTTGAAAGCTCCTGTTTTCAGAAAGGTTTTATTTATAGGTCCTGCCTGGTTGTGAATGTGAAAGAGAGAAAGCCCCTCAGAGGGTTCCTTTCATGTGTAAATCAGCCTAGGCTGAGAGCATTGGGGTCACTGAGAGGAGGATTTCACTCTTAATTACTCAGAGAGAAAGCAGGCAGGGGACTTTCTCAAACTAATAGGGTTGTTCTCTGCTGGGGAAATCAGCTTGAGACGCCCAAATTTCTCTTGCATCAGTCTTGGGGCTCTGATTCACGGGCCTCTTCTGCCAGTAGCAAGAGCTGCCTATGTGGCACTCGGAACAAACAGTTCAGCTTCCAAAACAGCTTACTTATTAGAGATGGTTATGCTCACTCTCCTAATTGGGTGTTCTTTGGAGACCAAGAGCTGACCTAGCTTGCTTTGGTTTTATGCTACTTTTATTGACAAAGATATTAGTCTGTGATAATGTATCTGTGACTCCATCCTCACTATTCTTTCTGACCTGAAAACTCACACTTCTGTGTGGCTGTCCAGATTAGTCCAGTGAGCAGGACTCTGAATTTGAACGTGAAACCAGCACTGAATTCCCAGTTCAGCCACCGAATGCCTTTGTATCCTTAGCTGTGGAATGGAGTAATCTCTCTGGAATGGGGCTGTTAAGAACAAAAAGTCAATATGTATTGTGCCAGTCTTGGAATAAGGCTGTGAATGCCAAGGTAAATGGGTGTGTGTGAAGAGATGTGTCTTTTTCCTGGGATGCAATACAAGCACGGGGATTCCTCTGCTGAAGTAGATTTGTCACCCTTCATCTCTGGTCATAAAACTGATTCTGGAAATCCACTGCAGAGGTGGGAGCTCCCAGTCACAAGGCACTGAGCTGTCCAGAGGGACTTCAGGGCCTGCTTGGGCCACACACACTTAACAGAAAGTGTGGCTGTCAGCAGCTGCAGGGAAGAAATCTGTGTTAAGTACTCATACAAGCATGTGAGTGTGCACTTACATGTTTTAACTTCACTTGACAAAATTTACACCTTCTCATCTGTCCCTCCTTTTCATATGTGGCCTCTGCTTTTCTGAATGGGAAATAAATACATTGAGGGCTGAACATTCCCAGCCCATGCACAAATAGCCTCGTGGGAGCCTTGATTCAGGATTCTTGGAGCTGTCTTAGTTCAGCTTGCCTGGGAAGGTGGAAGGGTTTGTCTGGAGCACCTGTTTGAAGATGCTGGCCCATAGTGGTGGGAGCCATGGGTAGATGAGGTCAGCAGTCTGAAGTATCTGCAGAGGTCACAGGGAAATGAATGGGTCATTTCTTTTGCAAATGAAGAGCTGCAGCCTGGAGCAGCCTTAGCAGAGCCCAGCATGTGGGTCCAGGCTGTTCCTTTTATGACCTGATGGAAATGGGGTCCAAAAGGACTTCCCTGATGGAGTTCTGTCTCCATTAAACAGCCTTTGTTATCTTTTCCTCCTGCAACATGCACTGGGTATAGAGCAGGGATTGGGGGTTATCCTGGATACCAGCACACTCAAGAGGATGAAGGTTTTATGGCTGTGTAGAAAACCTTGGGCTGCAGAGAACCCTTACTGCCTTTCCAGGAGGAAAGTCTTGGTTCAAGATGTAGAACACATGGATATTTCTGCTTTAATGCTCCTTTTTACCCAGCCTACACTAAAATGAGTAAATCCAAGGGCTGCTTTAAAACAATGCACATAACTGACTAATGGATTAAAAAGCCTGGAATCTGTTCTTCATTCTGGTGGTAAATTTTCAGTTACTCTGCAAAGCCCTGTGAATGCCTATGCCTCACTTTTTCTGCAAAACACTGAAGAGAGGTAGTGTGGTAGTGTTGGTTTTTGGTTTTTTGGTAATATCTTGAGGATTTGGGGTACAGGATGCTTTATACAAAATATCATTGTTAGCACTCTCTGTCAGCGAAATCTCTTTTAGTCTACTTTTATGCAACATTACTTTCTCTGAATTGTTGATTTAGAATTAATTTTAATGTTATATAAACAATGTCAGTTCTCTCTTGCCATTTGCTATTTTGCTTCTTTGCAGACCCCGGGGAACTCCTTTAGCTGTGACACTGTAATGGGAGGTGGAGACACCTCGAGGAGAAGGTCGAGACAGACAACATCAATTGCAGTCAACAACATCCTGACTCGCCTCGATTACAGGTTTGTGTGTGATCTGTGCATGCCATCTTTCCTATGCACAGGTATTTGCAATGAGGCAGGACATGAAAATAACTGTCTCCTTTGTAGGAGCTCTAGGAGCAGCTTCCTGTTATTATCATTGTCTTTTCACAGCTTCAAACAGAGTAGGGCAAGGTGAGTGTTTTAAGGGAAGGCAGCTAAAGTTGGAGTCAATGTACTCAGGGTTTTCCCTCACTGCTGTCGTGTTACAGCCATGACAAGCAGCTAGAAGTTAGAACAGTCCTAGGACTGCCAGAACTTACAATAAAGGGAAACCTGAACTTATGTTTAAATTTTACTTCTCAAACTCTGCTGTGTATTAAGGGTTGTTTTTTATGGCTTTCATCTCTATTTTCCTTTAGAAACCTCAGAAGAACTGTACACCCTTGAAATCTGTGTTGATGTGTTTTAAATTTATGATATGAAGCACATCCACTCTCAGCAGGTTGCAGGAAGGGGCCATAAAATCATAACACATCTTTGGAGGGGTAAGCTTGTTCTTTATTTCCTAGAAGCATCAGCTGGGTTTACACCACTTTGTGTAGGGAGAGCTGCAGGACAAGATGAATGTTCCTGAGGTCTCAGAGACAATTTCATGTGTGGGGTAAGGCTGAGGTTAGCTGTGAGCCTCTGTCCAGGCAGCAATTTGACAGCAGGTATGGGCACACAGTAGTGCAGGCTCTGGAAATCGCAGAAGCCTGCTGAGTTACTGTGAGCTGGAGGAGCTTTGCTGTTTGTGGGCACATAGCTCTGCCTGCCTCACATGGTGCAGACATAACTGAGACATAAAGGAGGCTGGCAAATTGCAGAACAGAGATGGAAGGGGGAACAGGGGGCTGAAGAAGAAAAGTTAAGAGTTTGTAGACAATGGGTTCAGGCCTAGTTGTGAATTCCTAGCAGGTTCTTGGTCTTTAAATGAAAACGTTTGTCAAGTAACATACTGATTTAACGTGGGAATTGGATAGATATCTGCAAAGGTTTTGTGGTTTTTGGTGTGATTACAAGAGATTTGACAGAGAAAGCAGTTTTACTTTCTCCCAAGGTATGGATTTGTTCATGTACCAAAACTACACAGGGCAGGCAGTATAGATGACAGCACACAAAACATATAATGTTTTACAGATTTGGACTGATTGCAAATAAGGCATGCAATGTGATTTCCTTCTGGTAGTGTCTGACCATACCATCAACAGCATTGGTGAGTTATCCAGGGCCTTGCATTGGCTGCACTTTGCTACACCTGGCTGCTGCTTGTGTCCCCTGTGCCACAGACCCACTCCCCTTTTCCCTGGGCAGTGCACCTGGCATTTCCATCCTGAGCAGCACCTTTCTTGTCCCTTCATCATGTCCTGTCACTGCACTGGGACCTCAGTGTCACCATGTAGAGCCTTGTCTGTACTCAGCAGTGGCTGTGATCAGGCTGCAGGTCTGTGCTGTGCCTGTCACCAAACTGCTGGGACAGATGCATTCCCCAGAGCACAGCCAGCAGCTCTGTCTGGGCTCTGTGTAACCCTTTTTGGTGCTTGTCAGGAGTGCAACAGGCTTGGGAGGCAGTCTCACTACCACACCTCTAGCTGATGCACAGGCTTGTAGTGTTTGTAGATTGGACCCTCATTTCAAATTTGTTTTTGTTTATTTGTTTTGGTTTTTAAACTTTCAAAAACTTTTTCTCAGACCCTGAACCATTCCTATGCTGAGTTAGTAAGGACTCACAAGTTTTTGGTAGATGTGTGCAGAAAGCAGTTACAGGCTTGGTCATTCCTGTAAATCATTGGACTCTTCATAAATTTAATTCTGGGCTTTTCCTTAAAAGCCCTCTCCCAAAGTGGACACAAGACAATGGACACCAGCAGGCACAGCTCCCAGTGACTGGGATATTGTCACTTATCCAAAAGCCTGGTGGGAGGAGCAGACATTAGGTCTGAATTCATCCTGGCAGGGAGATTTGGCTGAGAGAGAAGGAAAAGAAGGTCAAAGGCAGCTCCAAGGAAACGGCTTTGGTTTAAAATGTTTCATTAGAGTTTTCACACTGGAAATATAAAGTACAAGAATACAATTACTTGGCAGAGAAGCCACATTTAGTAACAGTCCTGTATACTTTCAGTGCTCTATATGGAAGGACACACAATGTATCCCTGGCCTCAGCAAATGTATGGGCTTCTCTTAATAAATGTGGGTTTTTCCAAAATATTTTACATAATTTGGAAGGTTTTTTAATCAATATTAATAAAATATGTTCTTTTTTCAGTAGATCATTGCTCTCTGCTGTATCCATGTAAACTTTGCAGGGCAGGCTGGCTTTTATCTGAGCAGTGTATCATGTCAATGCAGCTGGGAACACTTTGGGGATGCTCACCTCACGTTTTTTCCCTTTCCTTCTTTGATTTTTCCAGTGTAACTCAATGAGATAATCACAGACACCCCTTTCCAAAGGGTTAGTCTTTCCTTATTGATTCAAGAAGTTGTCTTTTTAAAGACAGTGTTATCTGCCACTTGGGTTTTGTTGCCTCAGGAAGTTTCTCCTCTCCCTGCAGGCAGGGTTGGACTGATGCAGATACCTACAAGACCTGCCAGTGCAGGGCCATGGCAGATGTCACCTGTGAGGAGGCAGGAAGTGGGGTACCAGTGTGTCTTGTCTGTGTTCTTCTTTTGGGACACAGTTTCACCAAAGAGCTGAGCAACTGAAATGTCACAGAGGAATATGTGGTGTGAGTGACCTTTTTTTTTTTTTTTTAATGGGAAGCCAGGATTAGTTTACATTTGCATTTTTTTCTGGTTTAAGCTATAAGCTAAAAATGTGGAAAGGCTTTGTCATTACATCTCAGTGGTAGTTTTCTTTATTTTGGCCTAGAAAGAAGAGTTTCCCAACAGATGGCAAAACACAAGCACATATACAGTGCCCTGCAAAGGTAATTCCTTACCAGACCCTGAAACAGCTGAAGTACAGATTGTCTGTCTTGCACACTGCTAACCTCTGTGGCCTATTTGTACCCAGGTTCCTTTGTCAGCACCTGGAAATAATTTTTATGTTCTCCCCTGGCTGTGCTGGGCAGTGTGCTGACAGGGCCCTGGGTGCACCAGCTGATTCTGCAACCTCCTACCCCTGTCCTACAGGTTTGGCTGCCTGTGTTTGAGGTCTGTCATGATACAGTGGAATGTCATCTGGGATCAGAATGCTGGAGAAGGGCTGGGAGAAGCCAGCTGGGGCCTCCCCAGCTCCATGGGAGCCATGGCACAGAGCTGCCCTTGTCCTCAGTCCTCATGTGGGGTGGGCTCCAAGGCTGTTTGTGCCTGGCTGTGGCTGATCCTGACTTGACTCCCTGGCTTTGCTTCAGACCTGGCACTTCATCCCTGTGGGCTCACTGATCTCCTGGCTATAGTGGTCACTGTCACAGACCTGCTCTGCTCTTCTTGCTTGGTCCCCGTGCCTGTGTGCCCCTTGACCCAAGTCCCTGCTGTCCTCACTGCCAGCCCTGCTCACCTTTGCTCCTCAGGCTCCCCAAGCTCCTGTGCAGCTGCTGCTCTGCCCAGCTCCTGGCATGGACCACAGCCCCTCCGAGTGCCTGAGACTCCTGGAGGGGATGGGCACTGACGTGAGAGACATTATTGCAATGACAAGAAGGAAGATGTGGCTTTAGCTTTGCCTCCTTTCAGCTGCCTGAGAAGCCAAAGCAAAATCCCGGTCTGTCAGCAGGAGCCCGGAGAGCAGCCGGCAGGAGGAGCTCGCTGGACACGCCGCTGGATCGTTCCCAGGCACGCACAGACGCGTTTCAAGGGCATCGCGTTAGATCTGCCTTCTTGGGACTTTCTTGCAGACAAACCACCAACAGCACAAGGCAGAGCAAACTTCGTGGTATTGCAGCCGAGCAGCCCCAGTGATTTATACTAAACGTGTTTTAGACTTTTCTCAGCTTGTTTCTCCCACCATCGTGCTTTTACCTTTTACCTTAGTTTAGATACTTAAGGTGTTCAGGAAGATACTGAGGATGCCTTTTAGTCCCTAGAAGCAGCCAAGTATTTTATTTTCCAAGAAAGTTAGTGTAAGATTTCTTGGACAGCATCCTAACCACGGAGTAAAGAATTCAAAAACAATGTTTGTCTTAGCATAGGAAGATATCCTCCTGGAGTCCTCATGACCTCTGAGGGGACCTGCAAGCAAAAAGCTCTGAAATGTATCAGTACCACTCTGAGTATTGGCTTGACAAAGTTATTCAAGCAGTTCTGCCTCCTTGTGTACAGTTCACCTTTGTCCTCGGTGAGAAGTGGGCACAGAGGACAGTTGTAGCTCTTTTGCACAACACAGTGTTCTCATTAGTTAGGTGCAAAGTGTCACTCTGCTTCTTAGGGTCAATCCTGCAGCCCTAAATTTCACAACCCCCATGGTTGTGCCTCTGCACCACCTTTAAAAATAATTAAGTTTTTTTTTTTTTAAGTTAGTGAATTCTTTGCTTTTGTAACTCTGTTCCTCATTTAGTTACTAACTGGGAGCTGGTTGCCTTCTGGTCCTGAATGTTGCTGTAATAATTATTTTGATTCTGAATGTGCCAGAAACTATTCTAATGCATATCAGTGTAAATTAAGTCAATAGAGATTCTTCAAATTTATCCTGGTGTTCAAGAGAATGGAATTCATGCACTTCAATTTACAGCTTATTAAGTGATCAGAATTAATGAACTTGCAGTGACCTTTTCTGTTCTTGTTTACACGTTTTCTTCCTATTCACTCATAATGTACATGATTTAGAAAACGTAGAGAGTTGAAAAGGCAGCATGTGGGTCAGATATGTCCCATGGAGCACAGCATTGTGCTTCAGACTTTAATCATATTTTCAAAGCTGAACTGTAGAAATGGCACCTCTGTTGATGCTCAGAAACCCAGCTTGATTTTTAGAACCCTCTCTGCATTCTGAAAGCTAGAAAAACATTTGGACTAAGGAACAGGGAAGGTGTTCTTCAGAGTCACTGAGTTTAATAGATGCTGAACAATTCCTCCTCTTTTTTTTTGAGAATTATTTTTCAGTTACTACTTGTTGTAGTACCCTGTTTCAGCCTGGAGGTTGGAAATAATACAAACCATTGGATCCATCTTTCCTTTTATTCTGAGATTTGGAAATCACTTGGGATGTCACCAAGAAAACCTCACATAAACCCTCTTTTTCCAAAGACCAACTGAACATTATTGTGCTGTGATTCAACTCAGTGTTTGAATGATGAAAGTTTCCCTTTGATTTTCATTATGTGTAAGGTTAAACTTGTGAGGCTGTGTGCCCATCTGGTCATTGCTTCTCTTTGACTTCTAAATGCTTCATCTGATCAACTACAAAAATTTCAGTGACTTTCTATCATTACTGAGAGAGAGAACATCACTAATTTGTGGAAATACTAGGAAATCAAAGAGGGAGAATTATGAAGCAGCAGTGATTTAGGTACCACTGCACTTGAAGGTGTGAAGCAACTGGGTGATAGCTCTTGCATACCAATACCTTTATCTCATCTCTGTCTATTATTCTAGAAAAGTTACATGAGCACCCAGAAAGATCTGTCACCAGATAAATACAGGGCCTGTACCCTAAGTTAGAAGGAAAAAGCAATCCTGATGTGAAGGAGTTAAGGGTGCTCTGCTAGAGGAGTAATGTACACATGCACAGGAACACTGACACTGACATTTAGAGAACCCATTTACTCAGGGAGTGGAGGTAGATGGGGCATTAAAATGCTATTGTAAGAAAGAATAAGGGATTCCTGAAGAGGAAAACGCTGCTATCACAGCAACACATACACAGCCTGCTTGAGGGCATGCACGTGCCCCAGACATTGCCAGGGGAGCTGAGGAGCTTAGGAAGGTGGCATATGAGGAACATGTACAGGGGGTTTGTGAGGCTTATGGGATAAATCCCTGCATGGGAGAGCAAAATCTTCAAGGGAATGGCTGTAGATAATAAACTGCCCTCAAGAAATGAGAAATAGAGGGCAGGCTGCCACCTCACCCTGAGCAGCTCTGCTGATGGCTGTGGAGAGTGAGGAGGACCATGGCAGCAGGTGGGAAAGAGTTTTTAAGCCATTGTGGGCTGGTTGTGGCCGTGTATGACTTGCAGGAAACCAGAGAAACTGGTTGGTAACTCAAGCAGGCCAACATGGTGCCCAGGGCTGGACAGAGCTCCCAGGGGAGCCACACAAGTCACTGACCCTGAACGTGGTCCCTGCAGGGAGCTGGAGCTGCTCCCCTCTGTGCTGGGCAGAGGTGGTGCCTCTCAGGGGCTACGGGCACTCCCTGTGCCTGAGGGTACCAGGCAGACACAGCCCTGGAAGCTGATGTGTTCCTAATTCTTTACCTCTTCTGGCTCATGTACTTGCATACCAATGTTAAAAGATGAGAGACCCTCAAAGGCAAGCATAGAAAAGTGACACAGTGCTCACTGAGGATTTGTGAAAACGGGGCAGGGAGGAGACCCCATGGTTGCATCCAAGGAAGGCAGGGCATGCTGCATTCACAGGACTCAGCTCCAAGTATAACTGACATAAAATTCCAGTTGAAAAACTAATATGTCTTAATACAAGTTCCTAGTACTGCTCTTTTTTTCTGAATTTGTTAACTTTTTTCTTCTTCCCTTCTTTAGTGCTGAATATTCAAGCCCTCAAGACAACAACTTAACAACAGTGAGTATTTCCAAATCCTGTTTCTTTAAAAAGTTCATAAACTTGTCACAGTACCCTAGGAAAGCTCTTTCTGCTATGCTATCTAATCCAAAGTAGTTTGTATCAGATTTATGTTCTGGCAGCTCTGTGATAAACTTGGACTCTACCTCTCTGCAAACACAAAAGATTACTTAAACTTGTTGTTATTGAATTTGAAGGACTCTTTTGTTTCATGATCCACACCCTTGTACCAACCCTGTGGTCCCCAATGGCTCTGTACCTTATACATTTACAAACTTAGGCAAACTGGAATGAAGACATTTCCAGCAGTGAGAATTTATTATTTTGGTAGATTTAGCCTGTTCTTTTTGTTAAAGTTGTGCATGTAAAAAAACACAGTTGGAGATATAAAGTGTTGGAGAATTCAGTGAGATTGGGTATTTTGACCAAAGGGTCCTTGAGATGTGAAATTCAGGTTTTCCCTCTCTCACTTAGTCTCCTTAAACCTGATGTCTCAATTCATAAGGCTGCCCTGAAACTTTGGATCAACCTGGTGAAGTTCCTAGAGAAAAACAGTTATGCAGAAAATTAGCCCGCTCTTGATTCCCCTGGTGTGAGGCCTTGCAAACTTGAGCCTGAAAACATAAAAGACTGAAACTGATGTCAGTCACACCCTCAACACAAAGATTATAGGTGTAACCAGAGGAGGAATTCATCACAAAATCTCTCTGATCTGAAGTCAAGCAGAGCTTTGGAAACAGCTGCCAAATACCCAAGGCCAGAGAGAGACCTCTCATCCCAGGGCCAGTTCATCACCTGTGTTACCCGGAGCTCAAAGCTTGTTCTATCCCCAGATTATGGAAGGAGGAAAGTTTACTGACATCCTTTGCAAAAATTGGAATGCTTTATTTGTGCATTGTGTTTGGTGGGGGTTTTGGGTTTGTTTTGTTGTTGTTGTTTTTTTAATGTTAAAATGAATCAACATTTGGTGAAGGAATAATAATATTTTTTCTATGACTCCAGGAGAAAAAAGTATTTACTGTCTTCCCACTTCCAAGTGAGAAGTTCACCTTGCAACAGCAGAGGTACCTTGGGGTTGCTGCTAACAGTGATTAGCATCTCTAATAGTACAATGGTCTGTACTGTCTGACTGCCCCTGGAGCAAAAAATCAGTTCAATCATTTATAATTCATCTTTAAATTACTTGTCTTGAAAAGGCTGTATATTACTGGTGTATGACCGTGCAATGGTGTCTGTGTTGTTTCTCTACTCATCACCATCACTATTTTACTTGTTTGTTCCTGATTGCACTGACATTTGTAGGACAATAATGAAATTTGGGGGCTTTCTTCCAATGTTATGTCCCAAACTGTACATGACTAGCTCAGTGGGACTCTGGTGCAGGTCACTCTGCATTACTCTGAGAGCTGCTGCAAGTCCAGGTGTGCACAGGCAGCAGGGACAGGCAGAGGACACAGTGAGCTTCTCTCCTGGGTT
Source organism: Zonotrichia albicollis (assembly GCF_047830755.1). Lineage (NCBI taxonomy): Eukaryota > Metazoa > Chordata > Aves > Passeriformes > Passerellidae > Zonotrichia > Zonotrichia albicollis. The sequence goes on along the minus strand of NC_133836.1, from coordinate 10,590,342 downwards.
TTGGTTTCCAGCCCTGTGCTCTGTGCTGTTGTGTTGTGCTGTGAGAATCCTTCAGTTCTTCTTCCCTTTGGGTCTTTAATGCTAGCAGATGGAAATCCAGCTCAACTTTCAAAAACTCTGAATAATTTATTAAGAACAAAATTGTTGGGTCTGAGAGCTGGTTCCCTTCTCTTTTACTTTCTCCTTTTCTCTCTGCAAACTGCCTTTCAAAACCAAAGTTTCTAATTACAGGTCAGGGAGGCAGGTTTAATCACACAGCAGAGCCCTTGATGCAGCATTAGAGAGTGTTATTTATACACCTGAATTAATAGGGATGCAGCATTTCAGTTGAGAAGAATAAGGTGGTTTTCAATTTCACTCTTTTTATGTGAAACAAACCACATCAGATTCACTGAGCTTTTTGACCTAAATTATTAGGATTCTGAGTAACTAGCAAGTAGCTGCTGTGCAGAGCTAGGGGAAAAAAAAAGCAAGAATAGACAGAGAACTGCTTACATAGCAGAGGAACAACAGAAGCAGGATGTATTGGAAAAAGCTGTATTGGAATGGAAAGAGGAAGCCATTGGGAAAACTGAAAGGGTAGAAATGCACATATGCAATTGTCTATACCAAGGAAAACTTGTGGAGAGCAGTGACATTCACAGAAACTGAAAGGCAATGTCAGTCTCTTGGCACACACTTAGATACCTCAAAATATTATGGTACTTTTAGGGTCAAGAATAGGAGAACTGGAGGTGAAGCATGTGAGGGGTCCCTGCTGCAGGGAATGGGATCCCACCCCCCACCTCACTTAGAGTCACCAGCAGCTTTTGCAGGAGGTGTTTGTTCTGTAGTACTGGAAAGAAGTGGGGAATCCCAAACAGAATTGTCCATGCTGTGCTGGGAGCTCCAATGTGATTGTTTTACAGCAGCACAGAGATCCATTTACCCTGCTAGTTTGGATGTAAAACTCACATTCACTATGGACTTTCATCCAGCTTTATCCCTGTATCTAACTTGTAAATTTTGGCTTCCTGCTTGGTTTCTGCTTAGAAAGTCCACAAAATTTTGTAGCAGATTTCTGGACAATGTTTTCAGGGCAAAAAGTTGGGCTCCTGTACCTGTGCATCTGATTCTTTCAGCTGTGGAATACACTGAGATCCTGATTGGCCTTGTTTGGGCTCTGAGATAGGTTTGTGTATCTCCCACTTGGCCACATGATGGGCAAGGGGGTCCCCAACACCAGGCTTTTCCTTCTGGCAACAGTTTTGGTTGTGGTTCATCTGTGGTGCCTGTGGGGCACCTCTCCCATAGCATGCCCTGCAATACCAAAATATCTGCCACATAAAAATCCCGAAGTGACAGAGAGGGAGGGTTGCTATGCTTCAAAATAGCTAAAATGCAGGTTCTGTGGGTATGGAGCTGAGAACAGCAGCAAGGATACCAGATCTTATGCTCAGTATGTGAGACTTGGCATGGCCTTGAACTCCTAGGAACTGCATTTTGCTGTGAGTGGTGGATTCCTAGAAACTGTACCCAGCAGCCTCTAAGCTTAGCTATGAGACAGATGTATGCAACACAGGCAGTTCCTATATAATATATTACTTAAGGAAAAAAAGGTTATCTACTTATGTAAATTTACATTCACTCCCAAGATAATTTTTTGTTTGGTATACTTAGACTGTGAACCCTGTCCTCATGTATGTCTGCAAATCATTACCACAGTGCTGGAGCAGAGTGTGTGGGGAACAGGAACTGATTCACCAGGTCCAGAGCATCACAGTGCCATGGCCACTGGAGCTCTCAGAGTACCCTGTCTCCAGCAGTGTGTCAGGATCCAAAACTGGGCTGCAGGCTGGATGGAAACTCAGTTGTAGAAAAGAGGTCAGAAGCCTGAGAGAGCAGGCAAAAGGGAAGTGTTCAGCAGAGAAAGATGAAAACACTGTTCCCCTGGACACAGTGGGAGCAGCCAGCTATGCTTCCCAGGCTTTGCATTGCAACAGGAGCTTTTCTACCAGGCTGCCAGGGAGGAGGCTGTGAGGTCTGTGTGTGCTCTCCCTGTGACATCCCTGTTATTACTGTCACTTGCAGGTGGCTGACACCCACCCTGACAGAAGCAACCAAGGGTTTGGTGTTGTGCTGGACACCAAAGACAACTTGTCTTGTGTGACAGTCAGGCTGCCCTGCCTGTGGGAGGGGATTTAGAGAGCACTGCTGCTTTTTGGTATCTATGTGGGTTTTCTTCCCCAAAATAGCTACCTGTTGAAGTGGGAGTATTTCAGAAGGGGAGAGGATTAGCAGTGGTGCCATGGATGGTCATATTTCAGGGCAAACACCTGTAAATCAGTCTAAGCCTGTAAGCAGCAACCGATTAAACTGAGTTCACCTCAGCAGCACTCGCCCTGTGTCTGCTTGAGAAGGCTGGATCCAGTTACCCAGCCCTCAGAGTACAGCTGCTGCTCCAAGCTCAGCCTTTCCCCATCTTCTGTACCTCTGCAAATGGAGCAGCTAAGGATGTTAACAGCTGACAAGACAAAACACATTAAAGAGGTGATGACATCTTTTTAATACATCATCTGTATTTCTACTTCTCTCTTATCCCATTTCTGGCCCCTCTTGGAGCTCTGAAATGCTTTTCCTTCTTGTTTTGTTTTTATGGGCTTTTTAGTAGAGAAATTCTGTTAACATTAGAGATGTTAGATGGAGTCTTCCTGTGCTGTCCCTTCTGTTCTTCAGAAAAGCTGCCAGCAGGGATGTGTTGCCTGGTTTGCTAGAGGGGAAGCACACAGCTGTTGTATTATCCCATGCCCTTTCCAACCTGCAGGTGTGCCATGAGAAATCAGAATATTAATTTGAATCCTCTGTTCTTGCCACTGATTTCTGGGTTTTCAAAAAGGACTCGACCATGTGGAATTTCTGAATGAACTGCTGCAAACTCCCTTTTAATGAACTTTGCATAACAAAGTGCTAGGACCACTTTTCCTATAGATATATGGCTTAACCACAAAGTATAAAAAGTTACTTTGCAAAACATTCTGTACCTGTGACCTGGCAGTGAAAATGTTACGGGGTCACAGAGCTCAATCCAGTTCTCTCAGCAACTTCCAGAGTGATTTCTGACATTACAGTACTTTGTTCTTGGGTTCCACTGTTCCATTATCTTAGAAAACAACAACCACCTCACCAAGGCTCTGAAGACATGTGAGATCTTTGTCTAGTTTGTGTGTGCAACTGAGATTGCATAAGGAAAGTATCCTTGTTTATTCTGATATTTAAATATTCTGTTAGTCATTCCTTTTTGTATCTTATATATATATACACTTTTATACTATTTACTTTATATATAACTTATAATCTATGATGAACCTACAGAGTTCTTAGGAGTCACTACTTCTTCAGGTCAGTTGCATCCACCCTTCTCTTAAGAAAATTAAAAATCAGCATTCAAAAAATTTGCATCCAAATAATTCAAAGTGAATTTCATCCCTTGTTTACAGATCTGAAAGTAAAATTTCAGCAGGGATTTATACATATGAGAGAAATATAGGAGTCAAATGTTATATAAGGATGCTTCTGTAAGTATGTGTCCTGTGTTTTCAGTAAGTGTTCAGAGATCCTTCTGGCTTTGGAGTTTGGGAATTACTGAGAACAATCCGAGTGCCTCTGAGATGCTGCATTCATCCCTTCAGGACTGTGCTGATCGTCACTTTCCTTGCTCAAACACCTTGCCCTAATTTCCTTCCAAGAACTAAGAGTGTTAATTTCTTAAGAAACTTCTGCTAATTGTAAAGTAAGCAGTCTGGGGAGAGGGGTAGACTCAGCTGTATCAGAAAGAAGATCCAGTTCTGCTTGTACAGAATAATGAAGATTTGGCTGTGTCAAAACCCTGCTCCCAAATTTTCTCTGGTGTTTTTGGGAAAGACTGCGCTGCTGTGGGAAGCACTGTTGGCCTGGGTGAGTTCCTGGCATAAAGCTGTTGATAAAAAATGCACTCTGTGCCATTGCCTGGGTAAAGAACATTTCATTTTCTAGTGGGCATGAGGAGTTGTCAGTGTCATTGAAATTTTGTAGCTCTGAATAGTTGCTGTAAATTTCATCTGGGCAATATCCCCAATTGTGTTAGATATAATTACATTCAAAGTTCTTTTTAATCATTTATTTGGAACATGTCCCAAGATTCAGCAGTTTTGGACTGGGACAGAAATTGAATTATTTATTATCAATTAGAGGTTGTCAGAGCCTTTGACACCACGTTGAGCTGGCATTGTTTGGTATCTGTATTAATGATCGTATAGATAAAAGCATGAAATTATTGGTTGGAAAGCTTTTATTCTAGGCTGAGGAGGCTAGTTTGCATACTTGGCTGGATGCTTCCTTACACTCACTGTCATTATGGCTCTGTTTAATCAAGTCAACGTTGCCTGTGGAATTGCTTGCCCATAAATTGATGAATTGACTGTAAGAATAATTCCCCCTAGATTGAACCCAGTTGTGACTTCCCCTGCCATCCCAGCCCAGCACATTTAGACTCTTCTGCTTTGGCTGTGGTCTGCTACAGACCCTGGAACAATCTTTGTCACATCTGTTCTTTTCTTAGAAGAGCAATTTATTGATGGCTGCCGGTGCTATGGCAATGCTGGGTGCTGAGCCTTTGTTCCCCCAGGTGAGGGGATGGAGCCCACAACCTCACAGGTGTTCCTGGCCTCTGTCACAGCTCTCTTGTGCACCCTTCTCTCATCCATGTCAGCCTTAACAATCATTTTTCTTATTGTGCTTTGGCACTTTGCAAGAAACCTCAGCTTAAGAGGGAGATCACATTGCAGAGGAGCATAGTGTGCTCCCAGAAACATCACTGCAGAAAGGGAAAGTGTCGTGGAATCAGGGGAAAGGAGCATGGAGAAGATGCCACTTGTCTCCTTGAGTGGCTAAGGAGAGAGGGTGCTCATGTGAAATTGTCTCATCCCCATATCTTCTCAGTTTTGTTGCCAAGGTTAGTATAGCCTTAGTGGGAAAAAGAAGGGGGGGAATCCCTTCTGAGGACATACTTGCACCGTTTTTTGTAGCAGATAAGTTTTGTTTCTGCCTGCACTCTGAGCTGCTGGAAGCTGTGTGCATTAGCCCTGTACTGAGACTGATCCAGCATATTACAGGATGTGATTTGAGCAAGGTTATAAGAAGTTACATGCTAGATCTGCAGAGAGAGTGGGAACTTTTCATATGATAACAACAAAAATTCATAATTCCCTCACCAGTTCTACTCCCCATTGGAGTCAGTTTCCAGTGTCTTCTGAGAATTCCAGTTTCTTGAAATTTATGTAAATTCCTCAGTGGGATCACTGATCTGGGGTTTTTCTTCTTCTGGTTTTCTTTTTCCTGCTTCACAACACACTTGTCAAAAGCAGGGTTGTCCTACTGTCACAAGGAATTTTTTTGCATACACAACTTTTCCAGTTATTTCATTGCAGTAAAGGAAACTGGGACTAGATAAAGGCAGAAGTTCTCATTTTACTGGGAAATTTTGAGATTTCAAAATCATTCCAGAGTATATTACATTTCAGATCAAGCTTTCTTACAAAATTAAACTCTGGAAACATTGTCTTCTTTTGATCAGAACAGTTCCTCTGATTTCAGTTTCTTTAAACTGAAAAAAAAAAAAAAGTCTAGCTTTTAATATAATTGTATATAGTTTTTTCCTCAACTATGTGCAGTACATCAAAAGTGCCAAAATAGGCCTTTTTTACATTATTTAAATACCACATTAATTTTGTTAAACAGAGAAATCATAGTTTTTCAAAACAGTTGGGCTTCAACAAATTTTTTCCTTTAGCATTCATCCACGCACAAACACTCATTATCTAGACAAATATTTTAATACTATGTAACTCATTCTTTTCAGATGGGTGACTGTGTGTTAAGAAGTTCCTCTTGCAGTGATCTCACTTGGAAAAGCCGAAGCTGCGTGTATCCAATCTCTCAGGTCAGTACTGATTTCCACAAAGGAAAGTATGCAACTGGAATTCCTGGAACAGACCTCTCTTGCAGTATGTATTTTGTACCAAAGACGCTATTTCTCAAGGAAAAAATAAAATAAAACAAAGCCCAAGCCAACCAAAGCCCAGCCCATAACAACAAATCAACAAAAGCAAAGCCACTTTTGTTGTAAATCAGTTTTTGTATTGACTTGCAGAAGGTGCAATGGCTCCTTCATCTGCTCAAATCCTTCTGCTTGGAACAAATAAGTGGAAATGGAGAATATGGCCTGTCGACCTGCGGTGTAATGCGCCTCAAACGCTACGAGCAAGCCTTGTTTCACAATCTGGTAGTGATGTTTCTGTCTCCCCGCCTCCCTCTCCAGAAGCTGACAAGCAGCAGCAACTCTCAACTGAGGCAGACTTGGGAAATGACTAATTAAACAATGATTGCAGGATTGCTTCCTGCCCTGGGTATCAGACCACAAGGGTGAAGCTTCATAAAGATGGAGTGAGTGCAGGAAGCGGGGCTGTGCATGCTTCCACAATGGGGGCATTATGGAGACATGCCCCGGAGGCTGCCGGAGACCTCGCTGAATGGATCCTGATACCATCGGGGAATGGAGTACCTGCTAGTTCAAAGCGAGCCTGAATGCAGGTTTTAATCCTTTCTGACAATTGTTGAGAGGAAATGGCCTTTCCTCTGACCTTATCGTTGTAAACAACAACTAGTCATCAGGTTTGTCCTGCCGAGGGAATAGTCAAGGTCTATGCAAGGATTTGACTTCATATTTTTTTCTTCTCTGATTACAATGGTTTAATTCTCTAGACCTGAAATGCATTCTCACCCCTTAATATACTGACTTCATGTACATTCTTTCTTAATTATTGAGTCCGTACAGCTCGGCCTGGTTCAAATTAGCTCCTTGGAGCTGTGGGCAGACATCCCATGGCCGGTTTCGGTACTCAGCCCTGTGGTTGTTTTTATGATGGGCTGTTGAGAGATGCCTTTTCCATACACCAGTATCCCCAGAACTGGGTATGAGACAAGCTGACAAACTCCTCTAGCACGACAGAGTTATTTTCACATTGGCCAAGAGGCAGGATGGGGAATTGCTGCTAGGCACCATTAGTGTGGCAGTTTTAGTATGATAGAGGGATGCAAACACTTCTGGAATTGCAGAGGTGGGTGGATTTGTCTCTGTGGGTTCACGTGGCTTTTAGAGCCAAGACAATACAGATGACAGAGGAAATAACACAGTGGCTTTTCTGCTCCTGGAGTTCAAGCCAGCTGTCTGTAAACAGCTGGACAGAGTGACAATGCAGAAGAGGGCTCACCTGCTGCACTGACACAATTTCGGAGTGATGAAATCCACTTCCCCCCAGATCTGGGCAGGACTTTGCCTCTGACAGGGCCCCGGTATTGAGATGCACATTGCACATCACGGTGGCCTGTAAGCATCCCCTTCCGGGTTGCTGCTCATCAGGTGCTAAGTGCTGTAACAGATCAGCTGTCAGAGCCTTTCTGAAGGGGAATTTGCAGAGCCATTAGGAAGGCACTTGTGTGCCTGGCCATAGACCTTGGCAGGGTATAGGAGGGTACTGATGCCTTTGTACCAGTGGCTTTTTATTTCAGTGGAGTTTAGGGGTAGCACTCATATGTCTGCTCTTTGGTCCCCTGTTCTAAGACAGAGAGCAAACCAGAAGAGATTCCTCCCTTGCACTGCACTGCCTGGCTGATCACTGCAAAATGAGGCACGGGCTACATAAGTCAGTGTGCCTAAACTCTGCAACTCTGAGGTTTTTTTACTGGAACTATGGAGCATTCCTTCCCTAGGTAAAGAGGATGAATTGTAATCTTTTCTTGTTGTCCTGGTTGACCCAGCTTAATATCTGCTCCTCCAGCTTGTAAGGATTCTTGCTACCTGTCTGACAACAGAAATGTAATGTATTTGCAGCAGGCTGGAAGTCACTGTGTGTAGGTCCAAATTTCTAGGGAAAATCTTGTAAGGGTCTGCAAATGAGAACAGGTTAAAAGCCACTTTCCTTGGGTTTGTAGGAATGTCTGAGTGGGCTGTGGTAGGCTAAAGGCAAACTGGTGGATTTTTCATAGAGAGGATGTTTGGTTTTCACAGCTGTGAAAACCTGGTGTAACTTTAGGCTGTGTTTTGTGTAACATATTTGTGAGCAAAGAGAAAAGCCTGAACACTGCAAAGAGCAACCTCTGAGCACCACATGCATCCTCTGCCAAGGGAATGATCAAGGTCAGGGTCTCAAGTGGTGAAGTAAACAGGTCTGGATCTGCCCTGTGCTTTGTCTCTGGCACCCACATGTGCTGTGGCCAAGAACAGGCTGTACCCAAGGCATGGGTTTCTCTGATTTTCAGCAGGATGTGGGGCTGTGGGTGGAAGAGGGTGTTATAGTAAACATTTGCAGTTTGTCCTGTAGCCACGTGAAGTTGTTTTTCTTGCTCCATACCAAAATGAGTTGGAATAATTTTGCTTCCAGTTTTGTTCAGAAAACAACTATGCAAGGCTGTGGCACATGTGTGCCAGTGGGACTGAGACTTAAATAAGTGGGAAGGATCTCAAGAAGATCTGATGTGATATGCCCGAAGGAATTTCCTTTCCTGGGGGTTGACCCCTGTGGCAAGGTTGTGTAATTAGACTGCTGGGAGATCTGGTCACTGGGTGTGGTGTGTACTCTGTAACCTGCAGGAGGCCAGCAGCTTGGTGGGGCTGTCCCACCATCCCAGGTATCTTGTGTGTGCTCTCTGCATCACCTGTGCACTGTCTGCATCAGGGTACATTGTCACAAAGGTGAAAGAAAGGCTTTTAGAGGAAGTATTCCCCTTTCAGTTGGGATGAGCACAGTATTTTCTGAGAGAAATGCTCTCTGTCCATCCCACTCCTTCTCCCCTCTGAGATTTGCTTGTTTATGTGGTTGCAGGAGGTAGCTCTTTGCCTTGTTGTGGTATTACCTGTGCTAAGGAGGATCATAAAAAGCTCAAACACTTATTGATTCAGTAGTGGGAGCTGTGTCAACAGTGATAAAATGGTGCCTCTCCTTCAGTTATGGAATACCTGTCAGGTTTTCTCTTTCCACCCTGAGGTTCCCTTTAAGACTTTTTGAATTATTTCCTCCGCTTTATAGAGCTGTAACAAAGGATGAGTGGCTGGATCACTGTGCCAGCTTTACCTGAGTAAAAGGGGCCACAGACAGGCTGAAAGGGCTCCTGTCAGCAGGCTACTAATTGCATGTGTCCATCAGCAGGTTGTCCTTCTATCAAAGAATGTTATCTGGAGATGAATCCATAGGCAGCACAGAAGGATCTTGTTGAGAGAGGCAGAGCAGGGAGCTGTAGAGTGCTGCTGCTTATTGGGATGGTGTCTTCACAGCAGGTGCAGGAGTGAAAGAGCAGCACCAGCTCTGCAAGACCTGCTCTGCCTTGCAGTGATCATGTTAAGAGGGAGTACACTTTGCTTTTCTGCCTCACAAGGGACCACTTGCATTTGTTTTGCACTGCTTTGCAACATTTCTGTAAGTCTGCAGTAACTGCTTGGAATTCTGTGGGGAATTAATGCTGCTTTTCCTTCTTGTTTTGTCCACACACATTACACCATGCACTGGGTGTAAAGAAGAGCAATCTCTGTTTTGGAGCTTAATGAATGCTATAATGGACTATCTTGGCAGCCTGCATACCTGAGGATTTTTTGGTTTTTTTTTCCTGCATAGTAGTAGCCCAATTTGCTGTTCTGCACAACTCCAGTTACGGACTTGTCTAAGTTTTCTTGTACAGTTCAAATGTTACCTGTGGCCTGTCTTGAAAGCCTCTCAGTGAGGCCAGGGAAAAGGGCAAGTACTCAAAAATATTTGCACATGGTTAGACTTTTTTCTGATCTACTGAGAAATAATCACAATCACTTCCAGATTCTTTGACTCAAAGAAAGCATCAGCAGAGCTGACAAGGTCTCATTCTCAATATGTTATATATTGTAATTAGGATGTATATTGCCATCAGCACCCTGAGACCACAGGAGAACATGAGCTGAGGATTTTGCTTGTCTGCCCTTACTGAGTGCATGTGAGTCTCATGAATATTTTTAAAGCAGGTCAAATAGTTGCCATTGCAAATCTACAGAGGCCTTAATGAAAGCAATCCTTTGAGCAGAAGTGAGGGTGGATTTCTCCCTCCTTACAAAAATGCTCAAGTAACCCCAGAATAAGTTTGAAGGTGTAGGTGATGTCTGTGGAGTTAGTTTTGTCTCTGAAGTTGTGGAGGGGAGGCTCCCATTCATTCATCTGCAGATTGGCACTTAGCACATGTCTGGGGGCAGTGGCAGAGCCAGGCAGCACTGGGACAACAATGATAAAGTCACTATGGAAATTGAGACGCCTCCCAAAAGCAAGTTTGCTGATTATATGGCAGCAAACAACTTGGTGTTAAGGGGTAGGGTAGAATCCTCTTTTTAAGTAATTGTAATTATTATTATTTAGAGGCAATTACATTGTTAAATGAACCCACAAACATTATTAGCCATCAAAGCATTACATGTGATGCTGTGGGACACATGACACCCCCTTGTTACCTCCAGAATAAGGCAGAAGAAACCCCAGCACTGCTGAAATTCAGCTTTTGTGGAAAAATGGTTTGTGGGATTCTCTTTAACCTGCCTATATGGATGTGCTGAACCCCCATAGGAGAGGGCTGGGCTGAGAAGCAAGGTGTGAGGTGCAATTCAGGTGAAGTGATGATGGAAGCAGATAAGGCTATGCATCCTGTCCTTATCACTTCAGATCCTACCTGCCAAAATATCTGGTCCAATATTGCTCCCACTGATTGACTGAGACACAAGACTACTAAAGACCCAAAAGGTCCTGAGCTCAGTGTAATTCCTGGGAATAGAAAGAGGTGTTGACAGAAGAACTTGCTGTCCTCCTGGACTGTCTCAACCATCTGCCCATGAGGACTGGAAGCCTGTATTTAGCTATTTGTGTCTTTGGATGTTGAAAGTGGGCAGGAATTTTCCTGTGCTGTTGAACCAAGGCTACATCCATGATTAGGACCAAGGTTCATTCCATTTCCTTGAGCTCATGCTGCCATTCACTGACTTACACTGCTGGAGCTCATTTTCATGGTTTGGTGGCAGCTCGATGCTAACTCTGAGCAAAAGCCTGGTGAGATCCCAGATGTTGCCATGATCATTAAAGAAATTCCCTCCTCCTAAGACACATGCAGGATCACAGTCCTTTTCATGCACTCATGATGCTCAGGAGGCTGGAGCTGAGCTGCTGCAGCCCTGTCTGCTTGGGGATGGAGTTGTTTACAGGAGGGGCAAACCTGTGTTTTTGTGGAGGTGTGGAGGAGGCAGATGTCCTGCCTCCTGTTCTTCAGCAACCAGGAGGTTTCTCTATTCTTCAGGTTTACGTACAATCAGCTAGACTTCTTTTTAAAAAAGTGACCTAATAATCTCTCCTCTGGCCTCGATGGAGGAGAGCTTACCCCTAAACTCTCTGTCCTGCTACTTTGCTTGGTGATGCCTTCAAGCCAGGGAGGACCTTTCCTGTAAACTCCTGCACAAGAGGAGGCCTGTCGCTGTGAACTCTTGCATAGTAATTAGAGGAAACAACTTTGGGCTCCCACCACTGGTTATGCAACAGGACTGGATTGTTTGTCACCACACAACCCAGCACCAACATGCTGGTGCCTCTGTTCTGACACCCCTCCTTTGCCTCCATCCATTCTCTAAGCATCTGCTTTTCAGATTGAGGAGTTTCTGTCCCACAGTCAGCTCCCAGGTAAATCCTGTCTGGGACATTTCGAGGGAAATCGTAGCTCTGCAGCAGAAATGGCCCCAGTTTCCAAGGCAACTGTCCCCTCACCCTGTTTTGAACTGCCTGGTTCCCATAGAAAGTTGCCCGTTAGTCTGGTCAGCAGCTGCTGCAGGAGCACGCCACCTCCAGAGGAGTTGTCCTGGCTGGACTCTTTATTCCCGTAATGAGCAGGCAGGGGGCCACGGGTGGCCTGAGCTGCAGCCCGAGCAGGGCCTGGCGGTGCTTGGGCAGGGCAGGGCACCCAGGGGCTGCTCCTGAGTGGGTGAGGGGATGGTGGTTGTGCCTTTCTGCCTTCCCAGGGAGAAAGTGGTGCTTGGGGCTCCTGGAGGTGCATGGAGCTGGAGGCTGAGGTGCTGATGGGGCTGCTCTTGGGGGTTTTTTGGCGAGGCTGAAGGTGACAAGTGAATAAGAGGGACACGGCATTTTATTTAATTAGAAAAACCCAACTCCCTAAAACTAGCCTCCGAAGGGCCTCCGTTGTCATCAGCCGCACAAAGAGCTGTGACAAATGAAAGGAACTGAGCAGAGAAAAGGCTGCTTTCTCTTTGTGTCTCTTTCCCAGCTTCTGTTTGCTTTGCTGTCTCCCTTGCTCCCATTGATCAGGCATGTGGAAACATTCCTCCTCCTGCACTCCCATTGTGGCCGCCCGGTTGCCAGGCTGCCGTTGGCTTGAATAACTTCACTAAGCCAGGCCTCTCCAAAACCATGCCATCCGGCGTGCTGGGTGCAGAGCCAGACACTGCCCTCCCATCCTCCTCCCCTCCCTCCCCCTCCCCAGCAGCGCAGGGGTGCAGTGAGAAAATGTGCCAAAGAACAAGGGAGGTAACGCGGAACCCCAGCTGTCCCGATGCGGGGGAGAAGCACAAGCTTGCCCTAAGAAAATAGGGGCAAAAGGAGGGGACAATGGCCAGCCTGGGCTGCTGCCTTAAAAAGAGGGTGGGTGGTGGTGGTGAGGGCTGTTGGCCCAAAGTTTCTGAGCAGAGAGGAGACAAAATGGTACGTTTCCCAGGGATACAAGCTAGTAAAGTGCAGTGAGGTAAACCCTCCCCGTGGAGGGGAGAGGTGGAGAGGACAAAACAGGAGGCAGCAGGCAGCCGGCTGGGAGCAATTCATGGCCAACTCTCACTGGCTGTGCCACAAACATGTCCTTACAGCACACGGGGCACCTTGGGCCAAGCTTGCCACTGCTGCTGGCTTGTGCAGCCCCTCTTGTTGAGGTGACACCACTGTCTGGTGCAGGTGACCGCTCTGGCACACAGGGTGGCTGCATTCCTGGGGAGAGTTCAGGGGCAGGCTGGGGGCTGTACGCCCTGGACTTGCTCCAGGGATTCACTTGGGGTGGTTCTGGTGCTGAAGAGACTGGACTGGAGCACCTAGCCAGTGGCCCAGGGACCCGGGGGGCTTGTGCTGTTGTTGCAGAGGGACTGCACCCGCCTGCAGTCCTGCTGCCTACAGCCATTGTTATGCCGAATACAAATCTGGCCTATTGTTCTTAAGGCTGTTTTTCATCGGTGAAGTAGCAGTAAGCAATCTGTGCTTTCAGACGTGCTTTTGGCTCAGCATGACTGGGGTTGGATGCTCTGATGATGCAAAGCAGCCCTGGCCCATCAGCTCACAGCATCACCTGTGACCCCGTTCATGGTCCCACCGCTGGCAGTGATGTCCCTGCTCTGGGTCAGAGGAGCTGTATGCCCACGGGCTGAGGCTGTGGCCAGGCAGAGGATCCTCTCCAGGTGCCACCAGGCCTGTTCACAGGGGTGGCCCCTGCATCCCAGGCATTGGAGGGAGATGTCGTGGGGCAGCTGAAGCCTGAGCCAGGCTGGGTTTGCTTTGCAGAGAGGTCGTGGGTTTGCTCCGGGTTTGTGCTTGTTTGAAGGGCAGGGACTGCTGAGCTCAGGTGATTAACATAACAATCCCGGAGCTCTGCCTTCATCCTGCGGCTAAAGCCTGGTTTGCTCAATCCAATTTCCAGCCTCTGCCCTTTCTTTAGCAGGCTAATTACAGCGGCAGGACAGTGGAAATGACCTTCTTAAAGTCACAGTGCCCCTCATCTACTTACCTGTCAAAACACAGGAGACGCAGCATTGGTGTCATTCAGAGAAATAACATGTTTAGCTACAATGAGTGAATGTACCAAAGTGCAGAACTCTTCCCTGAAGTTCCCAGTGGAAACTTGTGTGTTGTTACCAGTAGTGATGTGCATTTGTAAAGCTCTTTCCAAGCAAGGTCCACTGACCAGCAGAGCAATGGAGGTGCAGGTTTGTTCAAATTTAAAGAAGAGTAAGTGTGCACTATCACACTGATAAATGTGCAAATGCTATCATCTCACACAGAAACCTGTGAGGGCACTGGGCTGGAAAGCTTCTGCAGTGCTGGCTTCTCTCATTAGTCATCCTAGCCTCATTCTGTCTGTAACACAGAGTGCCTGGCTCCAGTGCAGCTCTCCCTTCCTCCTGCACAAACTTGGATGTGGCCTGTGGGCCCAGAGGAGCTGTGAGTGCCCTGGTGGTTGGTCCTGCAGGTGCTACAGCCCTGGCATGGGCTGGAACAGGAGCCTGTGTATGGAGCCTGCCTGAGGACTGGAGTTTCAAGTGAAGCAGCATGAGAAGCTGCAATGTGCAGGAAACCCTTGGGCTCAGCACACGATGCTGATGTGGCCCTTGACAGAGCAAAGGATGGGTGCTCCCAGTGTCCTTCCAAGGGCTTGTCCAGTGGAGCAGAAACAAGTGATTTCCAAGGATGGCAGGGCTTGTTTTGGTTTGAACATTCTGAGCAGCTTTGTAAAGACCTGTGCTGTACGTGGCCTTCATATTCTTGAAACTGTCAGCAGCCACAGAAATCGACCCTTTCACAGAGGATAACAGAAAGCAAAAGTTTGTGCCTGACCAGTAGCTTGGCACAGGATATTTCTGTGTTGGTCCTGCTGAAATTGTCAGTGATACCTTGTTAAGGCTAAGTTTTGCTTAGGATTGGTCTCATTTTGTGGTTTTAGTACTCAAAAAGCAAGAGGCAATCTCCTGGTTGCAGGAGGACCTGTGAGGTGAAGCCAGTCTAATCGTGGAGCAGCCGTAGCTAAACTGCTTCTGGAGCTGAAAGGATGGTTTTGCTATCTCTCCTGCCTGGAAAGGAGGAAATATGGTGAGCATCGTGAGGCTTAATGTAATGAAACAGGCCAGGAATAAAATTAACAGGATAGCTGATACAGATGTGTCAGTCACACTTTGCCCCAAAGCCACTGCTGATTGCTGAGATACCTGTCCCATCGGGCACTGAGAAGAGGTGGCAAAAAAATTTTCAATTCATGGCAGTCTTGGAGACCTGCTGCACACAGCAAATTTGATGCTGTGATAACTGACACTGTTTGTGACAGACAAATCTGCGGCTTGTGTAGTGAAGCAGTTCAGAAGTGCCTGCTGTCGCATACCAAGAGGTTGTGGAAATGGTTCTTGCTAGGAAATATGTTGCAAGAGGATCCCAACTACCAAAGGCATCTACTGAAGGGCATAGGAGAGCAATGAGATATTTGAGAGTACTGGGAGATTTTTTTTTCCCTGTTATTTTTCTTTCCAAAGGCATAAATAGTCTGATTCTATTGAGAGCTACAAAATAGGGGATTCTTGAGAAACAAGGTGAAATCATGAAAACTAATACTCCAGCACTGAAGTATAAACTAAACATATCTGAAAAAGAAGAAAACAATTACAGGAAAGGCTGTTACTAGCAAACTGCTGGGAGGAGGGCAAATGCATCCAGGGCAACAAGTCTAGGATAAATATAAGGAACAGTCTTGGAGGCATGACCTTGCCCATCCTTACTACAACAGCCTTTTCCTACATTTTGCTGCTGGGAAGATTCTAACAGGAGTTGTTCTATCTCTAGTGTGGAATGCAGGGTTGTAGGAAAACAGTACAATTGCTCAGTCCTGTGTAGAGTGATGAGGCTTTCCAACAGGGCAGGGATCTATGCACAATGAGATGGACTCACCCATGTTACTGTTGTTGATGAGGAGCAGCTGGTTGCTTCAAGTGAGTCAGATATAATTTGAAATTATGCCTGGAATTATATGAAGTATTTAAAACCCCTAAGATAAAAACTGAAATAAATCTGTTACCCGTAGTGCAGGTGTACTCTGAGAATAGACAACAGGAAAAGGAAAAATAATGTCTCTGCAATAGGAATTTTTTTGTTTGTATTTTCCTATGTGAGCTGTCCAAAGGAGACTTCCTTGTTGGAGGGAAGCCCTGCTGCTGCTGAAGGGCAGGGCTCTCGTGGGTTGTCACTGGTCAAGTGGTGACAGTAGGCAGCTTGGCAGAGTCTGCATGTAGACTTTGGAGTACTAAAAATCAAGGCAAGTGCTGTTAGCTCTTCTCCATGTGTGGTTAAATGCTTTCTCTGTAGCTGGTGCCAGGCACTGTCATGGCCCACTGCTCACAAATGCCTTTGCCAGGTGGAGACCACGTCTGCTTTTAGTTGGAGTTAAGGACCAAATGAGATTTTGTTTTCTGTGGCACTGCTAAATGATTCTTAGGCTCCTCTTTCAGGTAGGAGGTTTAGAAAATTGAGTCCTATGACACTTTCAATGGGGGAATTCACCAATCACTCTTTTTTCCCCCGTGCTCTGAAATATGTGAATAACCAAAGTGTATGAGAGCTGCTCTGTACCACAGCTATGTCAGTGGAGCATCTTGTGTTTCCTTCAGATTTCACAACACAGTAAGTTACTTGGATCAGTCTCTCAGAGAGAAGCCACCATGGGAATGCTGTTTTCAGCATCCCACACTGTCCTTGAACACAAGTCAGAGACCTCCCATTTGAGTTTTATAGTAATTGGTTGCTGTGCCACTGTTTTAGTGCCATGCTGTCTACAAGGAGAGATCATGCAGTCTAATTTTGTAATGAAGAATTATAATAAAACAGTAGGCAGTGCTTCCTGCAAAAAATATCTCCTGCGTGTGGCTTTTTACAGGATAAACTGTCTGGCTTAAATATAGAAACAGTGTTCTTCTGTCAGGAACTCTAAATGAAAATGCATTTGAGTTGGTGTTTGCTGGCAGTGCATTTGGTATGTCATTCACTTACCTATCTAAATTCCAAGTGTAGTAGTTAAATCAACATTAATTCATTCTCCTATGATGTATTGGGCTGATGGAAATCATTCCACATTTGGGAGATGTGTGTTCCACATCACAGCACAGCAGTTGTCTGTCAGGGTTGGCTCGCAGGTACCCAGGGTCCCTTCTGTGCACCAGGCAGAGTCCTGAGCCTCCTGCAGTGTTGGCTGTGCAATCTCCTCAGCTCCTGATTACTCTCTTTTTTTCACTCACAAGGACCTTGAGTCAGCTACATCTGTGACAGGCTCTCAGTAACAAAACTTGTGTTTGAAAAGTGCTATGTCTGGCAAAACAAGCAGCAGCTCTTGTGAGGTCTTTCCAAGCAGGTTTCTCTCACTGCTGTCATTCCCCTTGCACATGCACCATGCTCCCCATACCCATCCCAGGATTTGCTTGCTTCCTTCTGGTGATTGACTCTGTTATTTTGAAGCACAGGCTTACAGAGCCGAGAGAGAGGATCTCCAAGGGAAGTTTTAAGTGTTCAATAAAGGAAGGAATGCGGGGAGAAAAGAAAGCACCGACTGGAATGGCATCATTCTCTTTCCAGCGTCCCTTTGAGGTTCTCCTGTCTTCCCTGTCTGCCTGTGACCTCCCTCCTCTTCCAACCAGGCTCTTTCTTTTTTCAGTCTTCCTCCTGCCCCTCACCCTCCTCATTCATTGATCTCCCTTTAGGCTTTATTAGTGACTCTCCCTCCCACCCTTTCTCTCCCTCAGTTTTCCTGATTCTCTAACATGAGACAATTGAATGAGGCCAGACTCCTAAGCCGAAGCTGGGGGTGAGAGGGAAGAGGCGTTAAGATTTAATGATATTGCCTCTTTAAGGAATCCCTAATTCCTAACACCCATCTCCTCCCCCACCTGAGAACCAATTAAAACTCAATGAATTCAAGTGGAGGCTTTTGTGCATCACATGTGCTTGACTAACAAAGCCTTCTCCATGCTGGAATAAAAGCTTCTATTCAGCAGCCAGTTTGTTCTAATTCAAATCACTTCCACTCCAGCATCCTCTCCTTCCTTGCTGCTCCTGAGTTCCCAGGCTGGGCTGCCACCCGCACAGCCCTGCCCAGAGCTTCATGCTTCACCTTGCAGAGTCCTGCTGCAGTGAGGCAGAGGATGGGAGATGGCCTCCATGTGGTTAACTGGGCAGTCCATGCCCATTGTGTCCCTGTTCCCAGGAGCCTCCTAGGCTGGGGATGAGCCCACATGGTGCCCTGCAGGAGCTCCAGCCCTGGGAGCTGTCTGCAAAGGATCTCTTGCTGTGCCCTTGGGAAACGGCTCCTATGTGCAGAGTCCTCTGTGTGTAGACAGAAAATTGTCTTGTCTGTGGTCAGAGCTCAGCCTTCCTTGAAATGAGTGAAAACCCTCTCTTTTTTCTGTCGTTGTGGGGGTCATGCCAATGTAGTGACACCTGAAGTAGCAGGGCAGTCCAGAAGCACACAAAGTCTATGTGAATCCATGTAGTTTGTACTTTCATCTTCCTCAGGGTATAAATTGCACTACCTGGAAACCTGAGGGTAACTTCTGTCCTTTATTGTGCCCTGAAAGTGAGCTTGGATAAGGTCATCTGGGGGACAGAATACACTTCATGCTATTCTACTTCCAAATTTAAAAACCTCACTCAAAAGCTTTGCAGCTGCAGGTCTGGAGCTTGGGTGGCTTTAAGTAGGGAGGTAATTCTCTGTCCAGATGTTAGCCAGGTAATCTTCCAGGTGTAAAACAGGCTCTGCTCTGTCCTTTACTGATCAGGGTTTCCTGAGCTGGTAGCAAAGCTGTGTGCATGACATTAACTGGGTTATCTTTTCTCTGTTCCTGCAGCCTCCTATTTGCAGAGATACTTTTGGATTTTTTTTTGCTCTTGTGAGAAATCTCTGGTAGAAGCAGGTTGAGTGCTTTGCTGTGATGGCAATGAGGTTTTTACTGTCTCTAATCTCTCCTGGGAGTGAGCTCCTCCACTGCAGGCCAGCTGCCAAGGAAGCTATCTGCTCTGCTCCAGAGCCTTGTTCTGCAGGATGGCAGCTCCATTGCTCCTGGAGCACGTGGTTCTCTCAGGGAGCCAGGAAGGAGAGAGCCAGCTCTTGGGTGGCTGGGACCTGTCCCACAAAGAGCTCTGGCAGCTGAGATGAGCTCTTGGAAGCTGGTTTCGTGTTTCCAGAGGCACCAATACTTAGAGTTAACTGTACAGGCAGTTAGGGAATTGTGATGTCTGACAACAGAAATATTGCATTTTGAATAATCTGTAGTTTGTGGTGCTGGTAACTCTTCCTGCCACACTGCTTTCAGCTGTCCAGCATGGCAGGGAACAAGTGTTAATGTACCTCAAGGTGTGTTGCAGTCTTCTAGTCAACTTTTATGAAAGAAAGATTTGAACACCCCTTAGAAGTCCTGTTCCTTGCTATAGCTGTGGTCTCTCACATCTTACCAAGAGCCCCAACTCTGGCTATCAACTAGAGCTGAATATATTTTACTGTTTCCACAAAGTATGTTTGGGCCTATACTTGTCTGTCTCACTCATGTATTTTTAGATTTGAACATGGAACCTTCTTTTGATGTCAAAAATCACTTACTGTTTTGTAAATTGGCACCAATTTTTCATCCAGTTTTTTTAAAGTTGGCCTCTTGTTGCAGTGATGTGCAGAGTTAGAAGTAAAGAAAATGTGCTGTGGATGGATTATCCCTTAGCAAACCCAGCCCTATATCTACAGAAAAGCAAAAGAACAGTGTCTGACAACATGCAAAATGCTTGAGGTGCTCAGACTAAGACATAAATTGTAAAGAACTGTTCATTAAATGACAAGTTAATTTCAGGTAATGCCATATGGTGTCATGACAGTAGAATCTTTCCATCAGTATGGTGAACAGGAAGAAGATCAGAATCAAAATCTGTTTGTCTGTTGAAAAAATACTACATTCCCTTGAGTTAAAGAGGGCTGATTATTTGGAGAAGATAAAAAGTATTTCCCTTTCCAGCTTTGAGTTATTTTCTGCAGCATGTTCTCTCTGAAGATCTTGAAACTTTTTTTTTTTTTTGAGTTAGGGTGAAATCCCCTTGGTTTTCAAGTAGAAAAAGAGAATTTTCTTGGCCCAAATCACCTGGCCAATTTGTGAGAAAGAGGTAGGAGCAGCACAAACAATTTATGACTTCACTGAAGAGCTCACTCCTCTGGAGCCTCCTGTGAGATGGAGCAGCCCTGGAGCAGTGAGCAGTGCTCCAAGTGGGGCCTGACAGTGCTGTTGCCTGCCCAGGGCCTGGCACAGCTTGGTTGGTCCCTAGGCCTGTGTGTAATAAACTCACTTAATTGGAGAGAGCAGGAGATCTGAGCTGCCGTGGTTGTGAGGCTCAGTGGGCAGAACAGCCCCTTCCTTCATGATGCAGCTGAACTCTCCCTGTGTCAAACACTGACCTCCATCTCAGGGGCCCTGCACTTTGTTCCTGTTTCTTGTTAGTGAAATGAGTTTGATGGTCTCAGACTTACTAGTAAATGGTCTCTACTTCAAAACAAAGTGCAGTTGGTTTGGCAGGAGAGTCCCAGGTCTGACCTGAAACTAAATTACAGCTGACCCTGAGACAGTGAGGCCCCTCCAGGTCAGGGACAAGGGCATTGTCAGGACACTGGGAGCTTGCACTGTAATTAGCAGCAAAGGTATCAAATACCTCTGTTTCCAGCATTCCTGTCCTTAAAGCAACACAGGCATAAAATCTTAATTTTTTTCCTACTGCAGCCTCACTAAAAACAAACCAAAAGGGAAGTAAGGCTCAACAAACTTCCACTGATTTGCTTTTTCTCTGTAAATCCCTCCCCATCTTACACTGTCTCCCACAATCCCTTGTTCTCCCAGCATCTGGGAGTGACCTTGCCACACACTGCATTGCTTTCAAGGCTCCAGAATGACCAACACACTTGAGCATGCTCTGCCTGACAGCAGGAGTGTGTAAGAGCAGCTTTCCTGCTTCAAAAACTTGTTTTACTCCAGAGCTGCTCTGCTAGCAGCTGTCTGTTCTATTCCCAGGTTTCTTCAAACATCAGAGAGGCCCTTTTAGATTCACCCTTGAAAATGCAATTTAAATACACTTTCTGTTACAGGAACATTGTAGCATTTGAGAGAGTAAAACACTCCTACTGGTTTCCTGGGTGTCCAGCAGAGTGGCAGTAAACAGAGCCAGGATGCCTGGCAGATAAAACCATAGAGAGGGAGTAAATTACTGAGCCTTGTGCTTTCAGCCTGGTCACCTGTGCACCAACAATCCCAGACCTTGTGTGTGCACCAAGGGACACCACGAGCTTGTTTTGCAGAAAATGCTGTGTGCTGAGAGCTTTCCCAGGCCTTCTTTGGAAGAGGAATGTTTACTCTTTCCCAGCTTCTTTCAAACATTTAAAATCAGTGGGAAGTTTTGGAAGACGCCTCACTATTTCCATCCATCACAAGTGGGCAGGTTCCAAAGCCCAGGGTGTCTGTGAAGGAGTGCACGTGGTTACCTCCAGAAGGGAAAGGCTAGAGCAGGGCAGGACATACTGCACAGGGATTCCAAAACCACTCATATAATCAGATTACAAGCCCAGTGAGTCAAGATGTCTTAAACCAGAGTATGATCCCTCTATTTCACGTGTAACTCATGAGAGTCCTTTCTTCTGATGTCTCTAAAAAGGCACTGACCATTGCTGCAAAAAGGAGTGCAGAATTGCTCATTGAATAATTGGGAATATGGCATGGAGATGGAACTAAAATCTTAAACACGTTTTTGTCTGAGCCTTAAGCATTTTTTAATGTTACTATACTAATATTACTTAAATATTTAACATTACTATTCTCCATTTTGATTAATGTATCCATCAGAAGCTTTGAATTGTAGAGGTTATACTTTTACTAAAGGGATGATTTCAGTATACATTTCCCACCTCCACTGTGAGAGAGGTTTCCTGCTGCTCCTCTGTGTCCCTGCTTTTGAAGGAGTATCTCCATGTTGTCTGTCCTAGCTTTGTGCTAAATAATGCCTTGGCCGGCTCCTTTGGAGGGGCTGGTCCTTAGCACTGTTGCAGTGCCTTGGCCACCAGCCAGCTGGGAGCTCTGAGTACCAGTTTGTGAATCACTGCTTACTCCTGGTGGGAAAAGGGTCAGTGACTCAGTTACTTCAGCTCATGGAACTGCATGGGCATGAGGTAGGTGGGGAAATTTCTGCCTGGAACCAAAAAAAACCCAACAAACCAAAAACCCAAAAAACCTCCAAACATTCCCCCACACACAAAAAAAAACCAATCAACAAACCGGCCCCCCTTCCCCCCAAAAAACCCCAAACCAAACAAAAAATAAAAAACCCAGATAAAAGAAAATGGCATAAGGATCCTAAGGCAGCAAAATCAGCCTTGAGGGAAATCCATAGCAGGCAAAGGCGTGAAAAGATAAATGCTTTAAGGCTGTGAAAAGTGAGAAAAAGATGGGCAAGGATGGACAAGTAGCAGCATGAGCAAAGTATTTCCCACTAGACTTTGAGCAGTGCAGAATGAGAGATTCTCTTCAGTTAGAGGTCAGCTCACAGGGTGTGTGGGCAGGGGAATCATTGTGTCTTGGGACCAAAGAACAGATCTTGAGCCTTTTCTAGTTCCAAACATGTTTAAAAGCTTGGGAAGGTTGCTGAAACTAGAGTGTTTAGTAACAGCCATCTCATTTCACATTCCCTAGCCTGGAAGGATTGGGAGCCTGTAAGCCTGAGTAAAGATGTGCCCTGGGGTGAAGGAAGCCCTTCCTCTCTGGTGGACACCACTCCTGCTCCAGAGCATCTGTGCTGGGTGCACTGGGGTAGAAAACCAGTTCTGAGTATGGCACACACTGGGTGAGTTGTGCCTTGCAGTAGCCTGTTCTCCAGCAAACAGGAGAATGACCAGAGATGACTGATCACAAGTGCACCTGGACCCTGGCAGGCTGTCGCCTCCTTTCCCCTCCAGCAGGGAGGAGGCTCAGGCAGCAGTGACGGTGTACAGAGCAGCTAAGCCTCTCCTGCAATCTGAGCATGGCAGCTTTGCCTGGGAAGACACTGGTGTCCGTCTTGATTAGGATGTGATGCCTGATGGAAGTCATGTGACAAGTACAAACAAAATACCTTGGCAAAACCTTGAGGAACCAGGACAGGCTGAGCTGCTTAGGAAGATTTACAGTGTGTATTTCTGTCCTGTATACTTGCCTTGGTCTGAACCTTTCTCATCTCAGGAGCTCCAGCATGCACCCTGGATTTTAAAGATACTCTTCTCTGTTCTTTCCTCCAAATAATCTGCAAACCTTCTCAATGTTGTGCTGTTAAGTTTAACAGTTACTCAGTCCCAGTTACTTTACACCATCATAGTACCTGGATGCTATAATGTCATCCTCTGAGAAGTGCCATTGGGATTTGTGGAGCAGAGGTCCCATAATCTTAGATTAGAAAATAAGTCTTGAAGAAATGGGAGAGTTAAAAGCCAGTGCGAGTGCTGTAGCAGAGTAGGAAATCGATTATATCCTGAAAGAGAGGGGATGGAGAAACAGCTTCTGCTTGCTCAGCTCCTGTTCATGTGTTCAGCCAAAAGTTCTCTGTTTGCTCCTCTGAGTGCTTCCTTCTGGTGCTGCTCTGGGACAGTGCCAGGACCCAGATTTCTGCTTCCTGCAAGCATCTCAGCAGGGAATCCAGCGCTTCCCTTGAGTCCTGTTCTCCCCTTGTTCCTCTTCTCCTTTGGACTCGACCTTCTTTAAGGCAGATTTTAGAGGTCCCTGACATGGTGCTGACTCCATGCCCAGATTAATAATTCACACACACGTCAGACCTGCAGAGAGGTGCAGGTGCAGGGTAGTGCAGCATCCCTGCCTGGGGAGCTGCTGCTGGAGTCCAGCACCCTGGGCAGCCGGGCACAGCCCTGTCCCTGCAAGGAGACCAACGTGTCCCTGCAAATGGGTGCTGGCTGTGCTGGTGTGTTTGGGGCTCACCCTGCCCCTCTTCCACTGGGATACAGGATTTTGTTTATAATTCAGAACTTTAATACTTTGTTGAAATGTTAATATGGAAATTCCTTTTGTATAAGGTGTCTGGCAGCTATCAAACCTGACTCAGAACTTTTTCTGTTACCCTTCTTCACCCAGCTCTTTCCCAAATGTCTTCTCAGTCTGGTGGTATTTGGTCAGCCTGGCCCCATGCTGCACTGTCACTTGCCCTGGTATGAACCCATGGACCAAAGTCCTTAAATTTCTCTGTTATTCCTCTTCTCTAGGCACCATCTATGCATGTAATGTGCAAGAGCAAAACAGGATATAATCACCAAATTGACATTTGTTTAATTTATTCTTCAAAATTTTATGAATGGGAATTCCCTGGCCTTCCTGGCTCCCCTCTCCCATCTTTAGCTATCCTAATAGTTGCTAGTTTCTCCTGATATGTAACATTTATCTCTTTCTGTTTCAACTAAACCTATTGCCTTACCTTCACTGAGCATTAGAGACAATTTAATCAATCTTCTTTAAAAGTGTCCATCACATCTGGTGGATTTTGCTTGCATCCATCCTCATCTCTCTTTTCTAATGGTGGGGAAATGAGTCCCTGTGTATCCCACCATGGGAAGCTCTGAGCTTCCAGGTGAGGAGGGGAAGAATGGGAGGCAATGCTCTGCTTCTCAGCTGGGGAAGAGCTTCCTGACAGTGGATGCTCTAAGATAGGTCCCTTTTCCATAGGAAGTGAAGACTGGGAAGGGGTTAGGTAGGAGAAAGGACAGAGCAGAAAGCAGTGCCTGATGGAAGGCTGGGACAAACTAAGAAGTTAGAGGGAATGTGGAGCTCAGGGCACTTTCAAGGAGAGAGGTCTCATTTTTCAAATCTGTTGTTGCTTTCTGTCACTTGATATGCAGTCTTTGGAGTATCTAAAAAAATAAATTAAGGTGAAATTAAAATGTTTCCATGTGCTCCTTGGGAAGGGAGGTCCTTTGCAGGCTGCTGCAGGACGTGGGACCTGGCTGCTGGGCACCCTCCATGCATGGAACAGCTCCTGTGTCAGAGCTCAGCAGCCAGGGCTTCCTCCCTCTTTGCTGGACTGATTTAGATAGGATCATGGAGACTAGACGCCACGTAGTAGTTTTTAGAGTTTGTAGAGAGGGAGAATAGCAGGCAGGGCTCTCTGATTTTTCCCTTAGCCATCATTTCCAGGACAGCGGGTGGAAGCCTGCAATCTCCTACTGTCCTTCAGAGACCTCTCTCTGGGTTTGCTGTTTTATGCTGAATCCCTGCACTGAATTTACTACTCTGCAAGTTCTCTTGATGTTTTATTTTTCATCCCCTGCAGACTTCTTTCCTTTTTTTCCCCGTGAGGCTCCAGTTCCTCTTGCTGCTTTGTGGTAATTGGGGTGGTCTCCTCCTTCCTTCCTCACTCCTTTTCCAGTTATCCCAGTTGTCTCTATTTACTCATGCTATCCCCTTTCTCCTGCTCTTTATTAACACCTATGTTTCTCTTGCATGCCACCCTGTTCCTCTTCTGTTTTCCCACCCATCCTGTTCTCCAGTGCTCTGCACCATGTAAACCCCCATGAATCTTGCTCCCTGAGGTTTCTTATATGAATTAAAGAAGTCCTTGGTGCATTTGCAGTCATTCGCCTCTTCCTATTGCTGACTCTGTCCCTCCCCCTACCTGAGTGGAATCTAAATAATTTAATTTCCCTAAATAGCTTCTCTCTGCCTGTGTGCCTGACTCTTGCCCCAAGCCAGCTCCTGCCAGGCAGGTTGCTGCTGGAGCAGTGAGTTCCCCTCCAGGTAGACACCCCTGGCTGCCTCATGCATGGGCTGGCAGGGTTTTGCCATCAGCCCTTCCAGAGGGTCAGCATCCTTCCTAAAGCAGGCATGAGAACCACCAGAAGGCACTGCCAGAGCCAGGCAATGCCCCCAGGCTGCCCATGCAGCCGCAGTTAATACCTTCCAGGTTTGCATCTTCGGCACTGTAATGCGAGTGTTACAAAAAACATTTCAGTTCCAGTTCAAATTTGTTTATTAACTGTCCAAACTAAATGAAAAGCAAAACTTTTCGTGGTTCCTGACTGCCAAAACCTCCCAGCAAGAGACAGGTCTCCAAGACAATCTCTCCCTAAGCTTTATATGATGAGGGAGGAAAAGAGGCGGCTGCTCTCCCTGACCCTCCCCTAACCTCCAGTTTTTGGAACCTCCCTCTCACCATGAATAACTCCAGTGTCTGCCACTGGTGCTGGGCAGAGCTTTGCCAATCATCCTCCTCAGCAGGAAGTGGACATGATTTTGATAGTGTCACTCTACCACACAGGAGACACTGAATAGCAGCAAGAAAACTGAGCAGTTTTGTTAATCTCGCTGGTGTTTGGCAACCTCTCAGCAGCAGCCACAGAGGCACTACAGCTGTCTGTCTGCAGCCCCAGGAACACAATGCTGCATTATTTTATATTCGGCAGATCATCTTTCCAATCATAAGGTCTGGAATGCTTTATATGTTTACTTCTCTGTGAGGAAAGCTTCCTACTGTCACTAATCAGCGGATTTTTCAAGACCCACTGTCCTGTGCGTTACAGAGATAAATGAATTGATACTTACAAAGCACTTGGGGGTCCTAAGGTGGAAATACAAAATATCATGTGTATGTTTTGGAAACAACCTTGGAATAAGTTACATGGTAGGTTACTGTGTCATTGCCAGTGATGCAATTCCAACCACATCCTCCACCCAAATCTTCCTGAAGGCTCATTTTTTTCCCTCTGGTTTTCACAGATGTTAACTCACATTGATCCTGTTCTCCCCTCTCCAATATTATTTTGGTGGAGAAAAAGTAAATAAAATAATAAACATTAAAAAAAGACAATGAAGCATTTTAACAGTGTCCCTCAGAGTATTCAACTTGTACTGCCTTAAAAATAACACTTTTAAAATTATAGTAATGCACTGTGCACTGGTAGCAAACCAGGAGGTGTTATCCTTTAGTGAGTCCAACACTGAGCTCTTGTTTCTTCTTTTTTTTTTTCCTCTTGTTTTTAATTAGAATTAGTAGTGTGCCTAGGTTGGGCAATAATGAAACATAAAACCTGTGCCAGGTGACTTGAAATTTTTAGTTAGCTCCCCCTTTAAAGTATTTGCCCTCCAAATGGGAGAGAGCAGGTGCTGGGAAGGAGCAAAACATCCCTGAGTTTGGGCAGTGTGGCAGGTGGCTCTGGTAGCCCAGCTTTGTCCAGGTTCCTCGGGAGGTGCAGGGGGAGATGGCTGGGGTGCTGCCCCAGCACCGCTGCTTCCACTGGCTCTGCACTGCTGCAGTACCACCTCTGCATGTCATTATTTATATTTCCCTGCTGCACCAGCCCTGCTGCCTCCCAGGGCACCTCCACCCAAAGTGATGACTTCAGCCCTGTGGAATGAAGAGTGGGTTATTCTGGAGAAGCAGCTCAGCCTGGACCGGTGGCAGCAGGAGCTGGGATGCTGCATAGCTCAGTTCCCAGGGGCAGCTACCAAGGTTCTGGTGCTGGGTGTGTTGCTGTGCCCAAGCACAGGGCCAGGACAGGATCCTGAACTAGCTCAGGAAATGGGGTGGGCGAATGGTGGTTTGGTAGAGCTAATGGGCAGAGGATGAATTTAACTCAGAGTTGCAGCCCGTGTAACAAAAGATACTGTTGCAAAGTATTGTTATGACAAAGATGTAGTGGTTCCTCTCGGGGAAGGAGAGGATGTGTATTGGGACGTGGAAAACAGTCATGAGAGAAGGGGAAGAATGGTCAAATGAGGATGGCACTGACCTGAGCTGTCAATACCTTGCTTTAGGCAGTGAGAGACTACAGGGAGGACCCATGCTGGAAGGAGCAGAGCCAGGGATGCCTGTGGGAAGTATTTGGCATCACAGTAGCATCTGCCTGGAATCCAGTGATACCCTCTTGGCATGAGAAGGGGTCACAGCACCGTGACCAGAGGTTTTGAGCACTGCTCTATTCTGATTTGCCACAGATGCGAACAAGTGCCTTCTCCCAGAGATGCTTGGTACAGTCAGGCAAAGTTTCAGCTCTCTTCTTGACTCCAACTTCACAGGTATTTCATTTGTTCCTTGCTGAGCTGCTCCAGCCACCCAGGCTAGGCTGCCCAAGAGCAGAGGCAGAGTGCACAGACCTGCTCGAGAAGCAGCATGTGAATGAACTTGTGTGGCAGTGGAACTCGAATGGAGCTCGGCACGAGTCTGTCAGCCTGAATGAGTAATAAACTGCGCGGTGCCTTGGGGACCAGCCTACCCCCTTCCCAGTGAGCCGCGGGCAGAGAAGAGCGGCCGGGCTGTGCATACCTGGTGCTGCGGGGCTCTACGGGGCTCCGCGGTGCCCGGCAGCAGCTCTGCCCCGGGTCCTGCAGCCTGGGCACTGCCGTGCGGGGCAGCGAGCGGCGAGGCCGGGAAGCCCCTGACCCCTGCAGGGTCCCCGTGGGCTGCCAGGGGACACGGAGGTACCAGGGCTCCGAGAAGGCGCCTCGACTCCCCGCTGCCCGTTCGGGATCCCGGGGTGAGCAGGGCAGTCCTGGTCCCGACCTGGAGGCGCCCTCGGCAGCGGCGAAACACCGGGAGGAACAGGGCCGGGGTCTCCGGGGTCCGCCGCAGCGAGCCCGAGCGCACCGGGTCGGGCCTGGCTCCGTCGCCCTTTGTCCACCGCCCCGGGGCAGGTGTGGGCAGCGCGGCCGGGGACAAAGCGGCTGCGAGCTCCGGGGCTGCTCCTGCCGCCGCCGAGCCCGGAGCCGGGCGCTCTCCCCCAGCGCGGTGCGGGCGCGGCTCCCGGCACTCGGCCCCGGTGCCGCCGGCGGGTTTTATGCGCAGGGCGGCCGGCGGGCCGGCGGGGGTGGGAGGAGCCGGGCAGGTTGTGCCCGCCGGGCCCTCCTCCCTCGCTCCCTCCCCGCCCGGCGGAGAGGGGTCGGGGGAGGGGGCAGCATGGCCTGTCCGTCCGGCCCCTTTTCCAGCGCTCATCTGCCCCGGGAGTGCGGCGCCGCTCCTCGCAGGGAGAAGAGGTCCGAATGGAGACAGACGGCAGCCAGCCCGGCCTCGCCTCCCCGGACTCCCCGCACGACCCCTGGTACCTCCGCAGCGGCGGCCACCGGCCACCCCCACCGCCCCCCCCGGTCCGGCCGCGGCCGCCCCCTCCCCCGGCCCCGGCCGCCCGGCCCGGGCAGGCGCGGCGGCGGCGGAGGCAGCGGCGGCGGCGGTGCCGCTGCCAACATGGCCGATCCGCGCCCTCCCCTCCCCGCGCGGCCCCGCCGCCGCTGCCGCCACCCCCGCGGGGTGCCGCGGCCCCCCGGCGCGGCCCCGCTCACGGCTCTCCCCTTCCTCCCGCAGCAAAATGTTCATCGGGGGACTGAGCTGGCAGACCACGCAAGGTGAGCGTCGCGGGGCCCGCACCTGCCGCCGGGGCCGGGGGTGGCGGAGCTGGGGCTGAGCCCGGGGGGGTGCGGCGAGGCCGGGACGGGACGGGACACCCACGGTGGGTGCTGTACTTGCAGAGGGCTTGCGGGAGTACTTCAGCCAGTTCGGCGAGGTGAAGGAGTGCCTGGTGATGCGGGACCCGCTGACAAAGAGATCCAGGTGAGAGGCCGGGCCCGCGCCTCCCTTCGCCCCCGCCGCGGCCCGACCGCCACTTTAACCAACTTTCTCTCTTCTCTCCGCATCCCCTC
This sequence comes from Zonotrichia albicollis, assembly GCF_047830755.1. Classification (NCBI taxonomy): domain Eukaryota; kingdom Metazoa; phylum Chordata; class Aves; order Passeriformes; family Passerellidae; genus Zonotrichia; species Zonotrichia albicollis. The sequence goes on along the minus strand of NC_133836.1, from coordinate 10,560,803 downwards.
TTCTGCCCGGGCTGCGGGGCTCAGGGGCTTCGGGTTCGTCACGTTCATGGACCAGGCTGGCGTCGACAAGGTCCTGGCCCAATCCAGACATGAATTGGACTCCAAGACGGTGAGATGACTTCTCTTATCTCAGGGGTGCATTTACCGGCGGAACGGCTGTGCTCGGAGTAGCCGTCGATTGTAGTGTTTGATTTCCAGTTAGAGGTTGTAAACTATTGATTCCTGATACGGATCGATCGTTCCCTTCTCTGTCCCACTTGCCGGCGGGTAGCCTAGCTGCCGCCCGAGCACAGGGCTCACCGTGTGCCGATTCCTGGTGCGGGTCTGTGGATCCTGGTGATGGTTTTCTTCTCGCTCGTTGGTTGTAAGGCCCATCTCGAGGCCCATCCCGGCAGTGACTGTAGCTCTCTCGAAGCTGGGACACCTGAACACGTTTGGGATGAGGATTTGCCCCTGGAAATAAGATGTGGCTGCGTTCCGAGAGAGGGAAGCCGCCCTTTCATCCTGTGTGCTGCTGAGCACTGATCCCTCCTCAGGGGTGCTGTTCCCCAGCGCCCAGGCCCTGCTTCCCTGGCCATGGTGGCCTGTGCATCCCCCCTTCCCAGCAGAGCCCTCATTCTGTGCACCCCAGAGATTCTCTTGTGGTTTCTCCAGGTGAAGTTTTCGTAGTAGTCATGGAGGTTCAGGACTTTATTGTCTCCAAGTGTGGCCGGTGTCTGCCCGTGTGGGCTACCACCAGCCTCTTGGAGTGGTTGTGGCTCCAGCCCTCACTCTGCAAGTTTGGGTGATGAGGACCCCCAGGTGGGCCAGCAGAAAGATTTGGTGGCTCGCTGGACTAGTGGCGCAAGGTGGTGGGTCCTGCCTTGTCAATCTGTGGTGCTCAGGAGATGTGCAGACTGTTTTGAGGGGTGGGGGTGAGATGTCTGAGTGGGAGGTCCCTTCTCTTTAGTTTCAGTGACTGGCCTTCCCCTGAATTCCTTTTCCTTATTGCTGCCCTGGGGTGAAGGTGAGGGTAGGGACGGGGGAGTGGCGGGGTCTGCAAGGGGCTGGCATGGTGAGGGGGCATGTTCTGGCTCCAAGCAAGGGCTGCTGAGGAGTCCAACTGCAGAGTTTTATTTCTTGCACTGCGTGGCCCAGGCGTCCTAGTCTTTATCTTGGCAGAAGGAGAGGGCGGGAGAGCGAGACCCTCTTTCTTAGGGTTTACGGCATGAGTTGCAGCAAGATTTATGTCTGTTCCTGTTTAACTGCCTGGATCGCTCCCTTTGATGTGCACAGGTCCTTCCTCCCCACGGGAGCTCCTGGTTAAACCCACCCCAGCCTTCCTGGCTGAGGCTTGGTCCCGAGGACTCCCGGCCCTCCTCCTTCCAGGAGTGATGTGAATTTTGCTCTGGGAGGTGGGTTTACAGTAATGTTTTTTGAGGAGGGCCCAGGGTTTTCCTTTTCTCTTTTTTTTTTCTCACTAGCCTGTGTAAACACAGTCTCTGATCAGCTAGTCCTGTCATGAGTCTGTGGGCTGGCACAGACCCCTCTTGCAAAGGCAAGTGATGGATGTTGGTTGTAGCACTAATCCTGGAAGTGTTTCAGGGCTGGGAGCGAGCTGAAACCCACGCTGTCCATTCTCCTCCCCAAGCCGCCGCTGGCGGGCTGTGCGGCCCCGGGTGCAGCCCAGGCGGGCAGGGAGGGACGGTGGGCGCTGCAGGAGAACAGAAGGGCCTCGTGGCCATTGAAATTCCCTGCTGCATCTGCTCCGCTCGCCCCGCCGGCACGCACAGAGAATGGGGACAGTTTCACCAGGGCCTTCTTTGTTAGGAACTTTGGTCCTCTTCCCCCTTTGTTCCTATTTTTTGTTTGGTGCAGTTTTCAGCTGGATCAGATGTTTTGGGGTGTTTTGTCTCATAAGAGATTGATCTTATGGGAGCACATGGAACCTCCATATGCCTTTTCCCTGCTGAAGTGAAAGGCTTTGCTGTGAGTCCTGGGTTAAATGACACAAACGCATCTAAATCTTAATTTAGAGTTTTATGAAACTTTGCAGGAAAAAGTCTGGTGTCCTGTGAGGACAGTCTTCTCCTGGGGCTTGGTGTCTCTTGGCAAACAACATTTGATAGACAGTGTCTGCTCAACTTGTTGCTTCATTGTCTTCTGATTCTTCCTACCCTAATGAAGGCAGTTGGCCCAATTCTTCGGTGCAGCCTTGTTCTCTTCAGACTCCTCTTTGTTTGTAAGCTAGATAGCAGACTACAGGGTTATTTTTGAAAATACTTGATATGAGAATTGCCTTTACAATCTCAAGGTAAAAGATTTGCGTGACTTTGTAAAGCTGCAGCTGGCCGCTGCCTTGAGCTGCTTCTTTACGCGCTCTGGGAAGAGCACTTGGCAGTGCTGGGTCATCCCGTCGTTTCTTTGTTGCCGTTGTTGAGTTTTTGCTGGGTTTGTCTTTTGTGGTGGAGGGAGTGATCTGCAGCTCCCCTGCAGTGCAGACCAGCAGGGCAGAGGTAGTGACAGAGGTACAATGAAAGAGCAAACCCGGACCTGATGTCTGGCAGGTCCTTCCCAGCCTTCCCCGTGCTTTGGGACACTGGTACCAGCTAGGCTAGCAGAGCACTTGGGAGATCTGAGCTATGAAATGGGGCTCTAGGTGGCCTGAAGAGCATTGCTAAGGACCTGGCTGGCCTGTTGGTACACCTGCAACTTCAGTGGGATTCCTCATTACCAGAGTCTTGTGGGGTGAACTGGAAGCAGTTTGAGCTCAGGTGACTCCCATTCACTGCAGCCTGATCTGGGGTTTTGTTTTTTGGATACAATCTGAACAGTTCTGAATGCTCTTAGCAGATTTCTATCTGGGTTTGTAAAAAGGATCCATTACGTCAGTGGGTGACACTGAAACACAACTCCTCCAGGGCTATTTGTTTTAACACCAGAAATGAGGGAATAAGGTACCGGTGCCTTTGCTTTAATAAGGAAAGACTCCAGCAGCCAAGGAGCAGCCCAGTTTGAGTAACTTGAGTCCGGCACCGAACTCGCTCCCCTCTGCGTGTTCCCAGGGCTGCGCCTGCAATCAGTCACCCCAGCCTCCCTCTACCTGCAACAATAGCTGGTTGTGCAGAAGAATTTGTGAAATGACTGCCTGCTCTCTCCAGCCAGGAGGACACGTTATCTCTGCCCAGTTGATCACACTCAGGGTAATGAGAAAATGAGGCTGAGCTTAGCATTGCTGAGTATGAAAGCATCTTATTGGCAGGAGCTGAATGACACTGGCTGAGAAGTAAAAGACAGTAGATTATTGTTTTTGCTTATTATCTGCCATCAACCTCCTGGTCTCCTGCCGTCCCCTGTCCTCAGAATTCGCTGTGGGTGTCTGCACTAGCCAGGAAGCAGTGGGGAGGGGAGGGCCTGGATGGTTCCGATGCCCCAGGGAGGCACCGGAGGGTATGCTAATCTGCCGGAGCTTGGAGCTTGGGGAGAGAGGTTTATTTTTGAATTTATTTGTGCTCTTCAGTTTTGCCTGTGTTTACCTACGTGCTGAGTTTATTTATGTTGTAAGCTGTGAGTCAGGATGGAGGTGGGGAAGGCAGTGAGAGGAGCCCGTGGAAGGGCACAGGGGGGCCAAGCTCCAGGGCTGTGAGACAAGTAAAAGGATGCGGGACGGGAGGGCAGCCAGGCTGGAAAGCTGAACAAAGCAGTGAGAGGAGCTGGAGAAACACAGCTTCCTTTTGGGCTGTTGAAGCTGCTGGGCTGATGGGACAATGCTCCAGGCTGCCCTCCCAGCTACAGCCTGTCCAAGTGTGGGGATGAGCCAAACCTGCCTTTACCACAGGTCTTTGTAAGCTGATTTGTTGGTCTGGATCATCCCCGATGTGATGTAACTTTACAGGAGTTACTGTAAAAATAGGCTATAAAGAAAGAAGTGTGGCTGAGGAGGAGAGAAGGCTTTGTGGGTGTTTGGCTTGCAGCTGCATTGGTGTTGTCCCAGCTTTGTGGTGGTGCTGCTGGTGGTGTGAGGCCGATGTGGGCAGGCGCTCATCCGTGCTGAGCCCGGCAGAACACGCGGCACCTGGATGGCGGCGCGGGCCCGGCTGCTCCGGCCAGCAGCAGGTTTATAGGGAAGCTGAACAGGCACAATGGAGGCTCAGCCCGCCGAGGGAGGGAGGGAGAGAGGGAGGGAGGCATCACGGCTTTGTGTGCAGCGCGGCCTGGGGAGAGGGGCAGCGCGATCCCTGGGCCGCAGCCTCTGCAGCCGCCTGGCCTGGGCTCCTCGGGTTAATTTGTGCCATCCTGTCTGCTCTTTTATTGCTTCTTTTTGTCTGCCCTTCAGTCTGTGTTTGAAGGGATGAAATGTTTGGGGGTTTAGGCACTGCTTCTTTTCTGTCTTGTTACTACCCAGATGAACTCTGTAGTTGTAGGGAGAGTGAAGGTGAGAGCAAAAAAGGCAAAAGAAATCACTTTTAATATGAGGCTGGTGATGCAAGGCGCCCAGGGGCTGGCCAAGCGGGAGGGTGCAGCCCAGCCTGTTAATCCCAGCATGTGATGGGCTCTCAGTGCATCTGCCCAGTGCTCAGCTGGAGATGGACTGCTGCATGCTGGGACTTGTAGTCTCCCTGGGTTACACCTTACCAGGAGGGAAAGATGTCTGCAGCCAGCTTCATTTTATGAACCTCAGGTAGATTCTTTGGGTTTTTAGCAAGGTGCTACATGGGTAGAGACAGCTGCACACATGGAGGAAACCGTGTCTGTAAATAGGCAGGAAAAATGTGTTCACCTGTTCTTCCCCACATCTCTTTCAGATTGACCCGAAGGTAGCGTTCCCTCGCCGAGCACAGCCCAAGGTAAGCACTGTGGGCAGCCCTTGTGCCACAAGGGGCACAATTTGTGGTGGTGAACCTTGTCCTTCTGTGCAAGGTGACAATGCATGCAATGGAGCTGCTCGCTGGGGTTTGCTCAGGACTCACCTGGAGCACAGTGCTGGGAGTTTGCGTAGCACTGAAGGAACCAGGAGAACCCTTGGTTGTACTTCAGGATGCACTAGATAGAGCTGGTGGATTAAATGCTGCCCAGGGTGACCTTAGTCCTTCTGAGGTTACAGAAAATGGTTGGAAGTTTCAGGCCCTTGGAGATATGGAACAGCTCCATGCTGTGATGTGACACAGGTGGAAGAGTTGTGTGTGTGCACCTGTGTGTGATGAATAGGTGTGTGGCAGGGAAGGGGAGAAGGATTTCACTTTGTGAAATGCCCTTGTGTGCTTCAGCACTGGAAAAGGCAAAAGGAGTTTGGTGTTGGATCTTACCTACAAGAGGCTCTGGCATTAAAATGCACAGTGGCAGGAACTTTGTCTAGGTGTGCAGCTAGAAACTTTTAGCTGAGGACCCAGCAGCATGCTGGAGACTGCCTTTAGACTTTGGGTTTCCTTTAACTTGGCTCTTGGATGTGAATTTTAAAGTTTAGAGTCTGTATTCCAAGTGCTGTTAGGGGTGAAAGAGCTGGGGAGAAGCTGTGTTGAGAAGCAGAGAGGAAAGAGGAGACTGGTGCTGGGAGGGAAGTAAGGGGTTCAGGCACTGAGAACAATTGGTGAGCAGGTATCCCAAGTAACTGGAGCCAGGAAGCACATGGTAGGAATTGGGTTAATTCCATTAAGCAGTTTGGTGACAGAAGGTGCTTTAGTGTTAGAACGGGCTGCTCTCCAAGGCAGGGAATTGCTGCGGATTAGCCCTATGCTCCTTGGGGTAATTAGGACCATGTGTTCCTCTGAGAGCAGGGGTGTAGCCAAGCAGCTAAGGGGAAGATGCAGCTGGAGAGCTGGTTCAAAGGATGTCGGTGTGCCTCAGCCTGGCAGCCATGGCCCCTCTCAGGGTAGTTAGTTTTCTTCCTTGTCCCAGCTGTATCAGTGACAAGTGGCACAGGGATCTTGGCTTTACCTTCTTGCAGAGGCAAAATAGATTTAACTGGGTGTTGACTGGGCTCCATTGAGGTGCTGGAGAATGGGAGTGAACTGAGGCTTATTCCATTTCAGACTGGAAGGCTGTGCAATTTGTGGGGCGGGAGGGCAAAGCCTGGGGAACCTGCCTGTGGTGGCTTCCTGCCACCCTGGGGGCAGAGCAGGCACCTCTGGGGCTGCCTGGAGGAGGCTGGCTGTGCAGAATGGCAGGGCTGGGGAGGGGGCAGCTGTGCCCCACACATTTGGGGTGGTGTCACAGTGGCAAGGGAGTGGTGGCAGGTTGGTGAGGGAAGAAGATGGTAATTGTCTGACGAGGAGGTGGTGGCTGGGTGCTGGCATGTGTGGTGGGCTCTGTGAAGACAAGAGCAAGAATTTGGTGTGGGACAGATCTGCCAGCTGTGTTTGGCTAGAGGGCTTCAAGAGTTGGAAGCCCTGCAGCAAAGGGAAAAGCACTTCCCAGCAGCAGAGGGGAGTTAGTGGCCTTTTCAGTCTCGTTCTCTGCTCGCTCTGGGTTTATTTGGTGAATTCCTGTCCTTCCCTTTTCCAGATGGTGACCCGAACGAAGAAGATATTTGTGGGTGGTCTGTCTGTGAACACTACTGTGGAGGATGTGAAACAATATTTCGAGCAGTTTGGGAAGGTAAGTCTCTTGAGTGATGTCGGATCAAAGCTGTTGCTTCTGGGGCAAAAGGAGTTTTCTGAACTTTTGTGGGGGTGGGATTAGAAGCTTGAGTCTTTTGCAAGGGTTAAGTAGATTAAAGGTCAGTTACAGATGCTGGCTGGCTGTAATGTCCTTGTAGGGGCTACAGCCAGTGACTCCTGCCCTGTGGTGATTTGAAACAGAGTTTATCCTTGTTCCCAGAGTTGCTAGGACCTCAGCTATGGGAAATTTTTCCCTATCCAGAAGCCTCTTTTGGCTCACAGATTTGCAGTTTGTTCAAATGCTGTAGACACTCCTAACAGAGTGGCTGCTTTATCAAACCTCTGATTTTGGCCTGTTTCTAACTCAAAACCTTGTGATTTATTTTTCAATAATTCTTTGTTAAAAATAAGTCTTTAGGTGCTGAAACTTCTGCTGAGTCTTGGGCAAGTGGTGGTGTAAGTTTTGTATATTGAACAAAGTTTGTCACTAAGGCTGTCCCTTGTGTTGGTCTGGCTCTTCTGTGGATGGTGGTGGCTCAGGGAAGGGTGGGCTACTGTGGCTGGAAGTCACTTGTGCCATGGTCCATGACAGCCTGGTGTGTGAATTGTGAGACTGGACCAAATCTGAGCATTGAAGGGAGCTCAGTTGTGTCCTTTCAGCTGAGGAGGTTGTCAGCATCTCCAGGAGTGCTATCAGCAGGATTAGACTGAAGGATCCCAAGATTTTTAATGGGATTAGGAACTGAAGGGGATCATCGTACCCAATCTCTGTGGGCAGGACATTGTCACTGTTTCACTGCTGTTCAGTGGAGTTGTGCATAGGTTTGCTCTTTGGGGCAGGAAATGTTGGATTCTGCAGCTCTTGGAACCTTCCTGCCCAGTCAGGAGGGAAGAACATGGTTTGGTGGCTGGTGACCCAGCCAGAATGTTGCTGGTGGAATCATGGTCATGGAGGGAGGCACCATGGAAGCTGACGTGTGGAGATGAAGGCTTGGTATTTTCTTTTGAAATTTCCTGCAAAAGGGTGATGTCATGTTAAGGCACACAAATTAGTGAAAGGGAGTTTTGTGACCAGATTTGCCATATTGCTGAAACTTTTGGGCAGAGAGTTTGAGACAAGGATCTGCTCAGAACCTTTGTTCAGCTTCTGAAGCCAAATTTACATGTGTGCAAAGTGGGACTCTGTTCACTTCTAAGAGAAAGTGGTTGGATATCCTTGTGTTTGCCAGTTGGTAGCTCTGTGTGGTTTCATTTTCTGTAAGAAATAGGCAAACTCTGTTGTGTCCCCAAGAGCTGTTGCATGTTATCCTCAAGGGTGCCACCACTGAAGGTGGTGGTGTTCATGTGTCTGTGCAGTCTCAAGGCTGTTTGACTTGCAAGTTCTCCTGTGCTGATGGATGTGTTTGATAGGAAAACAAATTGTCTTTGGCATAATCCCCTTTTAACCTTGACTGTATCCCTGCTAATTCAAAGCAGCATGTCACAGGGCACTCAGTCTACAGGCAGTTACAGTTGCTCTAGTCTGAGCAGTCCTTTCCAGCTCTTTTGTGGTGCTGTTATGGTTCTCTTGTTTAATGGTTGTGTGCTGAGAGGTGTTCTGATGTCAGGCAAGGCGTGGTTGTGTGAGACTGTTTTCTGGAGTGGGCAGGAGGGAGAGTTCTGCACAGCAATTAATTTCTGAAGAGCCAGTGTCCTGGACAACATCCAGAGCTTCAAGCCTATGTGGGGCTGCAGCAGTTGTCCCCTTGGTTCTGAGGAAGTTCCATGGGGAGATGTTAGGGTTGGTCAGATTGACTTGCTGTTTTCAGGGCAATTTTCTGACTCATCTGTGCACTTCAGATGAGAGACTCTTCAGAGCTCTTGTGTAAAGCATCGTTCCTGGCCTGTAACCATCTTCCAGACTAAGCCTCAAATAATTCACCCATGGCCAGGAGAATTGTTTCCTGAGAGCTTCTCTACAGTAGAGAGCTTGGATGGACAGGATCAATGGGAAAGTGCATTTCAGAAGAAAGCCTTGTGGCCTTCACCTCTGGTTTGTAGGGTTAAGCCTGTTGCCTTCAGTTTCAGCTGTTACTCATGGAAAACATGATTTTGATGCACAGTCTCTTTTGGTGGCTCTTTATGATGTGCTTTGTGATTTCAGAGGTCTCCTAGAATCCCATCTTTATGGGTGTCCCAGACACCATGAGTGGTCTTCATCTCTTTGATTTACGGCATCTTTAAGTGAGAGGTGCTGAAGTTCCAGTCATGGTATCCTGATCTCAGAAAATGTTTTTTCATTGAGGCTTTCCAAGTCATTTGGGCCCAGTACTGCTTCTGGAATTGCATTGGGACTGTGTGGAAAGGAACTGTTAAGGATGCTCTTTGAAAGCATTTCATTAGAGGACTTACCCTGTTAGGAAAGAGCTTTGTAACTGTTCCCTTCTCTTTGAAGTGGCCCCACAGTTACCTAGGACATGGCAGAAGAAAAATTGCTCCTCTTTCCTCCTGCCTGTCCAGGGAAGGCACGGGAACACTTAGGATCTAGAGAGGAGAGCTGAGAGCACCAGCTCATCCTGTCTTGATTGCTCAAGGTGCCAGGGGGGATTCTTAGTCAATTGTTGAGAATCCAGTGGCAATCTCAGTTTGGATGTTGGCTTTAGGGGGAGATCATGCTGCTCTTCTGAGGACAGGGGAGTCCAGGCTGCTGGATGGCTTTTGCATGAAGGTTTGTATGTCACCCTCAGGCCACAAGCCTGAGCATGTCTTAGATTTGCCACCATTTAAGTTCTTTAAATTAGAATAGATGCTTTTGAAAAATACATTTTAGCCCAGACAAAAAGCATGTACATGCTGAAGGAATTACAAGAGGAAGTGCTATGGCCTGCAGAACAGATGAGGTCAAATTAGATTATCATAATGTTCTCTCCAGTTCAAATCCGTGAACTGCAGCTCACAAGCCTACCAAGGTGGTTGGTGTCAGTGCATCTCAGGTCAGAACCAGCACACCTCCCACGTCCATTAGCAGGAAAAAAAAATGAACTTTAGCTGGTCTGCAAAGGAAATGGTTTTCTATTTCATTAGACAAAAGTCCCAGATGTAATTTTTCCATTTTGGCATTTCTGCTTATTCTCTTTGTTTTGTTTTGTTATCTTTCCTTGCTGTGTCCAAAACCTTCTCTCACCTTTGTAAAATGGAAGTGGCAAAAAAAAGGTGAAAATGTGTGAAAAGGAAATCCGTGAGTATTACTTAGTGATAAAGCAAGAGAGAGAGAGACTGGCACCCCAGTTCTTCATATCAAAATTCTTGGTTTTAACAGGCACAAAAGGTGAATCTTTAAAGAGGATCCCAAATACAGTGTGTCTGCCTCAAAGAGGAATCACTTTGGGGTTTTTTCCCTTCCAAAACTCTGACTAAAATACATGGGCTGCTGTTTTCCTGAGAAAGAAAATACAAAGGTTTTGTTTTTTTCTTTTTTTAGTACAGAGAGAAAGACTGAAAAGTGATCTCAAGCTGGCTGTGGTTTGTCAGGTGCAGCTGCGAGGCCTTTGAGCATAGCTGGATCTCTAGGAAACACCTCTCTGGTTCCAAAACTTGAATCTCTCTGAGCTCCAAGCTCAGGCCATGCACATGCTTTCTAAAGGAGATTATTTTTTCAACTGTAGGACAGAAGTCCTGGAAAGACTTTCATTCACAGTATGTGTAGCCAAGTACTTTGGCTTAAGTTGGATGGTGTTGAAGCTCTTTAGACAGCAAAAGGAATTATTTCAACAGCTTCTCTAGATTGAGGCTACCACCCTCACTGAAACCTGCAAGAGAAAGAGAGGAGGAAGGTGTCTTGCAGCTACCACCTCAGGCACAGCTAGTCTTCTGTCTAGTTCAACATGTATGAGAATGCCAGAGGAGCTCAAGTTGCAGCTTCCTCCTTTGCTACTTCAACCTGTGGGAACATGTTGTTCTGTATTATTTTTGGGGAGGAAAAGGAGTTGTCCATCAGAGTAATTTCTTTGGACTGTTGGGTGTCTCATCTTGTAAGCAAGGTTATTTGTTTCAAATCAAAATTGAAAAAACTCAGCTCGTCTTTCTAATGCAAGAGTTGGTCTGATGAAGTTTTGTGGTAGAGAAGGTCATATAAATTGCAAGATAGGAGGAGGCTTAGAACAAATAAAGTCATTTTATTGTGGTGCATATCTAAACTGTGAAATCTTTGCCGCAGGATGTTGTTACTAAAATTTACACAGGCTCCAAAATGATTGGGCAAATTCATGGAAGGTCTTTAACACACCCAGACACCTCTTTGAATTCAGGAAATCTCCAAATCACAAATAGCTTGGATGGGGATGTAGTGTTCTGGGCTCTGTGGTAATATCCTTGCCTTATCTTTATGTTCTTCCAAAGTTGTCTGTTGGTTGGTATCTTGGGCGGTTTTGGGCAAGGCAGAGCTCTGCTCTAACTTGATGCAGCTGGTCTTTTGTTTGCCATCAGGAGAGAAGCTGATCTTAACAGAAACTGGAAGTGCAGAGGTCCTGGAAGAAATGGGGGCCTGCACCTGAATCAGGTTTTTGAACTCATGGTTCTGTTGTGTGCTTTTACATTTGGTGAAGCAGCAGTGCAGGAAATACATTCCCAGTGACGTCTTTGCATGACTCACTAATCAGTTGCAGCACCAAGGGTGCTTGGAAAGTGCTTAAAACCAGTCTGCATCTCTCACTGGGCCTGAGGTAATTGTGTGTGGATGAGTTGGCCATGGAAGCTCAGCCTCTCTCCTGCCCAGAGAGAGATCTCCTCTCTAAAAATACCCTGGAAGCAAACGAGAAAAAAGATCTGGGGTCTGAGGAAGGTTCTGACCTTTAGGCTGCCATCTAATACTCCATCCAAATTCTGGACCTGAGAAGTCCTGAGGTCTCACTGGGGATGATGGCTGTTACAGTGATTTTCCCTCATGGCAACAGTATCTGAGGTGCTGGATCAGGTGAGGGTCTGTGGGTCTGTCACAAATGCCTGTTCATGTACTCCTGCCACAAGAATGGGTTGGTTGACTTAGGTGTGTGAAATGGTTTTCCCTGCTGACTAATAGGAAAACCTTCAGATACTGATGGCAAATGCCTTTAAGGAAGACTTGTTTCTGTACTTACAGTGGCCATGATTTTTCTCACTTTGTGGATTGGGAGAATGTTAATTAATTAATCCTTAATCTGCCGCTCTCTGGAAATTTCAGGGATCAAAGCTACTTGTCAACCTGCTGTGGATTTCCAAACTGGATTTTGGATTTTCTTCCACAGATCAGAGGGCAATTTATGTAAATTCTCACACATAACATGGTTGCCATGAACAGATGGGGAGGGGAGGAGAAGGGGAATCTGATGACCTCTCTTGTGGCAGTAGGCAGTTTGGCCTGTGGTGACAATGCCTCTGGAACAAAGGGTTCTCTGTGCTCCGCATCTGGTAGGCACACAGCCAAAACCACTCCAGCAGTAATGGTCATTCAGGTCTTCTGGGGTTCACCTGATATTTGCCAGGTGCCTGTGTGAGAGCGGGCAAGGACACCTGGACAGGCTGTTCTGCTCTCTGTGGCATGGAGCAGGCTCTGTCCCCTTGGCCAAGTCTCATTCCCAGAGTTCTGCAGAGTGGGGTAAGAAGGGTCTGAAAGGCACAGCACACCTGCTCCCTGGAGCCAGCCTCTCTGCCCATGCATCCTCCTCCTGGAATTGGCCTGTCCTGTTTGTGCAGCTGGGAGGACCTCACAGGGCTGTTAATGCTGTCTGTCTCTTGACAGGATGGCTGAGTGGTTTCTAGATAGTTTAGTTTCTATTTTCCATATGGAAGCTGTCTCAACAGTTACTATTTTTCTGCCTAACTTTACTACAAATATGTTGCTGTGATTCCTTCTAGGACAAGCTCAGACATTTTTATTTACAGTTCAGGTGGAAGATATCCATCTTCACAAACCCTTTGCTTTCAAAACTACCAACTTTCAAAATCTACCTTTGTGAAAGTGCATCCAACATTTCCTATCAAAATGGTATTGAAAATTATTATTTTATTAAATCTGCATGGGGATGTCATTGGCTTCCCCATAGCAAATAACTAAAAATGAAACAGGAAAATTGAAAGATAATAGAGTGGAATTAAACCTCTGAAAACCCTCAGGTATTTTGGCCAAGGCTGAATATGGATCATTTGTGATTATGGCACCATTAAATGAGAGGTGCTGAAGCTTCAGTCATGGTATTCTCATCTCAAAAGATTTTTTTTTTCAGGCAGACATTTTCCTGTAATTTGGATGTAGTGCTACTTCTGGAATTGCATTGGGACTGTGTGAAAAGGAACTGTTGAGGATGCCCTTTTGAAGTATTTCTTTAGGGGACTTACCCTCTGAGGAAAGGGCTTTCTCTGAGTGAACTCTGTTCACTCTTCTTCCAAGTGCCCTCACAGTTTTTTAGCACCTGGCAAGACAAAAATTGCTCCTCTTTCCTCCTGCCTGTCCAGAGAAGGCACGGGAACACTTAGGATCTAGAGAGGAGAGCTGAGAGCACCAGCTCATCCTGTCTTGATTTCCTCAAGCTCAAGGTGCCAGGGTCCCTTGGTGATTTTTAGTCAATTGTTGAGAATCCAGTGGCAAACTCAGTTTAGATGTTGGCCTTAGGGGGAGATCATGCTCTTCTTCTGAGGACAGGGGAGTGAGTCCAGGCTGCTGGATGGCTTTTGCATGAAGGTTTGTATGTCACCCTCAGGCCACAAGCCTGAGCATGTCTTAGATTTGCCACCACTTTAAATTAGGATAGATGCTTTTGAAAAATACATTTTAGCCCAGACAGAAAGCATGCAAAAAAAAATCACTCCTCTTTTATTTTCCTTCTTATTTAGGGAAGGCATAGGAACATTTAGGACCTAGAAAGCAGGGAGCACCATGTCATCCTGTCTGATCCCTCTAGCTCAAGGCACCAGGTTTCTGGGGGCGATCATTTACGAGAGCATGTAGTGCCAGGACAAGGAGGAATGGCTTCAAACTGAAAGAGAGAGAGAGAGAGCAGGTTTAGATTGGTTCTTAGGATGAAGTTGTTCCCTGTGAGGCTGGCGAGGCCCCGGCCCAGGCTGCCCACAGAACCCGTGGCTGCCCCATCTAGGGCAGGTTCACGGCCAGGTTGGAGGGGCTGCAGCAGCCTGTGGAAGGTGTCCGTGCCCAGAGCCGCGGGGCTGGAACGAGGGGATGAATCCCTCGGGAACGCCGGTTCGCCTGTGCCGGGGTGCCGGAGGCCCCCGGTGGGTGCCCTCCGAAGGCCATGGCAGGCCGCGGGCCCGGAGCGCTGCGGGGCGGCTTTGTGAGCCGCTAATCCGGGCCCCAGCTGCCATGGCGGCCGCGTTGCCATCGCGACGGCCCCGCCGGCGGCCGCCTTTGTTGGGGCCCGGCGCGGCCCAGCCGGGAAAGGCCCAGCGCGGAGGGAAGAGCGGGGGTGGGGGATTGCGGTGCTTCAGCACCACAATAGCTGCCCACTGACGGCCCGTGGTGGGGTAGAGTCGGTGCAGCCAGAGCTTTGGTGGGTGCTGGATGTGGTGCCTCAGAGTGAGGGTCTGCCCAAGTTATCCATGGCAGGAGACAGATGGATGTATCCCCTGTAGCCAGGGTTAGGGGGGATCTGGGCCCTGCTTTACCTCACAGGTGTGTGCTGAGACCACCCAACTCAACCTACAGGCTGCCTTGAAAGGAGACATAAAGATGGTCATGTGTAGGTTTTAATGGCAATAAAATATATCAGTTACAGCCATACACAGAGTTGAAGCCCTGGAGTTGTGTGCATACACACACACATATATATACACACACACACTTATGTACTGTGTAAGATTTAGTTTTTAGCAGGAAACAAGCTTTCAAATAGAGCACATGTGTTACAACAAATATGTCTTTGCAAGGCAAGTACATTTTGGAGTGCTGGGTACACCTCAAAGCAGAGCCATTGGAAAAAGCGCAGAAGGAGGAAAGCTGCAGCTCTCCTCACAGCATACAGCATGGTTTGGGATGAAGTGGTTGCACATCTTTCTATGAGTGCTTGAGCACTGTGGCAGTGCCCAGCCATTGCCTGGGATATTGCTGTGCCAGGAGTTTGTGTGGGAGTGCAATGAGCTCTGCCACTTGTAGTTGCTCCTGCTTCCCAGGCTCTGCAGAGAGGAGGGCTGGTCAGACAGAGTAAATCAGCAGTGGGCCTGTGCTCATTGACACTAGTTTGGTTTTTTTTCCCTCACGCCCATCTCTCATTGCGATGGGTTTGTGGTCTCCAGCTACCTGAGCTAGGAGTGGCACTGCCTCAGAGTGCCTTTGACACAACCTTCTCCCAGTGTTTACTGTGGAGGACACCAGCTATTTCTCCAACCTTTTGAGAACTGCATGGGGGAATGGATCTAGATTTTAAAACAAGGAAAACCAGACAATAAAACCTGTTGAACTTTTTTAAAGCCATGTCTGGCTTCCCTCCAGCACATCACAGTTGTGCTACGCCATGAAGGGAAATGGTGCAGATGTGGGAGCAAATGGCAATGGGGAATGACAGTGTGAGGAGCTGCTCTCAGTGCCCATCTCCCTCACTGTGTGTCCTGGGAAGCTGCTGAGGAGTTGCTTCAGGTCTGTGTCAAGGCTTATGTCCCCTGTGGCTCCAGGCTGGATGCTTGGCATGTTTCTCAGGTGTTTGTTTACTTGGCCGAGGAGGCTGAGCCAGGATGGTAAGTGTGTGAGATGAGCAGGAGCCAGGTTGTCTGTTGTCACCTGGAGTGGATGTGTTAGACAATGCCAAGGGCATCAAATATGATCCCTGTCTGCTTATGATGGTACTGGAATTGTCAGTAAGGGCTCCTTCCATCCACCTGGCCCTGAGGTGGAGCTGGGTGTCCTGGGGGCCTGGGAATAGGAGCCTCTCCCTTCCTGACTGGGGTTGTGGGGTCTCCAAGGGCAAAGCCCGTGGCTGCCTGTGCCAGCGCTCTGCCCTGTCCAGTGACTGTTGAGGAGCAGCCAGCAATGCAAATTCTTCCTGGGGCAAGGCAAGGGGGAAATCCTCTAGACTTGGGGGGCATGCAGGGCTCGCTGCTCAGGGAGGGGCTGTCTCACATGGAGAAGGAGGAGGGCCAGGGCAGCTGCTGGCCGGAGACTGCTGCCACCTCCCCTGAGCACTTGCACGTCCAGTTTCATAATCGGATTAAGGCAGTGGTATTAGAGGAGGGATGGGTCAGTGGGACAGGTTTACACTGGAGCTTACACGGAGGGGATTGAAGTGTATTTTTTAACCCTGCTCGGGCTGACCTGCGGAGTGGATGCTTTGCTCCACAAGGCAACACCCGCGGGAAGATGGGGGGGAAAAGTGGCACCAGGCGGTGATGTGCCGGGGAGGAGAGCAGCCCCAGGCCGGCTGGGGGATGGGATCCGGCCGCCCCTCCCCCCGGGAAGGCGGCCCTGCTCAGGCCTTGCAGTAAATTTGCTCTAATTACAGCCTCCAGCAGTGGGAAACCTCACTTAGAGGAAAGGCTCCTCATGGGGTGGGGGTGGGGGCGCCTCCCAGCTTTCCCAGGCAGGCTCTGTTGTCTGAGGCCTCCGCTTCCCCCACCGCTGGGAGGCCCCTTATTCCTCTCCCCTCTCCAGCTTTGCTTCTCTGCCCCCCTTTGATTCTCCTCTCCTTTGAGGCCGGGATTTGGGAACAATGCCCTCCCTGCTCCTTGGCCCCCGGCTGGAGCTGCAGGCAAACAATCGGGGTCGCTTGCTGCCACGGGCTGGGCCAAAAGGGCTCAGCCCAGCAGCACCTGCCCTGGGCTGGTGGGGGGACCATGCTGGTTGCAGCTTGAGGAAGTGCCTGGTGTGATAGCTTATGTGTACTGCATATGTGTGCCCACCCTGTTTCCTTCTCGGGGACAGGATGTCTCATCTTGATCCCCTCAGGTTTGGGAAAGCCAGGGAAGCTCTGAACAATTGTGTTGGAGGATGCTTGTTGCAGCAGTAATAATCTGACTGCAGCCATTCTCTTTGCAGGTGGATGATGCGATGCTGATGTTTGACAAGACAACCAACCGACACCGAGGTGAGAGCTGTCTCCTGGCCCTAGGAGGGGTTACTGCACAGGATTTGCCTCCTGCCTTGCCTAGGGAGGGGTCCGTATCCAGCAGCAGGGGATGCGGGTCGCAGCTGCTCTCTATCTTGCCTCCAGTCACCCCATTCTTTTGCATCTGCATCTTTTACCAGCGGCCCTCACAACACAGAGAGCTTTTGTCCAGTGCGTTTCCTGTGCTGTAAACTCGTCGAGTTGCAGATATGTGAGAGGAGACGGCCCCCTCCTCTGCATGCTCACCTCCGTGGCTCCAGCCTGCAGTGTGTGTCTTACCTTGTCCCGAGTAATCTGAGCTCTGGGAAAGCTGACACGAGAGCCTGAAGAGTGCCTGCTTCTCGCCCCTTCCTCGGCCTGGAGCCCACTTGTGCTCCCAGGTCACCTTTTCTTACCCGAGTCCTGCTGGTGGAGTCTGGTTACAGGATGGAGCAAGGCTGTGCTATTTGTGCTATACAGACCCAGCCCATCCATGGGTGTCCCTGCCTTCCTGATCAGTCCTCAGGCCGACTACCTGGTGGTGTGGCAGGGCTTGACACTTGCATCCAGCTTGGAGATTTAATGGCAACAGCTTGACCTGCAAACTTAGCTTCAGCCTCTTCCCAGTCAGGGTCAGTAACAGCCCTATGCTGGCTGCTTTCCTGTGTGTTGTTTGAAGCACTTCCAAGCAGTCCTGCCCCCAGAGCAGTGAGGGAACTCTCCCTTCTGCTCTTGCTACTCTCTGTGCCCTTCAGATTTTTACTTTTTTCTAAAGCCATTCAATCTACTTTGACTGCCAGGCCTCGGCAGTCCTAGGATGTTGTTCCAGCTTCATCTTGAAAGGGAAGAAGCATTAACCCCTGTTCCTCCATGGGTGCCTGCCAGTCACTGGTCCAATGAGAGCTGTTGGGCATTTTGGGAGGCAGCAGGGAGAGCTGCTAGCCACTATGTCAACAGTGATGGGCTCAGACCAGGGCATAGCAGGCCCGGTGGGGGTCTGATGGGGCTCAGGACTGCTTTTGACATTTTCCTGCTGAATTCCTGAGCTCCTCTGCTAATGGGTGTTGAGGTGAGTGGTGTGAATCTACCTGGGCACAGACAGATGGAGGAGTTTATAGCAAGGTGTTTCTGGCAGTGTGGAGAAAAGGTGAGGTTTGGGCAGTGGATTCCCATCTGCTTTTGAATGTTATTTTACAACACCAGCTCTGGAATTGGCCAGCTCTGGAAAGCAGAAAGTTCTGCTTAATCCCAGCTTGCTTGCACAGCGAGCTGTAAGACATCCTCCCACCTGCCTCAGTTCTCCGGAAACAGTTGCAGTCAGCTTAGAGGAGTTCAGTCTGCCCACCCGAGCTGGGCTTTGCCAGAGCTGTCAGCAAAGGGGTTGGTGAGAGAAAGGAGGTGCGAGCGTGGGCCAGGGGCCAGGAACACGCTGTCCTGTCTTACCCCAGATACAAACCTTGCTTTGGTGAAACTTTGCAAATCGCTGTGCCTGTGTCTGCCTCGCTGTGTGCAGCTGCACTGCTGATCTGTGCCTGCTCACACGAGGCTTCATGGCCAGTGCCTGCGAGGGAGCTGCAGGGTGTTCCTGCTGGTGGGGTGCGTTTAGCGAGGGTGGTGATGTCCTGGCAAGCAGCTGTTGGTTTCCCCACCGGTTCTTTGTGTGAGCATCTGCCCAGATCCTCCCCAGTCTCACCAGCCATGTGGTTTGCCTTGCAAATAGCAAAGTTTAAAAAAACCCAAAGAACAACAAACCTGGGTTTGAGACCAATTGGGTTCAGAGTGGGTGGGAAGGACGGGATGAGTAGGAGGGGAGAATCTATAAGAGGACAGTTCCTGTTCTTGTGCATAAAAGTAGAATTTGCTGGAGAGGGAAGATGAGTGACAGCTGTTTTCGAAAGGGCTGATTGTACTCTCCTTTTCTCCTGCCAGTAAAAGGCTGTGAGTAGGGAGTTCAAACTGCGAGAGGTCTGACCTGATCAGGGAGTTTTGCTTTTTCTTCAGGATTTGGGTTTGTCACATTTGAAAGTGAAGACATTGTGGAAAAAGTATGTGAAATCCACTTCCATGAGATCAACAACAAAATGGTGAGTGTCTGGGGCAGAACCTGGGGGAGCAGGGACTGAGGTGTGGGAGAGGCAGGGTGTGAGGCACTTGGGTCCTGATGCATCTTCTCTGCAGTGGGGAATCAGATTGAGTCTTTTCCCAAAAATCACAGCAGTCAGTCTGGGGAAGAAATTCACCGTATGGGGGGAACCATATGGGAAGCATAATACTGAGTTAAGAAGAGCTAGCTAAACAAGGAATTGTACTGCGCTTGGAGTTTTTGAAGTTACACTAAACCTTGTAGTGTCCTGGGAAGGGGCAGATTTTACCTTTATTCAGAAATGAGGAAAATTAGGCTTTGAGGCTCTGGTGCAGGCTCAAGTAGAACATCAAGGGCAACAGCACAAGGAGGAAAGCAGTGTTGGAGCTCCCCTTTGCCTGTGGTGGCTGCAGAGCAAGAGGGAAGGCTGGCACCATGTGGGCTGGGGACAGTGATGCCAGAGAAGGGCAGCAGGGCAGGCTGACAGAGGTGGCTGGGGCTGGGACGTGCTGTCATGCAGGCAGCCCTGTCTGACCTGCCTGTGCTCTGTGGCTGTGTCCTGTGACAGTCTGTGATCCAGCCTGTGACAGGCCAGCCTGATCCTTACTTTCCTGTGGCAGGTGGAGTGTAAAAAAGCTCAGCCGAAGGAGGTGATGTCCCCAACGGGCTCTGCACGAGGGCGGTCCCGAGTCATGCCTTACGGGATGGATGCCTTCATGCTGGGGATCGGCATGCTGGGTAAGCCCCGGTCAGCTCCGCCGCGCTCCCCCCGCTCCCGGCCGTGCCAGGCAGCAGCTTAGAGGTTTATTCCGGGAGCGCCGGGGCGGCCAAGGGCAGCGCTCCCCGTGCGGGGCCGCCGGGACCTGTTCGCGATCGCAACTTGCCCTCTGCTGGCACCGGGAAAAAACTGCAGACCGGAGTGCCACCGCCGCCTGCGACAGCCGGGCCGGTCCTGGGACAGCCGAGCCGGGCGGGCGCAGCCCCTGCGGGGCGGCTCTGCCCCTCAACAGCTCCTCCACGGTCCCGCAGTGCCCGTGGACAGCAATTCCTTCATGTGGAGCGGGATGTAACTGCAGAGCTGAGTGTGGAGTAATCTGTACCCAGGCCTCTTCATCTCGTACAGGCTTTCTGATGAATTAGTTGACTAAAGAGCCGCTACGCTTTCACTTGAAGCAGTCGTCTGTGTAAATGTCCCCACTGCCATATACAGACTGTTGAAACGCCCTTTAAATTCTAGTTGAGTGTTGTCTCACTCTCAGGTACAGTAAATACCTGGTATTGCAGGGAAAGTTATACATTATCATGGAACTGTCTTGTAAAGAGAAGCTGGTGACAAGCAGGCTGGGTTTCATGTCTACCAATGCTCCCAAGACAAAAGCATTCCGATAAAAATGAAAAACAAAAGTCATTTGTAGCCCTATCTTTTGTAGGACCACAAAACCTCATGCCTGGATCTGAGAGTCAGCATGATCCTACCAGTGTGGGTGCTGGTCCTGGCTTCTCTCTCTTCTCACTTTCATTGGAGCCAGGACTGAGCTGACCCAAGAGCACTGTTTGCTCAGGATCATTGCTGGTGTTGCTGGGCAGGGTGTACTCAGCCTGGCTCTCAGTGCTAAGCCTGCTGAGTAGCAGTTAGTCACTGAACAAAACCCCCAAAAGGGCATTTTTCCACCAATGTTTTCTCTTGACTTATTGAAGGAAAATAAATCTCCAGCCTGTGGTTTTGGGTTTTGCCTTTTCTAAGCCATCTGAATTTTAAAGCAGCAAGACTCAAACTGAGTCACTGGGAAATATACGGACTCTTGTCTTGGGAGATCTCAAATATTCATCTGTGAGTGAATGCCCTGCACTCTCACAGGCTTGTTCCTATAGGTGGTCAGCTCCCTGGGGAAGAGCAGGGCTTGTGCTCCTGCCTGCATCATGAAGAAATGTTCTTTGTACCTGCATTCACCAACCCTTCTAGTGCAAAAGTGACTCAGCCATTCAAATGCCCCCTGCTCCCTGATCTCCTGTTTGTAAATCCAGCTGATGCATCAGAAAGCCTTAGTCTGCAGAGCTGTGAGTCTGAGAAGGAAATCTCCATGTCCTTACATGTTTGGAACAAGGAAAAATTAAATGGGGCTGCTAAAACTCTGCAGGCTCACACGTGTTGTGTGCTCTGCCCAGTGCTCTCCTGGGGCTTCTGCTGCTACCCCTCTCTGCTGTCTGATGCCAAAGGATGCTCCTGCTGCTGGTGAGCAGCCAGACCTTGCCAGCTTGCAGTAACAGAGTCCTGTTCTCTTCCCCAGGTTATCCAGGCTTCCAAGCTGCCACCTACGCGAGTCGAAGTTACACTGGCATTGCACCTGGTTACACTTACCAGTTCCCTGGTGAGTGGAGCTCCCTGCTCTGTTCTTTGGTCTGCCTTCAGGTGATGGGAGCCCCTGGCATGATCTATAACCCAGGCTCTGCCCCTTTCACCCTTTTCCCTGTTTGGTCTTTCTTTAAATTGGAGATGGATGTGGAAGGGGGATTGGAGAAGCCCTGGAATAGGTGGGAACAGCTTGTCCTTCATTAGGATTATCCTCACGCTGCAGTGGCAGGAAAAGCCCAAGGCTGCTCCCATGTCCTTTCTGCTGGCCTCCTCTGCAGGGCTGCTGCTGCTGTGACACAGAAGGGCCCCGCAGCTCTGCCTGTCTCACCGCCTTTGTGTGTGTCTGTCTCTCTTTACCAGGGTTGCCACCACTCTGAAAGTAGCACAGAATGTCAAACCCCACGTGCCAGGGATCTCCTGGGCACGCAAAAGGCAGGTGCCTGCAGCACTGCAGTTGTGTTCTGAGCAGTGCCTGGACCACTCACAGCCTTCACAAAGCATCAGGGGGCTGCAGATCCCCTGCTAACTGGGTGGTTTCTAACACTGCCATGTGCTGAGAACATGGATTCAGCAATCAATGGCTGGAACCTGCTGTGTCCCAGCTGCTCAGAGCTGTGGGGCCTCCCCTGCTGCTCTCTGCCAGGCCAGGGAATGAGGCAGAGCACACTTAAAGGACACACTGTGTTATTGCTGTTTTCTAGAGTTGTGGCAACTCTGAGCATCCCTTCCTTACTCCATCCCTCAGTGTGATGGTTGATATATGAAGTTTTGATATTAAGGGCTGGGAATGGGAAGTTTCCTCTTTGTCTGAGGTGAGCCCAGGCTAACTGGCTGAAAGTTGCTGTTGCCTCCTGGCTGTCTGGAAGCTCTCCATGAATCTAGCTGTAGTGGCTTCAAGTCCCTCATTGTAAACCTGTGCCAGGCTGAGTGTGGCACATACTGAGCACCCACTGGCCTTGCTGCTGAGAGGTCAGATTGGCTGAGAGGTCAGATTGGCCAGGTCACAGAGTGGTGCTCCAGGGCAGACCTGAGGCTACACAGTGATGCTTGAACTCGCCCTACCCTGGCCACATTTATTCTGAGATAAATGGATCCTTTCAGCCTTCAGGGCAGGAGTCCAGCACCTTTCAGCACCAGTTATAAATCAGTTTAAAGAAGACACTGGCCTGGTTGCAGTCTGGCTGCAGACTGCTCCCCCAGCAGACCCTGGCTGCTGTGTCTCTGGGGGTCTCCCTGGGGGCGTTTGATGAGTTCCTAAGCTGTCTTGCATTTCGTTTTTAGAGTTCCGTGTAGAGCGGACCCCTCTCCCGAGTGCCCCCGTCCTCCCTGAGCTCACAGGTCAGTCCCACTCATTTCCTAAACTCACAAGCTGCAAGGGGAGAAGGGGGCTTTGTGCTGTTTCAGTGGTGTTGCTGCTCCACAGCCTGGCGCAGTTAGACTGGAAATGTGCCTTATTTCCTCTTTCATCTGGATAAGCTCCATTCAAAGCTGGGGATGGAAAGATGGAGAGGCAATCAGAGCCATGTGTATTGCCTCTGAAGAGGGCCATGCAGGTCCTTTCCTGCTGCCTGTCTCATTTTTAACTCCTTGCCCCAGGCTGTATGTAAACCAGATATGGAAGCTGCAGAGAACAGGGTGACTTCAACAGGTCTACAAATGGCTTTAACCTGAGCTGTTGCAAGGATGAAATTTGGAGTGCTGGGAGAGGATGTGGATGCACTCCTGGTTACTCTAACCCCATTTCCCTGGGAAGGAGGGGCTGCAGGGAATGCTTTCCCTGCTCTGAGTGGTGCAGTTCCCCAGCTACTCCCACACAGGCTTCCCAGGTAGGAGTGAGTGTGGTGGGACCTTGCAAAGTCCTGCAGTACTTGTAGGGAGCTGTGGAACAAAATGGGAGCAGAGGATTGTTCTCCGTGTCCTTCCTCAAAGTGCAAATGCCCTCTGGATCCTCAGCCCCTGGGGTGTGTGCAGTGTGTTCTCCCTACGTGATGTTCCTTCTGTCTACTCTCCCTTCCATGGCCATGTTTTCCCCAGCTCTGTCCTGTCCCTGGTTTCTGTCATAGAAAAGCAGCTTTGTGTAGCACCCTGCTCCCCATGTGCCATTTCATTTCCATAGTGTTCCTCCTTCCCAGTGTTTCCTTGCCCCCACCTGTTTCAGGGTTTGAATCTCTTTGCAAAGGGGTATGGAAAACCTTCCTAGGAAGCTCTTCTGGAATTAGCAGTACAAACAGGCTTGAAAGGGAGTTTCTGTGGCACAAAACTATGTTAATCCTCAGGGACTCTCTGTTTGTGAGGATGCTGAGGTTGGCAGCCACCAATGAACAAATTTCCCTGAGGGAGGTAGGGGAAAACTAAATCCCATTCCCTCATAACAAAACCCTTCCCTGACACCATGTATGCAGCTGCATAAGCACCTTTGAGCCTTCTGCTTGGCAAGCAAAGCAGATGTGTGTCCAGTTGTTTATTTACATGTGTGTTTTTCTGCAAAACCCATCACATTTGTAGAGGAATGTCGGTGACTTGGTAGAATAGTTTCTCCCTTCATGTCCATCCCCAGCTGTCCTGTGCCTTTTCCTAGCAGAGGTGACTTACCCCGGGCCTGGCTATCACTGGTGCTGGGGGTGCACCAGAGCTCTGCACAACAAGAAGTTATTAATGCTGCTGTCCTGGCTGGGTGCCACGTTAGCTGACAGTCCTGAGTGTCTCGCTGAAGTGCCAGCTGGGGATCGTGGCATCCTTCCCTCCCCGAGACGCTTCCCTCCTGTTAAGCAGGCGCTGCACAGCCCTGGCTGGGCCGTGGTTCCCGTGCAGAGGCTGCAGTTGGCCCTGGGGAGGGCAGAGCCGTGCGCTCGAGGGCCCTCGTGCCTTGAGTGGCTGCAGCACACACGGGCTGCGCTCCACAGCTCTGGGAGGGGAGCCAAGGGGAGGGCATGGCACAGGCAGGGATGCACACACAGGTGCTTTGTCACCCAGCACAAACCTGGTGTCTCAGCAGATAACACTGCAAAGGCAAGAAGGATTTTTCTTGGAAAAAGAGCTGGAGCTTTTGAGATGACCTTGCCTCGTTTCTCAGTAAAACCACATTCACTCATGTGTTAGGGACTTGCAGGAGGGTGGCTGCCAGCAGCCTTTCTTGCCCAGAACAGCATCTTTGGGGATGATGTGGAGCAGCAACATGCCTGCGTTGGCCCAGGGCCTGTAATGAGCGGCTAACCCAGATAGAAGCCTCCTATGACGTTTGCTTGAAACACACTGGTGCCTGCTACTAAATATTCCCTCCTAAGCTAGTCTGGGTTTCAGCCTTTACGCGATTGATTTGTTCTGACCTCTTTTTATGGTGCTCTAAACAGAATCACAGCGAATTTCACATTCAAGCATGAAATGCTGACCCAGTCATTTTAAGGGCAAAGAGAAACATACTGGCTAGATGCCTTCTGCCCCGAGGGCTGAATGCCTCTGGCAGTAGAGTTGGGAATTAGAACTGCTACATATAAATTAAGACTTACTGTTTTAATTAAGCCATTTCTAGTTCCTGCTCCCTAGGTATATGTTTCCTGCTTTTCTACAATATACAATGAGGTTTTGAGCAATCAGGAGCAAAACTCAGTGTGGGGAGAATGGTATGTGTTGAGCAAAGAAATAGGGAGAAAGAGGCTATTAAACTGTTATTCGAGAATATTAACAAGAGACAGAGGAAGGGCTGAGCCTCAGGATGTTAAGCCTCAGCTGCTGTCCCTGAGCTGTTGCCATTCTCCACATTTACTGCCAAAATCTGGATCTGTAGCTTCAGATTAACTGCATCTTGCAAGCTTAGCAGTGACAGGATACATCTGAAATTGCCCACTTCTCATTCAGCTCTTCCACACCGTGCCTTTGGCTGCTCTGGGATGTGGGCTTGACAGAGCATGGCTCGTGCAATCCCCTGGACACTGGCTGTGCAAAAGAACACTGATAAATTCAGGGCTATGCACTTCCCCGTTGTCATCCTTTCATGTCCTCTGTGGTGCACTAAGCCAATACATATGTGTGAGCCCAGTCTTTTGCAGCAGGAAATGCAGGCTCCCTTTGAGGAGTTTCCCATGTAGCCACAGTGCTCCTGAGCTGCCTGTTCCTTCTTTTGCAGCAATCCCCCTCACTGCGTATGGACCGATGGCGGCAGCAGCGGCTGCGGCGGCCGTGGTGCGAGGGACAGGTAACTCCACTTCCCTCCCCAGCACGGGCCCTGCAGGAGCTTTGCCAAGGGGCTGGGGAGGGGGGTGGGACGGGGTTGCATTTTTGGGATCTTCACTCCGTAGTTCTGCTGCCTGCTGTAGGTTCCACCCCCAGTCGCACCGGAGGCTTTCTGGGCACCACCAGTCCCGGGCCCATGGCAGAGCTTTACGGGGCCGCCAACCAGGACTCAGGGGTCAGCAGTT
This sequence comes from Zonotrichia albicollis, assembly GCF_047830755.1. Lineage (NCBI taxonomy): Eukaryota > Metazoa > Chordata > Aves > Passeriformes > Passerellidae > Zonotrichia > Zonotrichia albicollis. The sequence continues at coordinate 10,535,337 of NC_133836.1, read as the reverse complement.
ACATCAGCGCTGCCAGCCCAGCCCCGAGCACCGGCTTTGGACACAGCCTAGGGGTGAGTGCTCCCTCTGTGCCCCCTGTGGAGGGAGGGACATGGGGAGTGGGCTGTGTCCCCACGTGGTGAGGGAGCTGAGCAGCAGCGGGCAGCTCCCTCAGCCCACTGTCTGTTTTCTGGTGATGAAATGTCATCCACTGCAGCATTGGCTGTGCCACTGCTGAGCCCCAGACCAAGATGGGCAGTGCAGAGCCCACATGCTTGGTTACTGTTGGCTCTCTCTGATCACCACTCAAGGTCCTGATCTCCAGTCCTTTCCCTGATCTAGCCCAGGCTTTCCAAGAGCCCATCTTGGCCCTGGCACAGCATTCTGCAGGGCGATGTGATCTTTAGACCTGGCACCTCCAAATGAAAACATTTACTCTGTCATCTGGGCCATGACTGAATTTGTTGTGTTAGCAATTCTTCTTCACTGTTCATTTGTTTAAGAGTGGGGTTTTAACTCTTTCTTCCCAGGGTCCCTTGATTGCAACAGCTTTTACCAATGGGTATCACTGAAGCTGGGGACCAAGGAGGCAGGAGGTAAGACAGCTTTGAACAGGAGCAGGTAATGAGAGAGAGGAGTGAGGTTCTGAGCTGGTCCCTATGCTTGGGCTCTCAGCTGAAGCTGTGGATGTTGCTGTGAGGCTCCATGGCCTGGCCCAGCCTGTGGGAGGAGCCTGGGCTCCCTCCTGAACCAGGAGGCTTGGCAGGTTGGGCTCCTGCTGAACACTCCCCAGGCTGGGAGTGGAGTGTCTTAGGGTCTGGCACAAAGAGTAAGAAAATGAAGCACTGACAAAAAAAGAAAACATCTGCAGGGTTGGCCAGAGTCACAACCCAGTGGTGATCTGAGAGACAAGCTTGGCTCTTCTGTGGGGCTGGGGAAGCCTCCACCATGCAGCTGGTTGTTCTCACTGCTGCTGAGACCAGTCTCTGGGAAGTGAACTTTTTCATCTCCTGCCTGGGAAAAGGGCAGAAGGACAATCTGATCAGTTCTGGTATTGGTCCTTGGAAGGGCTGAGAGGGAACTGGTGAATAGTTTTTGTCTGCTTTGCAAATGTGACTGAAGTTAGCTGGCTTAAAATTTAGAATTTAAAAAAGTAGACAACCAGCTTTTCAAAAAGGGGGGCAAAACCTGGAGGGAGCTGTGTCCACAGACAGGAGCCCATGGCATCCTGGCAGGGCTGGACTGAGCTGAGTGCTGGGGAAATGGCTGGACTCTGCTATGTCCCAGCCCTCCCAGGGACCAGGCCATGTAGTGTGTGAGACCTTGTTCCCCAGCCTGCGCATTGCCATTGACAGAAACATCTCTGCTGTGCTCTGTCCCTGTGCCAGTGATGTGCAGAGTAAGACTGTGTTGGGGTAAAGTTTGGGTATTGGGTGTTTCTGTCAGATCACACCAGAAGAAAGCCCCAGGAGGAGAGCTGTGGCTGTTCTAGACCCTGTGCCTTCCCTCCCCTGCTGTTTCCCGCAGATTCCCCAGTGACCTGACCGAGGACAGCGCGTGGCTGGAGGATCTGGTGAGCCTCGGGGGATGAGCCAAGGTTTCCTTTCTCTTGAATCAAACTGCACACTGCCGGCTGGCTGCCAGGCTCCTGCCGCCCTGCCCGATCTCTCCCTTTGACCAGACCACACTGGACTGAACCCGAGGAGATCATCTCGCTTTCCTACTAACCACCGACGGTTTACGCTTCCCCTCCCTGCCCCCAGCCCACTGATTCTTCTTTTATTTATTTTATTAGCTGTTAGTTTTATTTTTTTATTTTATTTTTTTATCTTTTTTGGGGGCTGCCCCTTCTTTTTGTTGTTTGCTCTTTCCCGAGCTAGTAGATATATTTTATGAATTGGCTTTGTGATTGTGTTAGGTAGTTTTCATTGAGGAGTATTTTTATTTGGCTTTGAAACTGTTTTGAATATTTTCAACTCTGTTGTTGTCGTCAGTGTTTTTGAAGCACGGTATGTAACAAGAATGCAGTTCTGAAGGGAAGAAAGAGACAGAGAGAGAGAGCAAAGGCTGAGAGGAACTGCTGTATTTCTATTTTTTTTAAAGAAACTGTTTTTAATTGTTTCTGTTTTGTAAATGTGAGGCTTTGAAAAGTGTGAAACTCCAAGGATCCGAAAACGTTGGACATCGCTATGGAACAAAACAAATGTATATTTTGCTAAGTGAAAAACACTATCCTTACAGCTGAAAGATTTTTTTTCCTAGGTTTAGTTTTACGTGGGGTTTTCTTTTTCCTCCTGTATAATATGTAAATATCGTGAGCTGAACCTGGCTGCTGCCTGCAGCCTGGCTCCAAGGAGCAGCTCCAGGTCCTGGACCTGGTGCCGCAGCGTGAGCAATACTCTCCAGCAGAATCCTGACAGGACTTTGTTCTTTTTTTGTACACCTTTTACTGTAAGATTTTAAGACCTCTGATGAGATGAGATGAAAGGGGGGCGGGGGGGCGGGCGGGGTGAAACGTACCAGCCATCGGCTGTTTTGCTGAGCGGGTTAAAGCTGCTTCCAATTGCTTGATGTACAGACTCCATCCCTGGGCTCCGTAGCACCAGCTCTGGGCTGGCTTAGGGAAAGGGCTTTGCCGCCGTTGCTTGTCTTGGTTACTTTGAAAGGAATTCACTCTCCAAACTTTATCGCTTGCGTCAAGATTTCCTGGGAAAGGGGATCCTCCTCCGGAGGCGAGGGTATCGAAGGGGTGTCAGCCAGGGGGAGATTTGGGTAGTCGTTCTCTGAAGGGCAGGGCTCTGGGATGGGGATTCATTAACAGGGGAGAAAAGCATTAGGGTGGTGATTTGGGGGCGGGTTAAGGGCTTCTCAGGGATTATATGAATTATAGAATTGCAGCTTCCCGTTTGCTTTACTCTGTGTTCTGAAGACTGTGGGAATTTGTCCGTTGTCCTGTGCGGGGTGATCTGGTCCCTTCTCCAGAACCTGCTGGGGCTTCCCCTGGTATGGTCCAGGCCTCTGCCAACCAGCACTCTGCCAGGGGAGACCTCCAGCAGGAATACATGGGGCAGGTTTGGGTCTGGATTTCAGTGAACCAAAGACCTTGTTAAGGGGGGTGATTAAGCCTTTTATTAAGATGCAGCCAAACTCTTTTCCCAGGGAAATAAAAGCTTCATCTTAAGTTTTTAAAAATCATTCCCTCTCTTCCCCCAAACTGAGCCCCTGTAAAGGAGATGGGCATTTAGAAAAGGACTGGAAGGGCCACAGTGCCCACAGGGCCCTTTTTCTCTTCTGTCTCTCCCCGTCTGCTGGAACTTGTCCTGACCTGGGCGATGCGTTTGGAGAGTTCTGTTTAGGTAAGAAGGTACTTAACAGATCAGTACTGAAAACACAAAGCAATAATTTTTGTTACTGAGACAAGAGTCTGTATGTCTGTTTTTTTAAATATTTCCTAATTAAAGAAGAGCTGCATTTTATTGGGTTTATTTTTATTCTATATACTTCAAATTTGGGTCTGCGGACAGCGCTTTCCTCCCTGTTGGTGTATGCGCTGAGCTGCTTCCGTGCCCCCTCCAGACATCCCGGGCCAGCTGTGCTGCTGCTGGGCTGTGAGTCACTCTCTGGCCACTGCCTGGAGGCTGGGGCTCTGGTTTCAGGGTGGGCATTTTTTTTAAAAGAAATAAAGCTGTGTTTTTAAGCCAGTAAGTTATTACACTCCAGTGTTTGTTCTCTCCACACCTGTAACCCTTTTTCCAGATTTCAGTTTTAAATTCCTAATAAATTATTTGAAAACTGTCCTTCTCTGTCATTATTTGGGGGTGCAAGGTTTTCCTGTGGGGGAGATTTCAGGACCTGGCAGGAGCTGCATCCTGCCTTGAGGATAAAAGCCCCAGGCAGGTCTCTGACTTGCTGTTCTGCTCCCACATTTTGGCAGTGGCCAGTTTATAATGTGAGGCAGATCTGGTTTTAGTAGAGATTGTGTCTCTTTACACTACAAAGGTTTTGTGTATGTATCTGTAGGTTCAGAAAAGGAGATAATGTGTTGCTTACAGGTTTAGCACATACCCTGGATTCAATTGACTGTGGTGGACCAAGGAAGCTCGAGATGCAAGGAAATATAATGTGGAGATGCGAAGTAAAGTCCTTGACAGACAAAAGAGAGAAAGGAGAATTTTAACAGTGTGGAATAGTAGGGAGCTCTGCAATAGGGCTTATAAAAAAGCCTTAAAAATAATTTAAGGCTTAAGCCTGTAAATTTGAACCAGTTATAGGTTGAAATGTGTTCACAAGTGCACCAAGGGACCAGTGATTTTGTATACAGCACAGGTTGGGGGAAACCAAAAATAGCATTGGAGGAAAAATCTTTACTCTGCTGGGATTTTTCTCATGAGGCACTTGTAATACTCATGCTTGCTTTCCCACACTTGGTGATCCTTTTGTTGAACTAACAGTGTAGGAAATTGTTGACTTATGATTTTAAAAAGGCCAGTTGACTGGAAACTTTCTAGAAAACAATGATACATCATGTACTGAGAACAGAGAAAAAGGAACCAGACTCCTAAGTTTCATAGGAAAGAAAACAATTTTTTTTTTTTTTTTAATGTTAAAGGCAGTGAAGACAGAGAACTCTTAAATAGATATTGAAGGGAAAGTTGCCAGATTGATCTGTGGGCAAAAGACAAAATTATTTTTTCTGAACTAACTGGTACAGATTGTCCTTTACATCAGCCTTTAATGTTTGTTCAATACTGGATTAGAACACTGAGAATCTTAAATCAACCCAGCCTCTGTTCAGCTGTAGGTACCCATGAGTGGGGAGCACTTGCAGAGGTCAAAGAAGTCGGAATGGATCTGGTTGTTCAGCACCACATCTAACTTTCCCTAGATGTCCTACGGATATGTCACCATCCAGTGGGTGCCCTGGTGTAGTTTCAGACCCTGTGAGGAGAAAGGTGTCCTCATCAACCCTTTGGAACCTGCTGGTGGGGTGTGAGCCCAAAGATTCCTGCATGAGCACCCTGGTGCATGGGGCTGGTGCAGAAAGGTGGCCTTTGTTTCTTTGGTGCTTTGTTTATCAATGCAGACTTGACAGCCATGTCTAGGAACTGTATCTTGAGTGTGTAAAAATGCCAGACCTGTAGCCCTGAAAATGCCAGAGCCTCTGGGGTCTAAATATGAGCACACTGTTTTACTTACCCCTGACTGATTCCAGGAAGATTTTTCTTACCCATTTTTTGAACTTCTTTCGAGGTTCCCAACTCTCCTCATCCTATGGCATAGAAAACCAAAGGTTCTTAACTGGATTCTGCATTGGTGTTGGAGAAACTGCTTCAAGTCACCAAAGTCTGCTGTGTATGTTGAAACTTCTAAGCCTGGTTCATTTCCAATGTAGATTGCTTAAGGCCACATAAAACCAGATACTACTCCTTGTTTAAGCCACCTAAAGATTTTCCAGGTCACTTGGCTCCTAATTCTTGTCTAGTAGTACCTCCTTCTCCTCTGTGGTTTTAAAGTAAAGAATAGCTTGATTTTTTTTTTTTTCAGTTGAGTTCATGCTAAATGGTCATTTGATGTGATTGGACAACTTGTATCTTATTCTCTGAATTATGCCAGGAGAACTCATGGAGAGATATGGGATTTATGATATGTGGGGATACCATAAAAAGAGGATGCAAGTATTAGTGGCAGGTGGTTATTAGTGTGCCAGAAACTCACAATGAAACTTCCATACTGTTATTATATTTTAGTAGAGAGCCTTTAAAAATGTCCAAATCTTTCAGGCTGACTTCTAATAGTAACACTACAAGAATTTAATAGCAAAATCTTAGAGAGCAAATATTTGCCTGTCCAGCTTTTATGGATTTAACTCAACTGGCCTTCAACTGGTCACGCCACAACCTGGGGCCCACAGCCCCCGATGGAAGAAGTCTGCATTTAGTAACATAAATACTGGCTGGTTTATCTCGTACCACGTCAAGGTGAGCCTGCTATATAAAGACTCATTTCCCTTGGCACCAGTGCTTGTGTCAAGAGCTGCAAGGATGAAGTTTCTGGCCCTGCTTTTCCTGCTGTCGGGTGTGTAGGTACCCTTGTCCTGGTGCAGGTAACCCCGAACCTGACTCTAACCTCCCTCCCTCTGTCTGTCTGTCTGTCTGTCCGCAGTGGGCGCCGCCAGCGCCGAGGAGGTCTCGCCCCGGGCCGTGTGGCTGTTCCGTGAATTGATCAAGTGCACCCTGCCCGAAAGCCACCCTCTGCTGGAATTCAACGGCTACGGCTGCTACTGCGGCCTGGGGGGCAGCGGCACTCCCGTGGACGACCTCGACAAGTACAACTCTGCTTTTACAATCCTCTTGCCTTGCTTGTGCTTTGCTGCTTCAGCTTCATCTCAGCTGGCCCTGCCTGTGAACGTTTACAAAACTCTCTGGCTGCTGTGAAGGAAGCTTGCTTGCACAGATGGATTCAGGGGAAAAGGATGTGTTCTATCACACCTTGATGCCTTATTACTAAGATAAAATATAATTACAGTAGCTCTTCTCTTCTATGGCAACACAGAGTGCTCATTCCAGCATTTTTTTTTTGCAGCAGTGCTGGGCCAGAGCCTGGATGCAGCTCTGTACACTCTGCCTGGTGCTTGACCATCAACATGTACAGGCTGGGCTGCAAAATGCTAGGAAATGGCATGGGCAATTTAGAGACACACAAATCTGGCAGCCAAGTCTTGGATTGTGTTGGCTAAGAGCTTGTCAGCTACCAGGCACTGAGGGGAAGTGGAGGGTAAACACTGGCTTTGGCTTTCCCTGTGCCCAATAGACACCTGTGAAGATGCTCCCATAAGTACTTATTTACCAGATATCTCTTGGACCATGAGCTGGCACAACTCTATCCCTCTGAGGTCCTTTGTGTCTGCCCTCTTATTGCTGGGTATCTTTTTTTTTTTATAGTCAAGAGCCTTGTCAAAGCAAATCTAATGTATCTGTGTGTCTTACAGGTCAGTTGAGCCTGTGATTCTGGTATTTTCTAACCTTTTACTCCTTGTTTCCCAGGTGCTGCCAAGCTCATGATAACTGCTACACACAGGCAAAGAAAATGGAATCCTGCAAATTCCTCGTGGATAACCCATACACTAAGCTGTACCACTACAGCTGCTCTAATGGGCAGATCACATGCAGCAGTACGTCCCTTTCCACCTCACCCCAGATGTTCTCCAGCCTTTCTCAGGAAAGAGCAGGGCTGTGTTACACTCACACCTCTGTGGCAGGAAGGCACAGTGCAAGTTCTTGCCAGGGGACCTGGTCCTTAGAAAGAGGGCACCTCACACAGGGACTGGAATGAGTATTCTCTATATAGCCCACAATTCAAACTTTGTGAAGATATATGGTACAACAGAATATAGAAAAGCCTGTTTAGTCTTCAGGGGATTGAGTACTATTCTGGGAGGCATTCTAAAGGCAGTATGCAAGAGATCAGCACGTTAACTCGGCATTGTTATACAGTTTCTGCCAGACACCTCTGGTGAATCGTGGAGACTTTGCAGGGCTCTGGAACGGAGGTAAAGAGCAGAGAGGTTGGCAAATAAGGCTGTAGGGAAGGGAAGAAAGGGCAAGGAGAGAGATAGCTTGGCAGGAACACACAGCTTTCGAGGCACTGGGTTAGTGGGCAGAAGCCTGTTCCCCCCTAGAACGATGGCAGCAGTGAAATGGGCACACCTGACAGCAGAAATACCAGCCCGAGCCTCTGCAGCGCCTGGCGAAGGAGCCGCGGGCTCTGACCGCTCCTCTCTCTCCTCCAGGCAAGAACAGCGAGTGCGCAGCGTTCATCTGCAACTGCGACCGCACCGCAGCCATGTGCTTCGCCAAGATGCCCTACAACCCCGAGCACATGAGGCTGGACAAAGACAAATACTGCAAATAGACACCGTCGTGTGGTTCAGGGCGGCCGCAGGGCAAAATAAGCAAATAAATAACTTAAACTGATACTCGGGGCCGTCGCTCACCGCCGCGCTGAGGGGATGGGGCGGCGGGCGGGGCGTGAGGGAGGGAGGGAAGACCCGCCCCCGCTGCCGCTGCCCACGGCCCTGTGTGGCGCGTGAGGCGCCCCCGAGTTCTCTGATTGGCCCTTGCAGGCGGCGGGGGCGGGGCGCACCTGCTCAGGGCCTCGCGTGTCCCGCCCCTCCCCTCAGGTACCCTCGGGCTGGGGCTGCTGAGGGTGGGGCTGCGGCTTCCCGCCCTCACCCTCCCTGAGTGACCGTCCCTGCCCGCCGTCACCCTCACGGGGCTCCTCAGGGCGACCGTCCCTGTCTGCTCTTACCCTCACGGGGCCCCTCAGGGCGACCGTCCCTGTCTGCACTTACCCTCCCGAGGCCCTCTCTGCCTGCCCTCACCCTCACGGGGCTCCTCAGGGCGACCGTCCCTTCCCGCCCTCACCCTCCCGGGGCTCCGCAGGGCGACCGTCCCTGCTTGCCCTTCACCTCCCGGGGCTCCCTCAGGGCGCCCTTCTCCCCGTCCCTCACCCTCATGACCGCCCTCACTCTCCCGGAACTCCGGAGGGCGCCTTTCAAGCCCTCCCTCAGCCGCCCTCGCCTCGGGCTGCCCACGCGGTAGTCGCAGCACAGCCGTCCCTCTTCCCCGGGGCATCGCTGCGTGAGGGTCTTGAGCCCTTTGGTTCTCCTTTCTCCTGAGGGTCTGTGTGTGCTTACCCTGGGGAGCCCTTCCCCTGTTCGCAGTCAGGAGCTGCAGAGAAGGAGGTAATGTCAGCCTGGAAGGCAGGGAGCCCGTCTGAGGGACAGTATCTGTTCCACTTTCCCAGCCCTGCCAAGGTCCTGTGCCAAAGCTGCCCCCTACTCTTGGTACCGGTTTTGCTGGCAGATGTTTTTGGAGGTGTGGGTGAACTCCTAGGGCAGGGTCTACACACACTCCCTGCTTGCTGGCAGGGTGTGAGGAGTGTCCCGGTTCATCATCAGAATGAACTGTACCCAGACATGGAGCAGACCCCAAGGATCTAAGAGTGCTCTGGGAAATGAGAAACAAAAGGAGAAGGAAGAAGCTGGCTTGGTATGTTGTTGGAAGGTACTTGCAATGCCTTCCTTCTGAAAGTAAATGTATCTTTCTTTGAGGGCATTAGAATGACATTGAGAAAGGACAGTGAATTGCATTTAGTTGTTCTTTTCCTTGAAAAGGGGAAAGGATTGTGTCACAGCCAGACACATTCCATTTTATGGTAGATTGATTCTTGGTTTTTTACCAGTATTGGTTGCTTGTTTTTCTCAGGTGTTTGTAGTATGAGAATTTTCTGGAAACATTGAGTGCTTGGAGTCCTCCACAGAAATCTTGAGGATCCTGGATGTGATTCTATCATATAGCCAAAATGAATCATTCTTAGGGCTGGAAGAGCAAGATGAGGTCTCTTGTACTCACTCACTAGCTTAGATTCTCTGAAATTATTGTTTGTAGAACAGTAAAGCTCCTAAGTAAATGTTACTAGAATCCCCTGGTGATAAACCTCATTGTAGAGAAAAAAAGTAAAATATCACTATCTGGAAAGAACACTGCACTTTTGAGCTCTAGAGAAGATTGCTAGGGTGTATTGGAAGCATTTCAGTAACTCAGTATGAATTTTGCTTGTAACAGGAACTCTAGATTTGAGGGGAGCAGTATTATCTACTCCTGGCATTCAGCATTTGGAACATGCTAGCATTCCCTAGATAAACCCCATAGATAGATAAAGGCTCAAATTGATTCCATATCTGTCTTACTCCATACACATTTTTTAAGCCTGCACTTCTGTTTGGTCCCTTGATCACACTTCTCATTTCCATGCCCCCTTGGTGGTGTGAAAGACCCTCCATTAAACCCAAACATTCCCCATGCATGGGGAGCCTTCCCACACAATGCAGTGTCAGGCCCTAATGAAGGGCACAGCTGGGGAGGCTGAAGGGGCTGTGCAGAGCTGCTCATTAGGGCTTTGAGGAACGTTGTGGGAAGAGCAAGAGCAGGGCTGGTGACTGCTTGAACTGCCAGAGTAGGGAGTACAAGGAGGGTGTGAGGATCTACCATGCTGGTCTGTACCTCTGTTCCAAAGCAGAAAGGGATTGCCTGGAATGCCAGGCATCCCTGTGCTCAGCAAGGGGGAGCTCTGAGACCCTCCACAGCTGGTGCATGGGCTGCTGGAGGGACAGCAGCTCCCTGGGCTCACTGCAGAAGTGAAGCCTCAGTCTCTTATCTTTTCTCTGTTGGTGTTTTCTATGCCAAGATTTCTCACTCTCTGCAGGGAGAGCTGAATTACTCCTAACTACATGGGCATTGCACAGATGAAAGAGAGTGCTCCAGCTGAGGTGAGACGTGCAGAGAGCAAACAGTTCTGCTGATGGTGATGATCCTGTGCCAGTTTCTGCTTGGGCCTGGAGACCAATTCCAGACACTCTCACTGTTGCTCGTCCTCTTCAGGCTCAGCTTCTCTTTTTCTCTGCCATTGTCTGGTTAGTGGTGCAGAAGGGAAGAAGTGCACTGGGGTACTTTCCTTGGTGGGAAGGGAGATGGCAGGGAGCTGCACACAGAATTGCAGGAACAGTCTGGAACAGTGGTTTTAAAGCCCATCTGGCTTGACTCTGCTGTTTCCCTGCTTGCTGCAAAGGCTGGGAAAGGGCTACATCCAAGGCAGTCACAGGGGAAGAAGCACACTCTAGATGGTGGATTTAGTCACCTTCACCCCACTGAACCTCCCAAGTTCTGCATGCCCAGGGTTTTGGGTCATTTTCCACATGCAGGTGTGTCAATAGGAGCAATGTGACTGTAAGATGTGGGAGGCTGCACTTGCACCACGGGCACCAAACCCTCTGGGGCATTGCATTCTGTGCTGCCCTCACTGGAGCTCAGCATGTGAAATACCTTCCTCAGGCTGCTGGACTCAGTTACAGATGGCTCTGAGAATTTGCCCAGAAACAAAGACAAGATTTGCCAAATAGGAAGTAACTTTTATTTGCTTTGGGTAACTCCAACCCCACTTTCAGAGGAGCAGAAGAAAAATCCATTATAAGGTACTCTCAGCTCAGCTATCCAAGCTTCAGGAGGAAGCTGTAAGAAAAAGAGAAGAGCAAAAGCTGTTGATTCAGCTAATTTCATGTCAAGGCTTTTGGTGTAGGAATTTTAGGCTCTCTCAGGAATTTCTCATGTGAGCAAATTTAATGGTATTTTGGGAAATATGTTAAGAACCGAAGTGCTCTGATCCTGTTCTAAAAGAGGTCAATTTTAGTAGTGCTGGATCAACTTAGCAGAAAAAAGAATGAACTTCTTCATCTCAGCCTCATACAGTTGTTGTAGATATACTCATTACCATATAGTAATAAACCATGCACAGGAAATTTACTGTTATTTTCATTTATTCTGAGTCATTGTCCTGGTGGCTTAAAAGTACAGTCAGTGGAGAGTTGGGGTAATGATTCATCTGAGAGTGATGCTGAAGGAACACCCTGACTCTTCTCCCACAGAAGAGCAGGCAGGGGTAGATGTGGGAGCTTTAGTTACCTGTCACAGAACTCATCCCAAGACTTGTTTTAGACTGCCTGGCAATGCTCCCACACCTCAAAATGCTGGCTCTATTGGCAATGAACCTGCAGCCTCTGGTTTTGACACAGCAACGTGGTGTGAGGTTCAAGGAGGGGGAGAAGATAATGTATAGTGAGAAACTCAGCCCCAGCTCCTCTGCTAAGGAGGCATCAGCATCCCTTCTTACAGGGAAAGCCCCTACAGGAAAACATGGTCTATGTGGAGACTCTGCTGTGCTTTAGGCATGATTTCTGCAACAGCTGTACTGTGACAGGACTGCTAAAGATGGAGAGAGATCTGTGAGCTTTGCTCACTGCCAAGCAGCAGAAACCTGAGTCACTGGAAAGTGGAGTCACCATTCAACGCCAGCAGAATGCAGGTGGGAGTCCTGAACTGTTCTTGCTCAGCTTCAAAGTGAACCTGTCCCTCCTCTAACCCAATACAGCCAAATCCTGAAATGTGTCAGGCATCTTAATGCCCTCTGCCTTCTGCAGAAATTGAATGCCTGACATATCCCTTAGATTCTCTGCTTTATTTGCTCTCTCCTGGCATGGATTTGAATCGACAACAAAGCAAAAATGAACTTTGCATCCTGTGGTCAGCTGTCCTTGCTTTGCTACTTGACCTTTCAGCAGATGACTCTGGCATCCTTGTTTCCAACTGCTTGTTTCAGTTCTTGTCAAAATATTAGTCCAGGATGTGTTACTTGAAGTAGGAGGGGGCACTTGGAAAACCCCAACAATTCAATCTCTCAGAGCTAGAAGGGGGAGTGGTGGTTTCTTGAAGAAGGTCAGGTCAAAAAGTTATAATTCTACTTTGTGCCAGGTTCTGTGTTTTACTCTGTGGACAGTTTGATAGAGCTTGCAATACCATCCTGAGGATCAACAAAAAATCTCTACCCAGTAGTGATGGATCTCCTGTTAGGAGTGTGGAAATTGCACCTTTCAACAGAGATTACCTCCTGAGGGAGACCTATTGCACAGATTTAATTGTATTTCTCTCTTAATTCATCAGCTGCAAGTAATTACAACCTGCATTTTTGCAGTGGAAAAAAAAGAATCTAAACTGGCTATTGAGAATGTAACTTAAATAAATAATGGGAGGGAGAGAAAATTACAAAGCAAATAGCCTCAATCTTCTAAACAATTTTAATTAATTCCTTAGCTATTTATTATTTAATAACATCTTCAAAAATGCATTCTGGAAAATGTAGTGGCTCACTCAAAGTAGTGCTGGTCAGATTAGTTTCAAGTAACTCCTGTGGCATCTCAACAACATTTAATTTTTAAAGGGGTCAGATAGGAAGCAGTTTAATTTGTCAACCAACAGTTGAGAGAAATTCTGACTTCCCCTCCTTGCTGGAGGACATCAGCCCTTATTACAGGAGCAGTGTTCTTGTTCAGCTTCTACTTTGAACGTTTTTTCTTTAAAGTGACCACTGCAGTTCCTCTTGCCTCCTTTTCCTGCTTGCACACTCTACAGTATCCCACCAGTGCCACCGGATTCCCCAGCAGTGTCCCACATCGCCCTCCTGTGCTACAGCCTCAAATTACCTGCTCAAAACCCCTGTCCCCCCCTTCTCCTCTGGGGACAATTATAAAAAAGGTTTTTTGTCCTCAGACATGGTAGTCAATTATCTGTCCCAGTGAATGAAAAGGCACTGTTTAACGGCAAGGTAAGGCAGAAATGTACTTTTTTTTCATCCTCATTCTGTTTCCTGATACATGGAGATGGTTTCAGTGGAGCACTGGTGAGGCTGACACGTGTGAGGCTTGCTGCCCTCTCCTGGTGCCCTCAGCTGCTGTGCCCTGCATCCCACAGCTGCCTCTTGCATTGGAGTTTTCCCTTTTCTGAGGTGAGTCCTGCAGGAGAGGAAGAAAGAAGCTGCTTTATCGACTGAATTGATTATTTTAAACAGCATGTTTGATTAGGATTAGCTGGACCAATTCAAGCAGGAACAGCTTTTGAATTGTCAGTTGCAAAGGGAACAGTTGTGATCAAGTGATCCCCCTGTAGTTTCCTGATAGTAACAAATGGATTGGAATTCTACACTGCTGAGTCTTCTGGATACTCCTACCCAATTCTCTGGGAGTGCTAGCACTTAGTATGTTTTTTGTTTATGATCATGGGAAACAGTATCATGGCCCATCAGAGCAGACCAATGACAGATTAAAATTTACAGCCACCTTTTGGTGCAGTGAGGGAACATTTTGTCAGTCAGCACATCTCAGTCTCAGCCAGGAACCCATATTCTAACCCTGAAAGGTGACTGAGCAGGGAAGGTACTCACCTTGTAAGAAAAACTTTAATCCTGCTGGCTACTGAAGCTCAGCTGGTGGGGTCATGTGCAGACAATCAAAGGCAGCAGCTCTCCACAGCGGAAATTCAGCTTCAAGGATGCAAAGTGATCCAGCCTGGTGGGCCCAATGTTAAGGACTGCAATTGGCAGCTTCTTCTCCCGGGCAGCAAGAGCAAACCTGTAACCAGAGTACACCTGCAGGAGTAGCAGAAAACAAAATGACAGGCAGCTTAGGCAAAAGAAGAGTTACAGAAAGGAATAAAATAGCTGGCAATGGGAAAAGGGCTGTACATACATGCTGAGTTAGGCTGCTGCACTGAGCTCAGGTAGGAAATGTCTTCATTCAGGAGTGCACAGAACAGTTTTTAACCTCTGTCAGTGAAGGATTTGCAGTTTCATAGAAACTGAAACTTCAGAGCAGATTGAAGGGAAATGTCCTTGTCTTTTAGTAAATCTCTGCAGCAGTTTTTATTAGCAGTTTTTATTGGTTATCACAGGTACTTAAACGCTGCACTTTGATGGTTCCTGCATAGCCCAGCTAAGGTAGTACAAGAACAAACCTAAGGCATTTCAATCATTCCTGTACAGAGGATTATAAGCTTAAGAAGTGCAAGCTTAAGGAATTTGTATCCAGTATCCCGAAGCCAAGAGAATCACAATCAGGCAGCCTTGGTTTTATCTCCTTCTGGGAGGTGTTAAGAGTAAGGTTTTTTCATGTAATAGAACTTGTTCCTGGAAAAAATTATCTTACATAAACATCATTACAAAAGCTTCTATGGGTTTAGCAACCCCTGTTGTTTAGCTACCTTGCCTTATAGATAAGAGGCTAGTGGAGAAAACATATTGTGATACAAAGGACAATCTCAAGCAGCAGAGATATTTCAGCTCTCTTATTGAGAATTTAATAAAGAATGAGAGGCCCTAAACCCTGGTATTTTAGACAGTGTGCCACGAGGCCTAAAAAGCTATCAAAGGCTAAAAATTTCAGGTAAAAAAGTGTGAGGAATGAATTGTATCAGGTATCTTGCCTTTATGGACAATTGTGAGCTGATGGAGGAGGCAGCAGAGAGAGGTCTCAATGGAGGTATTTACAGCAGCATGAAGTAGACTGGCAAAGAGTGACAGGGAAGCCCAAACAGGTCATCCATAAAGCCAGATTCCAACCACAGTAAAAATAAAATACAAAGAAGCTCTGCAAATGCTGGTCTGACCCACAAGCCATTTGTAGTCCTAAGCTGTGGGACCGAGGATCATTGCAGGCAGAGAAGCAGGAATGCAGTTTGGGAGGCAGAGCTACTTACCTGCATAGAGGATCCTGCTATCAGCATGGAGTCTGACTCTGCCAGGCGCTGGTGTACAAAACGGACTTTTTCCTGGCTCACTGTGTCTCCAAAGAAGGTCACATCAGGCTTCAGGATCCCACCACACTTACGGCAGGCCGGGACTCGGAAATTGCGCACCTGCTCGTCCGTCAGGAACACATCCCCATCCGGAGCCACCCCAAAGGCTTCAGCTTTCCAAGTGGGATTCAGAGCTTCAAAGTGCTCCTGGAGCTCAGCACGCAAGATTCGGTCTCCACAGGCCAAGCAGAAAACCCTGAAAGTCAGAGCAAAGTCTTAATGGAGAGTTTCATGTCAGCTGAAGATCTGGAGACTCTAACTTGTTCCTTAGGAGGCCTGTCATGATTTTCCACATTTATTTACCAAATAGGACAGGTCAAGGAGATGTCTTTCTACTCTGTTGCTTTGTAGGAATGCTCTAGAGGAAGAGCATAGTGAAGGAATTCTTTTAACCCTGCCATGCATCCTCCCTCTCAGTTCATGCTGTGCTTTTTCATCTAGAAATTTTGGGTGATCCCAGACAGGCTGTGATGGCCCTTCTCCAGTACATATATCCCATGCAATTGTTGCCCTATCCACTCTCCACTCTGTGGATAATCCTTGTATCCTCATGATCCCCTTGTTCTCTTTAGTAAAGAGGACATTTGCTGTACCAAGGAAAGGGGAAATGGATCCAAATAATGCTCCAAAAAATGAGTGGTGGTCATGTTTCTTAGATACCATGCTGTGGACAGCACTGGGTTGTGATCTTTTTCTCCACCCCAGCCCAATACCACCTTTGTGCCTGTCATCTCCAGGATTTCAGCACGGATATTTTGCCTCCTGTCTCAGCATTGAAAGTGCAGCTGTGCCAGTGAGCACTGACAGCCCCAGCGCCAGCAGCTGTACCTGTGTGTGCAGCCGTGCAGCTCCGTCATGCGCTGGCTCCCGGCCTTGGTGTGAAGGGCGTCCACGTTCTGGGTCACCAGCCAGTGCAGCTTGCCCAGCTTCTCCCAGTCCCTCAGCACCAGGTGTGCCTTGTTTGGCTGGTGGGAGGAGAACTGGGGCCAGCCCACGAAGTTCCTTGCCCAGTAGCGCTGCCGGGCGCTGGCGCTGCGGACGAACTCGGCGTGCTGGACGGGCCGTCTGTCTGTCCTGGCGTAGAGCCCCACACCCTCAGAGCGGTAATCGGGGATCCCTGACTCGGTGGAGATTCCAGCTCCGGTCATTACAAACAGCCTCTTGGAGTTAGAAACAAAGCGCTGCAGCTCCTCCACTTCTGCAGGATCTGGGGGAAGACAGGCTGGCACGAAAGTCAGGTTTGGAGAGGCTCTGGATACAGAACGGGATCTGCAGTGATGCAGTCTGACAGCTCTGAAAATGCCACACCACTTCCTGGCAGAGAACATGTTCAGCTAAAAGGCAAGAACAGAACACATGGCAGGTAACACAAAGCAAAAAGCACATCCTTAATGCCATTTGCTTGTGATTCTCTGGGAAATTATGCTGCTAAGTATTCTTTGCTCTCTTTTTAGTAAAGAAACAAATTATTTTGGAAACGTGAACTAAAGCTCACCATCCAAGTATGTTCTTTTGGAAGAGGGGAACACTGAGCACAAAGTTAACAACTCTGACTTGCAGGGTTCCTGCTGCTCTAGCCTGGTGTGAAGGATGGCTGCCTAAGAGGACTTGTAAAGAGCCCTGAGAGGCCTCTGCATGTGAAGCCTTTCCCAGGTATGTGCAGCAGGCCGGAGGAAATGGCAGGAAGGCAAAGCACCTCAGCCCAGAGGCACTGCCCAGAAGAGACTTTTGTTCTGCACTTGTAACATTCTGCCTGCTCCAAATCAGTCTTTTATATTTACCCCCTCCTTAACACATGTTGTAGGAAGGGAGAGAAAAACAACCTCAAAATGTTTATTTTTCCCCCAACAAAGGCCTTGACTGGAGTTACTCCTGTGTGGCATGTTTTGGTTGGGTTTTTTTGTTTTTGTTTTTTACAAAGGCCTGGTGCAGAACAGGCCTTGAAATGGGACTGAAGATGATTAGGGCACTGGCTAAATGCCTCTGGCACCTCCTCTTCTGTGGGTGCCACCTCCCAGAGTCAGTGGGGAGCAGGATGGGCACTGCTTTGCTTCTCCAGCAGACACAGGGGCTTTCTGAGAGAGAAGGGATCATCCAGTGCTTGGGGGAGAAGGAGCTGCCTGGCAGGTAGGAATGGGAGGGACACCCTGCTTTAAGGGAGGAATGGCAAGCCCTGCTGGGGAAGGCAGGGTGGATGGCTTTGCTGACTAAGTAGCCTGGAATTGTGTGCAGGACCTGTTGAGACACGAGTGCACGGGTTTGGACTTTGATTTTGTTTGTGCTTTTGAGCAGTCTGCAGTTCTGTCTCCATTTCACTGTTTTAAAACTACTCTTTCTGGGCCTTACTATGGTTTTGCAAACAGTGTACAAAAAACTTTGAGAGCAACAGTCCTGAGAATTGACTGTCTGGTATTTCTGCCTCCTTGAATCTCCCTAAGCAGGGGGGCTTGTACAAGATGTGGAAGACAGAGGAAGAACTTCATTTACTGATAAAAGGGGATGATCTCCTGAACACCTAAACTTCAGATATATTTAAATATTGCTCCATTTACTGCAAGACCTAGTGCTGGTGGGTAACTGAGGGCTTAGATACCACTGAAGTTAAGGTGTTCAGCTCCAAGCACTGTGATGCTAAATGGTTGCTAGTGGCCAAGGGTAGATTTGGCTCAGTTAGTCTTCAATTCTCAAGGCTCTTTGTCATCATCAGCTGAAATGCAGGGAAGATTGGACAGACTCCATAGTCTGAATTGCTTTTTGTATCTAAGCAGAGATTCTGTTTGCAATGATTTTTGCTTTGTTTTGCTGTTTAGCAGGAGTTGTGTTGGGCATTCCCTCTAAAGAGGTTTAATTTCCCATATGAATTCATTAGAAGGGACAAAGGCTCCCAATAAACTAATTTGCTTTGAGAGTAACTTGTGTCATGATGCTCCCCAAAGGCTGTTAAGCCAGCTTGATGGTAATTAAATTGCTTTAACTGATGAAAACTCTCCATTCCTGCCCCTTATCATCAAAAGATCTCTCAGAAGGAAATGTTCAGAGGCAAAATGAAATAGAAATGTAATAGGGGTTGGCCCACAAGAGAGAGAAAGCAAAAATTACAGATACATTTAGATACATTTGAAAGCTGCTGTGAACCAGGTAAGGACTATGGAAGAGAAAACGTTAAAGGACGGAATATTTCTTGTCAAATACAGAGCTGCTTTTAAAATGAAAGTGCTGAGATTAAAAAAAAACAAAAAAAAAGAAAAAAAAACACCACAAAAAACAAAACTACTTTATATAACAAGTAAAACTCTTTAAACGTACCTAATGAGATCTGAGGCTAGAGTTTGTTTTTAGCATACACCCAAGATGCTCCACAGGAAAAGATCAGGCAAGGTTAAGGTAGAAGAGAAACAGGATCCCACAAACGGCTACAGGCCAGAAACCCAAAGGGACCCCGCGCCATAGGGACCCCCACGTGTCCCTCGTGCTGTTACAGCGGCGGGGATTCGGTGACAGCCGAACCGAACCGGGCTGGTGAGAGAGGAGCGGGGCGGTGATAACGCTGAGAACTCACCTGTCATGGTGCTGCCGGCCGCGGAAGGACGGGGCGGCCCTGCCGGAAGGGCGGAACGGGAGCCCTCTGGGAAATGTAGTTCATGGGGAGAAATAAACCCCGAGCACAGAGACTACAACTCCCATGAGCCAGAGGGGGAGCGAAAGGTGTTCCCAACATCCCAACCCCTGAGAAAGTTTGAGAACGCTGAGAGCTTCATAGCAGCCCTGAGATAAAAGTGTGAGGTTAAAATCTGAGTTAATTTGATTTGATTCATTTGATTCGAGGTTCATAGCAGCCCTCAGATAAAAGTGTGAGGTTAAAATCTGAGTTCATTTGATTTGATTCATTTGATTCATTCGTTTGATACAAATGCATGCGATAGCTTTGATAAAGTGCATTGTAGATGCTTGTCATTATAAACATGTTTTAGACTTAAAATGTGACTAAATAAATTACTGAAGAAAAATCCACTGAGGGCTGTTAAAGACACCTCTAGCTTGGGAATCAGGCAGTGCCAACCTGTCTGCTGCTGACTCTGTGCACCCTGGCAGGAACCCATTTTTTGCCTCCCTGCTTGGTGCAGGTTTCAGTCTCAAGAATCACCTGGTAATTTGTTTAGTTTGCATGGCAATAAGGAGTTTGCATTCGTTTGGGGTTTTTTCTTTTTTCTTTTCCTTTTTTTTTTTTGTTTGGTTTGGTTTTGTGTTTTGCCTTGTTTTTCTTCAAATGAGGCTTACGTTTCTGAGGAACAAATAATCTGAGGAAGCCCATACTACTGTATGGTAGCAGCCTGGTGCACTGGATGCCCAGCAGTCTTACAGACAACGGGCTCTTTCTAAAGATTTGGATTGCTTTTCAAATGCATTCACCAAAGAGCTCTTGCTAAACAGGTCAAAACATTGCAGAAAGTTTTAATCCTTTTTTTTTTTGTCTCTTACAGTTATTTCAAAAACCGGGTGAGCCTGAGCATTTGTGTAGGAATGTGTAATTCTGTGATCACGAGGAAGAAGAGCATCCTGCAGTGCCCCCCTGCCTGTCCCTCGGCCCTTGGGGTTAGCTGTGGAGTGCAGCCTTCTTTTTGGCAGTGGCGTGAGTCTAAACGTCTTTCAGTGATTTATACTTTAAGAGTTTAAACGTGTTTTAAACCTTTGGGTGCTGACTTTGCTTTGGTGGCTCCTGGCAGACGCCCCTCGAGAGCGCCCCCGGCCGTCCCAGGATGAAAACGGCGATTTTTGGGCAATGCCCCCGGCCCCAGCAGCGCCTTCCCGGCGCTCATTACCATACTGCCCTCCCGGCAACCCCCGCGGGTCCCGGCGCTGCCACCGGCCCCCGGTGCACCCCGCCGTGGCCCCCCGGTGCATCCCCGGGTGCCGCAGCGCTGTGCGGGCTGCGGGCGGGGAGCGGCGGGCAGGGGGCACCGGGACCCTTCGCACCCGCTCTGAGCGCGGCGGGGGCGCGGCGGCCCCGGGGCCCGGAGGGCCCGGCGCTATGGCAGCCTTGCGCAGTGGCAGTATCGTAGCCAATGAGGGTATTCCGAGGCGCGATTATTGCTAATTGAAAACTTTTCCCAATACCCCGCCATGACGACTTGAAATATAGTCGGCATTGGCAATTTTTGAGAGCCTCTTCGGAGGCGGATTTTGTGTGGTTAAAGAATAGATATACAGAAAATACAAAAATCCAGCATGGATTTAAGAGTCTTGTTCTCAAGTGAGGATAACTTGGCATCGATTTAAGAGTCTTGTTCTTAGAAGTGGGGATAATTCAGCAAATGGGTCACTCCACGTCTAGTTTCATTGATCATGTCTAGTTTCATTGATAATTTCTCATTCAGCACGTTTAAAAAAAAAAAAAAGACACCGAGCTCTTTATGAAAAGCGCGCTCAGTTTATTACACGCTGTCTCTTGCTGCAGCAGGCGGGGATGCTGGGCAGGGACTCGTGCTGGGATGGGCTCCCCGGCGCTGTGGCCGCTCGGGGCTGCCGGGGCTCGGTGCCCGGGGTGCCCGGGCTCGGTACAGCGGGGATGCGCGGAGGGCTCCCCTCATTCCGCGCCGGCTGCCCGCCGTGACGTCACGCTTACTTTGCATAATCCTTCCCAGCAGCCTTTGCGGCTGTACCGGGGGCCCAGAACGGAGACCACAACGGAACCGCCCCCGGTTCCGGCGGGGCGCGGGGGGCTCGGGGCGGGCGGGGAGCATGGCCGGGAGGGTGCAGGCAGGAAGGGGAGGGCGGCCGGAGTCGCCACGACCTTGGTGGCAGCCCCGGGGCGAGTGGCGGCAGCGGCGGGGTAGCCCAGTCAGCTTTGCGCAGTGGCAGTATCGTAGCCAATGAGGTTAATCCGAGGCGCGATTATTGCTAATTGAAAACTTTTCCCAATACCCCGCCATGACGACTTGAAATATAGTCGGCATTGGCAATTTTTGACAGTCTCTACGGAGACTGAATTTCGTGGTGAAAAATAGATTAAAATCAGCTTAGATAGTTAGTTTTCAGCGGTGGCGTTAGCTGACCTCCTCAACTCTCCCACTTCACGACTGGAGAGATCGATTACAGCAGATAATGAGGTTTTTGTTCTTACAACGCTGCCTGGGTTTGCTGCCGCCAAAGCCGCGGTTTAATAAAATGAGGGCGCTGTTACATGGAAAGCTCGTTTCTTTTTCTCTCAAAATTACTGAGAAATGAAGCGGTCAGCGAAAACGGAAGTGGAGGGGCTTAGGAGCTGGAGGAAGGTTTCTGGAATAGCTCCTGTTGAGCAGGATCCTTAAGAGAGCTCAGCCTCTCAACAGGCAGGGAGGAATCTACGGGGAGTGAAAGTCTGAATCGTGCTTCCCCAGCTGCAGAAGTCCTCTAAAACCCATTAGGGAAAACTTAGTGTAAAGTACTGTAAACTCCATTTTGTGTGCGGTTCTTTATTGATATCACTTGCTTTAAGAAAAAAAAATAGAAAAATTATCTTTATTGTCAAAGAAATCACAACCCTTTACTCTGGAAAAAGCAGCTGCTGGTGCCAACTCCTATTATATAAGTAAACCCCATCCTTTCCTAATTTGCAGCAATTGAGTAGGTAGGCAGGCCCTGCAGAGGGAGAGTAGTGACCACTGCACAGCAGCTCTGCTGCAGCTGGGAGCAGCTGCCCTCTGTCACTCTGTGAGTGAGATGAACCCTCTGCTGCTGACAGCCTGCTCTGACATGCTCTGTATGGGCAGAGAGTCAGATCCACGTGTGCCACATGAGGTTCCTGCCCTGCCCTTATACCCTGAGTTGGGCAGCTACTTGAAACTTTGGTGGAGTAGAAAACTTTAGAGTGAACATCAGTGTTTCCTCTTAATAATTACTTTTTAAAATAGCATTCAGTCATGCTGGGGTATTATACACACCATGATGACAGTGACCAAGAGTGGCAGTGAAACCTCACAGATTGCCTTTGTCCCCCCATTTGGTCCTATTGCCAGCAATATCAACTGAAATCAAACCCTGAAGCATAGGGTTCCATTGCCCTTTGCAGAATAAGCCACACTGGTAAATAGCAAAGGCATGTATAGTTTGCAGTGAGTCATACACTTCAGGTAATTTCTTGATTCTTATAAACTGTGTTGATAAGTATTGGATTTATCACTTGATTGTTTCTCATCTTTGCTGCCAGAATTGTCTGTGATAATGCCTTGGTGTGGTGCTTTCAATCTGCATTGCAATGTCCTACATCCAGAAACCAAGTTTGTTAATTTTGCTGTAATAGATCTTTTCAACAAGTGTGAAGTTGGACCTCGAATGTGGGAGTTGCATGTTGTGATTTACTGCTATTGCTTAAAGCCTAAAGCTCTGATTGAAATTTTTTCCTTGCATTCACCTGAAGAAAGAGCAAAATGCCCTTGCATGATGTTCATGTGGCACAGCACAGAGGGCACACACTCCAATGAAGGTGCTGTTGTTGCTCTGCAGTTTCAGGTCACTCTGGAAAGTGCACAGGTAAGTTCTAAATGTGCCTCAGAGGCCAGTGCAGCTTCATTTCTCTTCCCTAACACAGTTTGCAAATAATGATGCTTTTGTTTGGTGGTGTTATTAAATGAGCTTGGATCACTCCTCTGTTTGGCAGCCAGTCTGAAATGACAGGGCACCGGTAGATTTTAATCCATCAACTCTGAGGGTCTTGTGTGTGGCCAGTGGGTTAAGCTGCCCTTTGAGGGACTTGGTCTGTAACTGGTAAATAAACGACTCTTCAACAAGAGGGAAAGGTGCCTTGAGCAAGTACTCTGGCCACAGATGGTGTGGAGTCAGGAATACTCTGAACATGGATTGTGTGGAGACAGGAAGCCCTAAAGTTCAACATTTTGTTGATGTTGACTCACTGTCTAACTTCATTTCGAGTTCCCAGCCCTGTTTCCCATCTGCAAATGGGGGTGGTAACTTCTTGTTCCACCTTCTGTGAAAGACAAAGGTAAGTCATAATGTGTCAGCACGGGGCACAGCATAAGAGGAAGGCTGTGTATTTCTAGCAGCAATCAGGTGTTTGTGAGTCAGGGAGAGTCTGAGGCAAAGAGCAGGTCAATGATGAGGAAACAGGAGCTCAGGGCATTGGGAAGGACAGGCTTGAGCCCACACCACTGAGGAGCTGCTTTGGCAGCTGGGGTTTTAACCTGCCCCTACTCCTTCAGCTCTCATGGGAGGCTTAGGGACGGACAATTTTAAGTAGGAAATGCCAATGTGTGAAGAATTCAGTTATGAGCAGCACCTGGCTGTGAGCAGGTTGGTTTAAAAGCAGTGTGCCTAGAGGATAGTGCCACTCATGGGACAGCCCTGCCTCCCACCCCACCGACCCTTTCAATGCAGTGCACAAGCCATAGGCAAAGCTTTAGAAACAATGACTTCAATTTTTTGTTTTTAACACTGAGCATCTTGGACACAACCCATTTCTTGTGGGTGCAACCCTAATGGTTTTATGACAGTTTGATTTCACCCTCAGACACAATAGAAACTGCTCTCTTGATTTTCATTCACTTCCAGACTCCCAAAGGACACCGTAGGAAGCTGAAAATAAAAACTGCGTAACAGGCTACAATATGAGCAGAGCACAGTAGGCACTTTATTTATGCAGAGGTAAAAATACAACCCAAGTTGAGGCACATGCTTGTCACATGTTGGTGGAGGAAACAGAGACCCCAGGAAAGGACATGTTTCTAATGACTTTAGGTCTGCTCTGTGACCAGTCAGTGATAGTGGTTTATGCTGCTCCACCTGGGACACGCATCCTGAAGTTGTCATTGTACAGCCAGGGATGGATTTTGAGAAAATTTAACAGTCCCTCCAAATAATGTTTTACATTTTGCTGAGGAAAACCAGCAAGGGGGATGTCAGGTGAGATCTTTGGCATAGATGGTGAATTCAGCATGCAGTGAAAGTCTTTACTTACATTTGTGTTGTACTTAGATCTCAGGATATTATTTTCTGACAACTCCTGTATTTGGAGTGAAAGCTGGAATGAATTTCTTGGAGGTTTTTGACTATTCGTAAGCATTGGCTGGGATGAGGAAGGAGATATTTCCCTGCCCCCGTAGTGATAATTCCCATTAAAGCATGACTTAACACAGGAAATAATGATGTCTGACTTGTGCTAGCAGGGGAAGCTGGGCATGTTTGTACCTAGAGAGTGAAAAATACAGCGCTGGAGATTGCTCACAGCTGACCTCACGGTCTCTGTTTAATGGAAATACAATTCCGTAATCTCAGCTCAACAACAGGACATGTGCTGTTCAGTTCTGGGAACATTCCCTGACTTGGTAGTCATTTTGTAAGGAAAAGAGCTACAAGAGTCACGTTTCCTGGATCCTCGGCAGTTCCCACACTGATAGTTTTTGGTGTATCTCTCATCAGATTAAGAAGTGAACATTTGGGCTGAGCAACTGCCTTTACTGCCATGTCAGCTTGGCTGGAGCACAGTGGGAAACAGTAGCTCTGGTGAGGGTTGAGCTGTGCTGTGGCTCAGACAAAGCGAGGACCTTGCTGCCTTGGAGTGTTGTTTTATAGAGGTTTGAAAGGAAAAGCATGTGGGAAATGATGGTTCCAGATCATCACATGAGAAATCCGGGTGGGCTGTTATAGGCTTTGAACACAGCAAAGGAGAAGTAGGTGATGACTTTCCTTTATGGTGGCCACAGCTTATGGAAAATTGTTCAGGAAAGGTTTCTGCTGGGTTTCATTCCAGCTTCCCTGGGATGGGGTAAATCAGCTGAGGCTCTGAAATGTTTGTTTGAAGGTTTTGGGGCACAGCCCTACCGCAGCACGCAATAAGCCCGGTGCGGCTGCATCAGTGCCCCGGGACGACAAATCCGGTGGGAAAGGCTCCTGTTCCTGCAGGGCACAGTGCGGGGCTCGTGTCGCGTTCCCGCTCAGCTCTGTGCGGCAGGGCAGGCTTGGCCCCGGCACGGCGCCCCGCGGGTGCCGGCTCAGGGCGCTGCCGGCTCAGGGCGCCGCGGCCTCTCCCGCCAGTCCCGGGGCCGTTTCCCAGCCCGGGCCCGACCCCGCTGTCCTGCCCGGGCCGGGCTGGCGGTTCCCGCGGCGGCCGCCAGGGGGCGGCGCGGGGCGCGCGGCGGGGGCGCGCGGGCGGGCGGGCGCGCGCGGGGGCGGGCCGGGAAAGTTGCGGGCGCTGAGGCGGCGGCACCGGCGGGGCGGGAGCGGCTCCGGGCGCGGCGGCACCGGCAGCGGGCACGGCGGCACCATGGACGACTTGGGTGAGTTCCGAGCTGCGCGGGCTCCCCGCCGCGGGGGCCGCCTCCCCGCCGCGCCCCGGGCGGCGGCGGCCGCGGCCCGCCCGGCCACGCTGCGCCCCTCAGCGCCGCGGGTTCGGGCCGCGCCTGTCGCTCCGGGGACGTGTCGCTCCCGCCGGCCCGGCTCCGCGCCCGGGGCCCCGCGGCTGGGCTGTCCCGGGGCCGCCCGCCCGCCCGCAGCCAGGGCAGGCGGTGGCTGTCCCGGCCGGGAAGGGCGCCCGGCGCTCCTGTGCCCGCAGCGGCGCGGAGCGTACTCGGGTTTCAGCAAACGTCGCCTCCCCTGCCCCGCCGCAGCCTCTCCAGCCCGCTCTTGGGCGAGATCTGAACTTTGCGCGGGTATGGAGTGGGGAGCCCTGGGGGGATAAGCGGAGCCCAGCCGGGCTCGGAGCTCATCCTTGTCCTCCCTGTGCTTCTCCCAGGTGTGCTGCATTATTCGGTTTCCCGAAACCGTGTAACGGAGAAATGTCAGGCAACTGGTCTCAAGGGAAAGATCTAGAGAATCTGAGTTCCTTTGGTACCAAGCCGGAAAGGGTGTGGATCTGCCAAAATCCCTTGTGCTCTGGGAGGCATTAGGACGACTGAGTTCCGCTTATGAAACTGATTAAATCAGACACTGGGGAGGGGCTGTGATCTGTTACTTCCATCCTACCTTTAATAGAAACCAGACATTCTGTTGACATACAGTCCACGAAAATTGCAGGTTTATTTCTGGACCTGGAAGCTCACATTACGGTGCTGGCATAAAGCTGGCGGTCACACCTTTAGAAAACAGACTTTGAATTGGACTAATGATAAAACTTACGGGGCAGGGAGTCCATCTGCTGCGTGGCTTTCTGGTGAAAGGTGTGCCCAGGCAGGATTCATCCTTGGGGAGTGAAACCCTCTGCTTTAGTGAAGTAGCTGTTGGTGGAAACAGAAGTAATTTCTACTGCGGCTTCTCATGGTTATCGTTCCTTTAAGTGGAGACAGCTCAGTTTACCTTTTCTCATATCCTTCATTCTGGTTATCTCTTGGAGATGTGGTGCGAGTTCCTAGCGTGTTCAGGAATGCATTGCTAGTCAGAACAGGATTCACCCAGTCTGTGTGTTGACTTGGTGAGCAGCCCTTCAAGGTGAGCATACAGGTCTGTGTAGGGGCAGTTTGGTGTCTCAGCAGCAAACCATGGGAGTGAACCATGGGAGCCTCCCTGTGCCCACTGCAAGGGCTGCATTCCTGAACAGCGCTACTGCGACTTCCCACTTGCTGGAATAGGCTGCTGCAGTCCCTTAACATTTTTTCTTTCCTCTGTAGGAGAATTAGAGGTGAACTGCAAAGAAATTGTGAAAAAGATCTGAAATTGTGCCTGGCTTGTTTTTCTGAGCTCTGAAGTGTATTGGGACAACCAAAAGTTAGCACTTTTAGTCTGAGCAACTTGATTTCATCAAGTCTTAATTACCCTGCGTCTGTGTCAATTTTTGTACAGCCTTTCAGACTGGACAAGATCTAATTAACAGTAGGCAGCTGAACAAAAAAAAGTGTGACCCTTTCTCTCTGTAAGCTTTTCTGTGGTGTACAGAATTCAGCACGGAAAAGCACACCAGCTGTTTTCCCTCTGTGAATCATTGTTAGCCCAAAATGGCTCACTTACTGCTCTAAAGCCATTCACCTTGGGATGCACACATAATGAACTGTGCTGTGCTGATACAACCCCCCTGAAATAAGTCAGATTTCGAACTCGAGTGAGAGTTGTTTGTTTTTCTTTCCCCATTATCTATGGGTGGATTATCTGAGTTGTGGATTAACTGTGCCATGGATACAGACGTCTGCACTGGCTCTGTCCAGAATCAAGCTGGTTAGGCAGGACTTGTTGGTTCAGGCACAGTGCCATGTAGACAAAGCTGCTCTGCTTCCAGGGGCAGTTTTGGCCCAAAAGGAGTTTGATATTGAGCTGGGACTTGCAGGTTCAGAGTTGATGTCAAGTCAAATCAGCTCAGATACTTCCACATCTTGCTTCTGAATCTGTGTGGTGCAGAAATGAGCAGTGAGTGAAGGGCCTTGCTGGGCAGGAGTGAACCCCTCATAGAGACATTGGTGTGTTTGTTCTTAACTCCCTGCCTTTATCAAAAATCTCCTCCCTCTCCCTAGATTGATCAGTGTGTACATGACCACTGTAAAATGGAGGTCCAGAAGTTTCTCAGTTTGATTCTTGGACTGGAGAGTTTATGAAACATATGAGAATAAATTTGAGGATTCATTTGGAGTTGAAAAAAATCTTCATTCCCTTTTCCCCCTCCCCCAGTGCTGAAGAAGCTCGCACAGGAAGCTCTCTGCAGGCTGGAGCTGTGCACCCTGGTGTTGTGGGGGAGCCTCCGCGGCCCAGGACAGCAGGGCTGGGGCGGGGTGGGAACTGGAGCAGCCCGTGCTGGAAGGGGGAGGAGAGCAGCTGGCCGGGCTTTCTCCCTGCAGTCCCTCCGAGGAAGCCTTTGCGGATGTGCTTGGAGTTTGACAGGAAGTTTGCTGAATGAATTTGCCATCCTGCAGCGCTGTAAACTGGCACAGAGAGCACAGCTTTGTCCTCAGGAGTGAGAATCCAGATTTGGGGCTCTTGCCCCTTTCAGGGATTGCCAAAGCACCGCCTGTGCTTCCAGCACACAAGTGACCATCCACACATTCTCACTTCAGACAATCTGAGGCACTGAATAAGATGTTGAGTTACGGCTCTGTGGTGCTGCCTTGTCTAAGTATTATGAGGGAACAGATCCATTAGGACTGCTTTCTGCAGGGGAAGAAACCTAATTTGTGTTACCTGTATTTATGGTGAGAGGAGTAGGAGAAGAGAAACTTTACATTTGTTTTAGTCAGAATACTGTTTGATTTTGTCTCCAAAAGTTTTTTACAGCCTTTTTCTGAAAGGGTTGTTTGCAAATACTACTGGGAAACCTTTTGATGACTCCAGAAATGGCTTTTAGAAGCTTTCATTTGATGAAAGTTTCATTTCTCTATTGCTATTTAAAAAACAAAATTGTTTTCAAAGGCTTCAGGTATTTTTAAACTGGATTTTGCAATCAAAGACAAAACAGCATTCACCGGAGCTTGTAAAAGGTGTTTTACAAAGAAGTTATATCTGTTTAATGGGGATGTGTTTATGGCAGTGTTTTGCTGTCCACCTCAACTACATTGTGAGCTGGTTTTTTAGGTGTACTTTTTCACTTCTAGAAGAATATTTCTTTTGCATAAAGTTTTTCTAGCAATTTGACTTCAAAATTCTGGGTGCAGAGTTCAAGGGCACAAGAGATTTTGCTTTATGAGTTGTTTTCCTCTGTTTTGGGAACTCTAATCCACCCTCTCTTCAGTGCTTAATCCTCTCAAGATTGACTTTAAAGGGAGCAGTCTTGCCATTGATTTTTCATGGGAGTGTGGAGGGAGGTGCATGTGTTTCCATCTGTCATCTGTCCCAGCATTTGGAAGATTGCTGTGCTCTGCAGGGCGGTGCTGTTTGTCCCTCTCCAGAGGGGGATGCTTGCCTGGTTCTGACTCAGTTCCTTTCCTTTGGGAGTCATATGCTGTGGGGTTTGGGCTCACTTGACTAAAGTTTGCTGTGAAATTGCTTAAGGTCAGCTACGCCCAGGAAATGGTATTGGGGGAAGCACTGGTAAAGTAATTTGGTGCCTTGGCTTTGTACTGGCTCAGATTTCTGAGTCCTTCCTGCTGCTGGGCGAGAAGGCTGTAAACAGAACTAATGCTCTGCACAATGGGGTTCTGACTTGTTTCAGCTCCTTAGCTGTTGTGACCCCTCGTGAAACAGGGACTTCATTGTCCTGAGCAGCTCAGACAGGGAGTCCTCTGCCTCAAGCAGTGTGTGATGCAGAGAGAGGCTTCTTTTCTTGCTGCTCTATTTCCACGGAAAGGCTGGACTGTGCTGTCTTTAGCTCCTTTGTCCCTCTCTGGGAGAGGTCAGCTTATCCTAAGTGTTCAGCTGCCCTCCTGGTTAAAACTGATCCTCCAACACCATCTCTGCCACCGGAGAAACAAATGGGAAACTTCTCATACATCTTCATCTCTCTCTGTCTCTCCTTCCTTTCCTGGGGATCATGATAGTTCAGTTTTCTGGACCCCTTTTTCCTCACCTCTTGCCCTTTGAAGTCTATCTGTTCTATGAAACAAGCTGTGAAACTGTAGAAATGACAGGTAAAATTTTAAAGTCTGGCAGCAGAATAAGGACTAATAATGCACTTCTGTTTAGATCACAGTTGGTTTTCTGATCTGCTGCTCAGACAGACAGAAAAATCCCTTATATTAAAACTCAGTAACTAGAGGGGAGAGAAGCCTGTCCATGGCCACAAAACAAATCTGGTTTGAGTCAAACTAATGTGTTAGTTGTGATACCCAGAATCTGATGCAGCTTTGGAGACAGCCAGAGCAGATTCTGAGTGCAGTTGTGAGTGCTAGTGGAAAATGAGTGTGAGTGAATGGGATCTCTGGTCCCAGTTTCCTGCTCTGGTCTCAGCCTGTGCTTCCCTCTTTGTGTGCTGATCCTGTGTGTCCCCTTTTGTCTGATGCGGAAGCTGTTAATGAAGATGCTCTTCTGTTCCAGCTGCCTGAAAGTGAGACATTGTCTGTGGGAATGTCTCACTCTGTGATTAGAGAATGAGTTCCTAACTCACTTCAGGCCTCTCCTAACAAACTGAGGTTTAGGAACAAACCCTGGGAGTACAGGTTATCGTGACTGTTTAGGATATTGCATTGTAAAATGTTGAGTAGGGAACTGTCTCATCTGTGGCAGGATTACTACATCCAGCAGTGCAGAGTAGAAGCAAGAAGTGGCACCATTGCTTTCCACTTTGGTTGAAGTTGAATGGGTTAGAGAATAAGTTGTGATCTCAAATTGGTTTCACTTGATTTAAGCTGGCTGCTGAGGTGTTCCCTGTGTCCACCTCCCTTGCTTGTGTCCACATTAACTGTTGGACAGTTAACTGCATCAGCAAGCTGATTCTTCTCAAAGTAATTTTTTACATGGACAGTGCACTGGGAAGTGAGGCTGCCTCCTTCAGCTGTGGGTTATGTTTAATATAGCATAAGGTAACCATTGCTCCACAGCCTCAAAAATGTACCCTGACTTAAGGCATGTTGTTTCTCTGTCTGTGAAACAGGGGTAATTACTCCTTACCTGCAAAGTGTGGTCATGTTGGTTGAGATCTTTGTGTTTCTGAAATAGCTTCCAGATGAAAAGCTTCTTTCAAGCTTTTCTGGTCATCATTGCTGGAAAAGTTTACAGTGGCAAGTTTAAATTAGATGTACAAGTTTTTATTCCTTTCTCAGGCCTGTTGAATATTCCCTCTGTGCCTTTCTGATTGCTCATCCTTTCTGCACCCCCCATTATGACAGGCTGTGAGTAGGGAGAAAAGATTTTCTTTCCCTTCCAAGTTCCCCACAGTGGCTCTGCCCTCGTCTTTCCCTTCACCACAGAGCGCCGTGAAGTCATTCAAGGAATGTTGTGTGCTAAAGATATACCATCAAATAGGAGGTGGCTGATGACTTCCTCATATCAGTTTTTGCTGTTTTTCCCACTCATTCTCATTCTCTTTGCAAATGGCCCCAGAGCAGCAGCAGCAAGCAGCTAGGTGTTTGAATCCATGCTTTCTCTTTTGTGCATGTGTGTTTTTAAATCCCAGTGAAACAAGCAAGTTGAAATGGGAACTGGAGTGCTGCGGAACAAGTTTGGTGTTGGTGTTTCAGTTACAGGAACTGAGTCCCTGAGGTTTTGTGTTTGTGCTGTTTAGGAGTCTGGTAAACTTTTTCTGCTCACACAAATGCAGCTTTTAGCAGACAGTAACTATTCTGAATTTACATGGGAAATTCATCTCAGCAGTTTGAGACAACTGTAAACTGAGGAGCCAAGAGAACTTACGGCAGGCCACAGGGGGAGGCAGCCTGCATTGTTAGAGCTTGGCTCCTTTTTCCTTGGGCTGGACTGTCTCTACACTGTGAACAAGTTCAGTTCAAGTTATTTAAATGATGATGAGATAGTGTGAGGTTGTCCAGTGCAGCTTGTCGTGCCACTGCTCACAGTGTTCTCATTACCCTGTGCCCATCTGTGTAGGTGGCTCTGCTGGGTGAGGCACTGAGTGCCTGGCTGGCAGCGTGCAGTGCAGTGTAGCTTCATTTCTTGTGGTTTTTTGCTGTTTATTGCACATGTTTAAACCTCTAGCATTTTGCAAATCATTTGAAGAACATAAAAAAAAAGGTAAATGGCACTCCAGGGAATAAACCTTCTGAATGACACTCTGCATGGGGAATTGTGCTTTAAATGGCTCAGCTATAAATCAGACTGTATGGGGGCTCCAGGAATAAACCAGTCCCGTGTTTTTGTCACAGAACTGAGCTGGCAGACAGAATTAATCCTGTGTCTGTCTAGATGCCTCAGAGGATCTTGCTTTATTTCCATTGCTGAAGAGGAAGGTGAACAGAGAATTTCACTTTGTGCTTTGGGGAAGTTTGTGGTTGTTCAGAGACTGTGGTTAGGTTGAGTTTTAATAAGAGCAGGAGATGGTAAAAAAAGCCAGAGGTAGAAAAGGTCATGGGCAAGAGGGCTGTAAATAATTTGCCATGGATTAGGGGCTTAGTATTCCCTTGTTTTATCCTCTTTCATGGTGCTAAACCAGTTCAGGGCTTCTCTGTGAAAAGGTTTCTTTTGGGTTGAAGCCACTAATTTCAGCTGGGTCAGACAAAGAAGCCTAGGGCTAACTGCATGTCACTTGAGGTTACTGATGCCCCATGAGCTGGAATAAGATGATGGCTTGGCTGCTCTCTGTTGCTCATCTTGTTTTACCATTAGTTGCATCCATTGCTCCCTATTTCTCAGCACCAGCAGCTGCCTTGGGAGTAGGTTTGGGTTGGTTTGTTGTGTTTTGTTTTGCTGCCTTTTGGGCAGAGGTGATCCCCAAGAGGAAGGTGCCTAGAGTAGTACTCCTGGTTTGAAGCTCCTGTTCATTATGGTTTTATATGGGAGACATTTTTGGGCTGTGTAGGCCTGGTCAGGCAGTGTGACACACAGCTGGAACTATTCTGCCTGGCTGTGAGCAGCTCCAGCAGTTAGACAGGATCCCTGCAGAGAGCTGGAGCACTGGGGGAGGGAGTGAAATGCCATTGCATCCACGTCATGAAATCTCTTATCAGTGGCCAACGCAGTGTTGTGAGTGGGTGAGCTGCACTGGCCTGAGGAAGCTGGCTTTTATTTCTCCTGTGAAAGATGAGGAGCTCAGCACTGTCAGTCAGGCTGAGAGCTGTGCAGTGGCTGTGTGGAGTTTGAGATGAATTTGTCAGTCAGGTTCTTAGAACCCTAAGCTTGTGGTTTTCAATCTATCCTGCTTGTGCTTAATCTGAGATTTGCTGCTTGGCTGTCCTGAGCAGTTTGCTTGGGCAGTGCCTCACAGCTGCTCTGGCATGCTGCTCCTGTGCTTCTTAGCTGCTTAAACCCAGTGCCTCCAGCACCTTCTGTCTTGGGGTCATGCTTAAAATGGTGAGAGTTTGAGAGAAAATCTGTTAGGTTATCATTCATTTTTCTAGTAGGGTTGGTTAAGGGCCTCACTTGTTGGATGCTGCTTTCCCATCAAAGGCAAGGGAGAAATCTGCTTGGAGCAGATCACGGTGGTGTGGCTGTGGTGATGTGAAACTCTGAGAGCCTCTGGGCTGGCTGGGTCTGCTGAGCCCCTGGTTGTGGTGCTTGGCTCTGGAGGATGCTGTGTGAGGGGTTGGAGCAGTGTCTGTGCCTGCTCCTGTCCTTGCAGGGCTGGGAGGCTGTTTGTGGGGAGGAGGGGCTGAAGCAAGGGGCTGGGGGTGGTGCAGGGAGGAAGCTTTATGTAATTCTTGGCTGGCTTTTGAATAATTGTTTTAATGAAATGGAATGCAGTGTATTCAGTACTTGCTTGGCAGAAACAGCTTTTTTTTTGTTTTTTTTCTGTTTTCTATCTTGGAGGGGGGAAAGGAGTTGGAGTTGCTCTATTTTCCAGCTGCTTTAAACACTCTAGGCTTGGATTTGTCACGAAGATAGAAGTGGAATATTGTTCTTGCTGAGGGGGCAGTTGCACTGCTGTGCACGTGTGGGACATTCTGTGGGTACACTGGGTGTGTAAGTGGCAGAGCCTGGTCCTGGGTTTCTCTGAGGGCTGGGGATGCCAGTGTGGTTTGAGGAGGAGCAGGTTAATTTTAAAGTACCCAACAGTAATGGGATGAGAGTGATGCAAGTACACATCCATATAAAATGTGAGGGCATCCAAGTACTTGATAAGAAAATTCATCTCTTTCCCTCTGTGCCCTAGTTCAGGGCATAGTGGGGAAGAACATGATGAGCTGAGACAAAGAAGTCAACTTAATTTTCAGTGAAGCAAATATGTAGGCAGTGGGAGTCTTGACTTCTCTAGACTTGTGCAAAACAGTCTCTCCAGTCATCTCAAAGGATTGGTGACTTTTATCATAGGATTGGTGGAGGGACAATCAGAGATCATGCTGAAAACCCTTTTTTAGAAAGCAATTTGAAGAAGGATTTATTTCATGTACCTCTGAAAGGGAAGTTTATTCTCATGCTGCTTCTATTTCAGTATTGCTGCCATTTCCATTTTTGGTCAGTGCTGGAGATCGGTCTCTCTTACTCATCTCTACCTCTCAAAAATCTACTTTCTTTTTAATCCTAGGAATTTTTTTTTCTCAGTTGTTCTTTTCTGCAGTCAAGAGTTCTCTTGTGAGTAACAACCTTTGGTTGATAGAATAAAATTTTGCTTTATCAAATAATAACAACAACATATGTTCAGGGCACTGAGATGAAGCAGCTGTCATGCATTTTTAATTGCTTTATTAATACTGCTCTTGGTAAAATATCCTCACTGTTTCTCTTGCTCCTGCTGAAACAAGCAAGAGGCTTGTGAGTGGTACTTGTGTCATGATACCAGATGACAGGTACAATGATGGGTCATCTACCTTCTCTTGTAAGAGGAGATAAGAAAACCTTAAACATTCTCCAGCTCTTCTCCATCCACTGGCTCTATACTCCAGTTTTAAAAATGTTAGTTTTCTACCTAGATTTAACAGTTTTCTTTCTTGCAGTGGGCCAGTGTCATGACACTGTGAAACTCTTGAGCCACATTCTTTTGCCAATGCTAAAAAAATCCCCAAAACCACCCCTGAGTCAGAGCTCTGCAGCTCCAGAGCCATCAGCAGTCTCCATCCAGTTGCCACCCACACTCCCCAAGTGGACTGGGGCACCAGTTCCCACGTTAATGTCTGAAACACTGTCCTCCTTTCATTCCCAGAAGCTGTTTTTAAAGTGGAAAGAAGCTGCTTTAGCTAGACTTTTAACCATGTGCTTCTTGGCCCCTTGTACTCTGTTGTCTTTCAGAGCTGTTGCTTGCCCTCTATCTGCATAACTTGGGTTATTTTTAAGTTACAGTGCATTGCTCATCAGACTGAAAGCTTCATTTTAAAACTTTCTACCTATTATAGTTATAAGTAGTACCAACATTCACAGGACTGAAAAATGTGAAATATTTTGTTGTCATTTCCCCCTGCCCTGTTCTGTGAGTTTACATTGCGCTTTTGGCAGCGCTTTGTGTAAAGTCAGTTTTTGATGATGACTTACACTTTTTGGCTTACAGAGATTTCAGTGTTGCTTCCAAGTCTGCTCCCACCCTGCTGCAGAGAACCTTTGCAGAAATGAAAACTTCTTAAAAGAAACATCCACCATTTTGAGAGTACTTCCTTAATAATTAGATTTTTAACAAGCCAGTTAAACTACATTTGACACAAGTTCCCATTTTACAAAAAGGGAAACAACCCGCTTCAGAGTGGTTGGCAGGTCAAGCCAGCAAGTCTTTATTTATATCTCAATATACTAACTTTTTATCTGGGTGAGATTTGCTGGGACTCTGTATCTCCTTACTGACACAGGCTTTTAAATCGTGAGATACCTTTTTTTTTTTTAAGGGTAGATTTGCATTTGTTGAATATTCTTTGCATTTATGCTTTTGGGGGCTATGCTTGTTACTTCCTGAATGGGAAGTTGCTGAAGCTAATGAAAAGTATGTGTTTCAAGGTCTAAAATCTGTCAAGTCTGCATTCTGAATCCCATTTAAGAGCCTTCAGGATAGGAATGCCTCAATAAGACTGTACTAAATATGGGTATGATTACAGAGTCTCTTTAGTGTCCCCATTCTTTATGACTGGAGTCCTCCTTCTGCTGGTAGCCAGGGCAGAATTGGTTCTTCTAATGCTTTTAATGAATTCAGAATTCTTTTAATGAATTCAGAATTTACACTAGTATTTCAGTCCTTTATTTCATCATCTTTATGTGTGTCTCAAATTTTGTGACTGGCACTTTGCCTAGATGGGTCTATACTCAGTCTGTTTATGCTGCTTGGATAGGATTTCCACAGCTTAAAAGATGCTGGTTTTTTCCCCTCAAGTTCCATGTCCATTATTGCATAACCATGCAAATCCCACTCTTCCCTTTATTGGTAATAGGGTCCACATGCTTTCCTGTTTCTGTTACTTTTAAAAAGGCAGCTAATTAACTTGGAATGTGCAAGCTCTGACAGTGTTTTGTCTGTGTCTGTGTCCAAACCCATTTTTACATAAGCAGATGGAGGGGATCACAGGGATCCTTGGCAGTGCTGTTCCTGGCTGTGTGGTACCTGTGTGCTGCTGGGGTGTCTGAGCTGCTGCTCCTGCTGCTGCTCAAGGGGCAGAGGCTTCACTTTTACTTATCCTTTCTCCTTCTGTGTTGTCTGACTGTTTGACATATCCCTTCCTGCTGCCTGCTGTGCTCGTCTCTTCCCTGACCCAAAGGCAGACAGTCAGCTTTTTCCCACTGGGTGTGTATCCTGTTGGGCTGCTTCACAGAGGGGTCCTGGGAGAGCCACAGCCTGCACAAGTAAGTGGCAGCAGCACATGTCCGGAAGAGGGAGTAAAACCTCTCCATTTTTGGCAGTGGTGAGCTGTTAATTCGCCTTTCTGCATCTTCTGAAACTGTATCCTTCACTCCGGGGTGCTCACTGTCCAGGGGAGCTCCTGTGCTCCTGGAAACCCTGATGTAACATGTTTTCCTTCCCTAGATGAGTTAGAATCAGCACTTACCAAACTGTGATCTCCAAGCTGACGAGTGCTTTACAGCTGTTGTGAGGGGTCCCCTTGAGAGGTCAAACCCATGCCCTTCTCATTTCCACCTGAGGGCTCTGGGGCACAAGCACGCCAGGATTGCTGCTGCCCAGAGATTTGGACACCCCTGCTGTGTGTTCACAATGTTGTGATTTGCCACTGTTAATTTCACACTAAGCTGCTTGGAGGAGTGATCCAGTCCTGGATCAGCATGTGTTGTAACCTCAGTGCTTTTCATGACAGCTTTCACTTGTACAAATTTCAACCAAATGCCAACACAGGGCTTAAAAAATGCCCTTTTCTACCCTCTTTTCAGTGGGCATGCATGGGCATGTAAAGGGTTGCTTGTTGTAGCTGGGTGCTGCACACCTCTGCATTCAGGCCTTGAGCTGTTGTTACCAGAGCTGTGGTTTAAAATCTAATGGCTTGTTTCCTGCTGGTTCTGTTCCCATCCTTGGACTCTTTTGTCTCGTGGAGATCTCCTTTGTACCAGATTTGTCAGATGTTTGTAGAATGGCAGGGCTGTGTTTTGACCTGGTGCTTGTGGAGTAGCTGCAGGCTGGTGTAGCAGGAAGGGTCTGGTTCCTCAGATAGCTGCCTTGGCTGAGCCCCTCTTCCTGTAGGAATACAGGGGAGTTGGTATTTTGTCCAGAGGCCTTGGCCCTGGAAATTTTCCCTGAGGGGTCAGTTCAGTGGCTGCTTGTTTGGTGTTTGTAATTTTTTGTTTTGGCAGAGCACAGCAAATCCTGTTCTACTTCTAGAAACTTTCAGAGGGAATCCAGCACCAAATGAAAATTCTTATGACACGCACAAGAAGGGTCACTTAATATTTTGCATGTGTAAGGATAAATAAAGGACTAAAAAAGAGACAGTATTGGTTGCTAGTGGTTTTGGCTTTATTAAGTTTTTTTTTTTTTCCCATCTAGAATGTTGGCTAAAATCCAGCCCAGGTCAGTAGTGAGGTGTTAACTGCTTAGTTGTTTGTGTAAAATGTTTACACTCCCTCCAGTCTGTTCCTGCCCCAAACTGGCCAGGATGCCGTTTCATTCCTGTTTGTACAGAGCAATGTCCCTGGCTTTAGTCTGAGCCAACCCTCCCTCCCAGAGACTGGTGGGTCAGGATTGGCCATTTGCTGCTGCCTTTGTCTGGGACTTCCTGGAAATGCCTGAGGATGTGTTTGCTGTCAGGCAGAGATCAGAAATAGATCTTGCATAAGAGGAGCCACTCCAGGAGAAGACTGTCAGAGGCTGTGCTTGCCCTCCTTGGAGTCCAGAGCTGTTTCCAATTTCACAGCTGACACACAGGGAGAGAAATGGAGACTCTCTAATTTGTGCAATAGTTGTTCCTTGTGATCTTTTACAGGGCTAGGTGTAACTGCCTGCTGAACACCAGTGAGTTTGCTTCCAAAAGGAGAGGATTCTGACAAAAGACTTGGTGGCAGGTGGAGCTCATAGCAGACTGCAGATTCAGGCTGAGAAATTCCAACTTAAATATTTTTAGTACAGGCCTGAGAGTCAGATTTGTTTTCTATTCTGATATAATATGGACTTGCCATGTTATGTTGTGCTGTTCAGGGCTGCAGCTCAGTTCTCCATTTCTGAAAGGTACATTTCTTTTGTGCTGTCAAGGAAGTGGGAATGTTAGGGTGAGGATTCTGATTGGTGAGCCTCGTTGGGATTCAGGTGCAGTGGCTGCAGACTTCACTGCCTGCAGTTGCTGCAGGCCACAGCCAGTTCTATCAATACAAAATGGAATATGTGGAGATTTAGGTTTAGGGTGTGGAACTGTGACAGCTGTGACTGAAAAGCTTCCATGTGATAAGTGCTGTAACTTGTGGGTGGGAACATCATCTGAGGACAGTGGTACTGAAATCAAACAGTCTGAATCCCTGGAGGCCAGGAGCTGGAGTACTGGGGAAGGCTGGTAAATTTTACAGCTCACCCTGTGATCCTTCTCTTGTGCAATCTCCAACTTCTCTGTCCAGTGAGCAGAGCCCAGCTTTGCTCTTCAGCATTGTGCAAACGTTGAGGTCAGATCAGCTTTTGCACACGCTGTGTCACAGGATGTGCCACAGCTGTGATGTACAAACCCTTGACAAACTTTTCCTCGTTCTCCTGAAGACTGTTCATGGAGCAGTGGAAGAATTTTCTGTGCTTATCCAGCTTTGGAAATGGTTTCCTGTTATTCACGACTCTGCCAGCCCAGTGAATCTAGGTAGAAAGGAACCACACAAAGGATTATCTTCTATTTTAGCTTCACACAACCATGAATCTGGAGGCATTCAAGGCTTGTGTAGCTGGATCTGGTGTTCTCAGGAGCCTTTGGTAGCTGTGAAACTGAAAATATTTATTTGTTTGGTAAGGAACATGGAACATGAATTCAGTTTTCGGCAGCCAGTCTTAGTATAAGGTGTTTTTTCTTGGCATGAGCTGTTTGCTGCTCACCACTATAACAGAGGGAAGTAAATATAAGATGTTTCTTTCCACTTCAGGTGTGGAGAAAACCATGCTATGAAAAAGAAGATGCTGTGTGTGGCAGGAAATAACCCTTCCTTCCATTCCAGCCCCCTGATCTAGCCCTTCTGGAAATGAGAAATAAATGGGAGGACACATCCTTGGGAGGGAGCAGCCTCTGAAAGTCTCGGTCCTCTCTGCTGCCCTTGGATCTTCAGTGCCAGTAGGAGTTTGTTCTTCCTGGTGTTTGTTGGCAGCTTTTGAATGTGATAGGCAGGGCAGTGGAGGGGAAGCTGAGGTTAATTTGAAGAACTTCAAAAGGTTACACTTGGTTTTAGCAGCTTTTTGTCCGAAAATCAAAAAAACATATTCAAACCGTATTTTGTTTCTCTGGAGCATTTTCCCTTCTGATAGGAGAAGGGACTTGAAGTACAAATCACTTTCAGTGTGAGGATGCTCAGCACACTTGTGACATATTGAGGAATATTTATCTCTGACCACAAAAGCAGTTATGTACCTTGTGGGACTTCCATTATCTCAGCCATCTAATGAACTGTTCTGAGACAGGGAAAAGGGGATGGAAGTTTGGATCAGGAAGTTGGAGGAAGGCAGAATAACTGCATGTTTCTCTTTTGTAGGTGGTGGTTCATTTCTCTCATTCAGTTTAAGCTGGAGTCTAGTTTAGTGTTCAGAGAGCTAAGTGGAAAAATTCTGGTCCTATGGGAAAATCATTTGTGGTTCCTTCACACAGCCTGGACTGTAGGCAGGGAGTGCTGTGAATTTGTTATTTCATCCAGGAAACTGTGCTGACTCAATCTTCAAGCACTTGTGGTGTCTCTCGGGCAGCATGCTGAGCTGGTGATCCCATGCCCTGTGGAGCTGGTTAAGATCAGGTTGCCTCCCTGCCAGCTTGGTGCTGTGAACAGAGCCAGCAGCCAAAGGATTTCCCAGCCTGGTGCATCCAGGGTGTCAGGAGGTGGCTCTGAGGTGCTCCTCCAGGAATGGGGCTGTGGCTCCCAGGCCCTGCTGGTGCCAAGCTGCAGACGGGTCAGCTGGTTCTGGTTCTCCCACGGTTCCTTGTGCCCTTGAGAGCCCTGCAGCTGCTGGGCTGCACAGGAGCCTGCTGACTGCACGTGATGCTGCCCGTGCTCCTGCAGCCTCACCCTGCAGACAGACAGACAGACAGGCCAGTGCCGCTCTGGGTGTCACAGAAATGCATTTGTGGGCAGGAAGGATCTAGTGGTGATGTTAATGGTTTTTCAGCAGAGCCACACACAAATAGCCCTCCTGCCCGTCTGGGGGATCTGATGGAAGCTCTGAGCTCCCACATGATGGCTTCTGTTGGGTTTTTGTGGCACACAGAGTTGGCTTATCTCCACTTTTATGGTCAGGAGTCTGTCAAAAGCTCACTCTTCAGCTCAGCAGCACAAATGAGGCATCAGTGGGTGCAGAGCACGTGTAGCCCTAGGGACTGAGCCATGTCACAATCCTGGGGCTGAAAAGCCAAAATAAAATGTCAGTGTAGGTTTGGGTGGAAGCAGCAGATAATGTCTCCAGAATAAGGAGTGTTTCAGCTGGAGCTGTCTGCTAGCTGCATCTTTTCAGGCTGCCTTTCCTTCTGGTCTGCATCTGAGCTGCAGATGAATTATGGGAATCTGACAGGAGGGTAGGTGATTTCTTTCAACTAATGGCAGGATGGGCTGGATTTACATTTTGTGTTCTGGCCTAAGTTTTGAAA
Organism: Zonotrichia albicollis; assembly: GCF_047830755.1. Classification (NCBI taxonomy): domain Eukaryota; kingdom Metazoa; phylum Chordata; class Aves; order Passeriformes; family Passerellidae; genus Zonotrichia; species Zonotrichia albicollis. The sequence goes on along the minus strand of NC_133836.1, from coordinate 10,494,500 downwards.
GTAGAACATTTCCATTTAAAGCAGAAATTTTATTCACTTACTTGAACAAGAGCTTAATTCTGCCATTGGTCTTTTTAATATATTTTCTAAAAGCTGCTTAAGTCATAGAGTGGTTGGAGCTGTTCTTCCAAGAAACCTAATGAGTTTATCTAAAAAACTGAAGCCAACACCTCAGCAAACTTTTATTGGATTAGTAAGTTGAATTAGTTTAGAAAGGGTGATCAGCAGGGCAAGTTCCAGGAACAGCCTGGGTTTGCATGCTGGGGAAGGGAGGATCCCTGGGCCTTTCCCTTACACTGGCAGTGCATGATGGTGTCAGCTCTGCTGGAACTGCAGCCAGAGCACTCCGGGGTTTGCAGTTCATCCCCAGAAGTGCAGTTACTGATACACAGTTCCTGAAATGGCTTCACACAGGCTGCATTTGCACACCCTATTACAGCCCCAGGCTCGGGGTGGTAGCAGTGCCTGTTAGCTGTGCCCAGTTAGTTGGGCACAAGCTCAGGAATAAACTCTCCAGCTTGGGTCCCGGTGGTTGGGAGAGGAAGCCACAGTCCCTGCTGCAGCTGCTCGTGCAGACCACATCTCACCCTGCAGTGCTTTCTTTGTTTGGACGTTTGCTGATAGTGGTCAGAGCTGGGTGCCTGTGCTGCTGTGCTGGGCCAGGCTCCCTGCTCTGGCTGTCAGAGCTCCAGTTCTGGCACAGAAAGGATTCAGGGCGGCTGCCACCCCCTGATTCCAGCAGCAGTTCTGGCTGTCACAGGATGGATCCTTGCTCAGTCTGTCTCTGCAGCCTGGGCTAGCCAGGCACAACTGCAGCTGGGAGCTTGCCTTTGCTTTTTGGGAGCACCCACACAAGTTTGTGAATCAGTGCTACAAATGCAAAATTTTGCTAATTTTAAGGGGCAGTTTTGATGTGAAAGTAGAGAGAAGCTTCAGAATGTTAATGGTTGTTGTCTTTACTGTAATTTACCATGCCACATATTGATACTAGTTTGGACATTTGTTTTGTTAAGCAGTGACACAAGACATGACTTGCACCAATACTTTGATAGTGAGAAAGCACAAGGCTTTAAACATTAGTACATTAAAGAGAGAGCTGAGTGATTTTACTGACCATGCAATCTGAACTTTCTCTAAGCAGATCTGGGCAATGTGAAGTAAAAATCCCAGTGGCTGCTCTGTACTCATACTCCAGCAGTTGTTAGGTCTGGAAAATGACTTACCTTTTGTGTCTTGGATTTTTGTGTATCTTAAATAACAATCTGCCCCTGCTTCACAAGAAAGCTGAGCACTTTTATGTGTCCTGTGTTCTAACCAGCTTCTTGACATATTGATTACATTTTGGAAAACTTTTAGATGTAATCTCAAAATGTCTTAGACAGTAAGCCAAACTATTTTACATGCTTTCTATATATGTGAGCTGGAGAACTTGAGGATTTTAAGAGCATATAATTGCACTTTGAGTTTTTAAGGTCTCATTTTGAAGGTAGTCTTTGTATTTTCTTGCTTTTGTAGTCTCTGATATTTTTACATTTAAAAGCATTGATTTAAATCTGTTGATAAATGTATTTTACCTGGAAGTCAATGCCTTTACCTGTTCTTGATTTTCCTATTTCTGATAAGGCTTTTCCATTTTGCTGAGAAAAATCAAAATGGGAATTCCTGCCATCAGTGTTTGGGGCTCCCCACACCATCTGCAGTTGAACTCCAGGGCAGTGAGAAGTCCTAGCAAGGCTCCAGCAAATGTTCTTGATGCAGGGCTTGTAGAGCACTGCAAATATTTCTTTTGAAAGGCTGTTTAATAGGATAAATATACCCAGGCTCCCCATTCCTCTGCAGTTACTCATAAGGTAAAACTGTCATGCCAGGGATTGGGTTACTGCCTTGAGCTGTCTCCCTCTGTGTGAGCTGGAGCTGCATTTACTCCTGGAAGTGCTGGGGAGATTTATTTGAACCCAATGAGATTTTTAAGGTTTGCATTCAGGGGTTTTGCAAAGAGGTGTCTCAGATGAGGCTGCAAGCTCAAACTGAAGTTCTGGAAATGCAATTCCTTTCCCCTCACTCTCTCAGGGGACAGCAAAAATCAAGGATTTGAATTCAGCATCTTGCAGGTATTAAGAAAAAAGGGCTGGAGAATGGTGTGTGATTCTGCCAGTGAGAGGTCTGCAGTTTGTCTGATGCCAAGAGAGACATGATTAGCATGTTAAGTCCATCTCCTTGAGAGCTGCCCTTAGGGCTATCTTCATTTTTATTCCTATTTGCCAATCCTCTAGGAATCTTTTGCTGCCTAAACCAGGAAAACTGCTGCACTGCAGCACTTCTACTTATTTGGGTAAATAGAGGCAGGGGGAAATAGGGAGGTGCAGATACCTGTTCTGTGCAGCTGCAGCAGAGGAAATTCTGTACTTTGTGCTCTGACATCTCCTCCTGATTCCCCAGTGTGCTGTGTCTGGGCTGTCAGGGACATGTGGCACCAGAGATGCTGGGGAGATGGGACTGTGGCTGAATGCATTTGCTGTGTGCTGCCTGGCTGAGGAATCCTGTCTCCAGTGCCACTCACTTTCCAGATGTCTCCTGCAAGAGGCAGAGCTACAGGCAGTGTGTGGTTTGATACATGTGCAGATGTGGCTTTCAGCTGTTGAAAATGAAAGGCTGATATCTGAGGCATTTGAAGTATCTTGCTTCAGTTATGCTTCCATTTCCTCCCCAGCAGTTGATGAGATGGGGAAGAAAATTGACCACCATCCTTTTGATCTACTCACTGTCTTGATAATGCTGTGATTTGCTGTGTCAGCATGGCTTAATAATCCTCAGTTGTTGAGAGAGATGAACTGCATATGGAAGTCCTTTCTCCGGAGGAAAGCAAATTTAGATTTCTCTAAATTGCCTCACTTAAAAAAAAAAAAAAAGGAAAAGATAAATTCTAAACCACTTATGAATAGTGGAAAATTATTTACTGCTTGAGGAAGAATTAGCATTGAAAATCTGCTTGATGTCAGTTGGCAAATGTGAATTTGTCGATGCCTTGTCATGTAGGTTTTTTCAGAATTAATCCATGATGTGTTCTGCTTCAGTGTCACCTTAATCCAAGAGCATTTTTGAAATGCACAGGAAAGGGGAAGTGAAAAAGTATGCTTTGATATGCATGGGAAGACACATCTAAATATGTATAAATATATATATTTCTTTTTAGTAACTTCACTTTACCTATTTAAAGGGGCTGAGTCCAGCTCAAATTGCTAGAAGGGTGTTGGTGTGTGCATCAGTGCAGAGGGTAGCTATTGCTGTTGCAGGCTGCAGAGCAGTGCTGTGCTCCCTGGGCTGCTGCTGCTGCTCCCAGGCAGAGCTGGGCTGTGGGAAGCTGAGGAATGTGCCCCTGGCTGCTCAGGGGATGCTGCATCTGCAGGCAGCGAGCGCTGACACGCAGCCGTGCCCAGGGAGCTGCCCCGGAGCCCCGAATGCCGGAGCTGCTGTGGGCTGGGGAGATAGCACAGGAATGTGCACTGTGGAGCTGGGAATTTTCAGTGCAGCTTGAACTGGAAAATGGGGCTCAGCCTAAGGATTTGTCCTGTTCTTCTGCCTTGCTGCTTTGCTGGTAGAAGGGATGTTTTGTGAGTGGCTCAGTGTACTGGACATCAGCATGAGAGTTCTTGTCCTGAGCTGTTGAAATGACCAGCAGAGCTTTGCTTTTGCTGGGAATTACCTTGAAGCAAAGCAGTTGGTATTAAAGGGCTGCTTGTATATACCTAATTAATGTGCAGAATGGTGTGGAGGATTTGTAGACCAGAATACCAAGGACCTCTTAATTAATAATGATCTTTGGCAAAAGTGAGGAAAGGGAGAGAGGAGCAAACAATTGTCCCTGCACCTCCAGGTGTCTTGGAGTGCTTTTTAGTGGTAAAGGTGTCTGATGTGGCATCATTCTTTAACTGTCCCTCCTCCACAGGAAAATCTTTGTAGAAAACCTGCCTGAATTCAAACAGCAATGTCCTCCCATATGGGGAGGATGTGGTTTGAGTAACCCTCAGGACTAAATATGATTTCATTTGTGTGTGTAATTTTTGGGTTGTCCAGTGGAGGGGATTGAGTCTTTGTCCTTGTGTTTTCACACAGCTTTGCCAGGTGGCTGGCCAGGTTACCTGAGCCTGTGGAGGACCAGCTGTGCTTATGCTGAGGTGCTCAGGGCTGCAGTGCACAGGGATTTAGGGTTTCCTTGGCTGTGTAACTGCTCCAGAGTAGCCATGACAAGCAGGAGTGTCCAGGTTGGTGGTGTTATAGCAAGTGTCCCTTTTGCACCCTCCTGAGAAGCACTCTGTGAATGGAGTGGAAAATACACATTTCTATATGCACAGCCCATAGATAGCTGACCCCTACCGAGTCTTTGGAAACCGGGGTGATTCTGCTCCGTGCACGTCTCTGAGTTGACATTTTGTCTGTGGGTTGTGCTAGTGGCTTGTTGTAGTGAGAGTGGAGAGAGGGGTGATCCTGGGGAGGAGCAGTGGTTTGAAGGTTCGTTGTAACTCTGGTTTACTTTACTGCTACAAAATGGTTAAATCTATTCTCTTGAGATGACTGCATGTATAATCTTCATCCTTGGGAGGCTGTGCCTCCTAGAGCCGTGTCTGTGGGTTCCAGGGAGTATTTGGGGCAGCGGTGAGGCTGTGGTGGGTCAGGGTGTGTGGCTCTTTCCGGAGCTCTGGGCGGTGGCTGCTGTGAAATTCGCCTCTCCGTGGGGAGGTGCACACGTGGCACCGCCGGGAGTTCCTATGAGCCTGAAACAGGGACAGGCTCCCGGCTCTTGGGGGCTGAACAGGTGAGCTGGAGGCGCTGCCAGGCTGGGCAGTGCCGTGCGATTCGTCGCTGTCCCTGTGAGGTGTTGGTGGTGCCCTCTGATGGATGGTGGGCACGGGCCCGAGTCGCTGCCTTGCGGTGGCACAGGCAGCTGCTTCCTACGGGCTGATTCACACGTCCCGCAGCACTGTCCCTCAGGGGTCACCTTGGGCAGGAACACTTCATTACCCACTGAATCGATCGAGACTGTAATATTTCTATTTAAGCATTTAATATTCCATTTAAGGAGCAGTCACTGTTGTGAACTCATTGTGTGACGAGAGGTGCAGCATAAGGCACAGCATCCCTGTCACAGTTCATCAGGTTACAGATGCTGGTTCCTTTTGCAAAAGAGAGAGTGATGCATCTTTTTCTGTTAATAAATCTCCATTCTTTCCCCTCATCTCTTATCTCATATTGTCTTCTGCTAGTTGTACAAATCCTAAATGAATGCACGGTGCTTTGGGACCTCTTGGGATGAAGTGCTTAATGGAAAACAAAATGTTAATCCCTTTGGTTAATTTTTGGTTGGGTTTTGAATAACAGCCTCAAGTCACGCTCTGGAGCTCCTTGGGCTGACCTCCACAGGGACCTGCAGCCCGTGCCTGTGCACTGGGGAATGGCAGGGTGATGGCTTTGGGGTGGGACGGTGCCGCTGCCCCTCTCACCCTGCCCTGGCCGGGGACGTTCTGCTGCTGCCGCCGGGCCCTTTGAACGGGCGCAATTTCCCATTTCAGCAGAGTTTCAGGGAGCTGTGGTTGCTGATGAGATTGGGTCCGGGAACCGCGACGGGGAGGGACTCGAGTGGGGAAGACCTTCCCTCTGTCATGGCTGTGAGCCTGGGGCACAGGGAAGGGAGGACAAGGGGACTGCAGGATTTGGGGGCGAGCAAGCACTTGGGAAAATCCTTTCACATCGGGAAACCCGTGTGTGAGCGCCTTTCCTGTCCCGCCGGCTTGGGGTGGTGCCTTCGTGCAGCTGCTTCGATATCAGTTGTAAAGTTGGAGTTGAGTTTGAGTAACGGAGTAATTCCTCTCCGGCCTTTTCTCCTCCCTCCGCTTTCCGTTCCTCGGCTTTGCCTTGTTTGCTCAAGTCAGGAAGAGGGAGGGCATGGGGGCGGTTAATCATTAACCTTAACTCCTTCACAGCCGTGGGGCTCAGTGCTCCTGGCATTTCCAGACCTCCCTTCTTCCGCAGACCTGTAAAAGTAAATCAGTGCGTGTAGCCGAGCTCACTGTGTGTGTGCCATCAGCAAAAGGCAGTGGGTGTCTGTCTGTCCCACGGTCAGCAGCACAGAGAGGAGCCGAGCAGGGCAGTGTCTGTGGTGAGATGGTTACAGCTGCCGCTCCTGCACTGAGGGCTGGTGGAGGGTGGAAAAATGGTTTGCGTCCCCTCTGCAGGGCCGGAGGAGCCCAACACCCTCACGGGATTTTCACTTCCTGGTGGAGTTTGAATTGCCTTTGTCATTGGAGGGGAGAAGCAAAAACCACTCCTTGTAGGCAAGCACTTCTCTGGGAGGTGGTGTGCGTGAAACCTCCAGTCACAGGACCTGCCTGGCTGTAGGAATTGCGGTTCATCGGCAGTTCCCTGCAGGTACGTGCCTTTCACTCTGCAGCCCACCAGCTGTTCCTTTGCTTGAAAAGAAGATTCAGTTCATTTTTCCCCAGCTGTGCAATACTTGTCTCCCTTCAGAGAATCTGCTTCTGGGATATTTTGGTCCCTTTAGGAAGATAGATCCTGTGACTTTAATGTTTTGGAGCATCTTTGGTGTATAGAAATAATTTAAGACAGCATTTAATTTGCTAATGGCTGTATTCTACTCTCTGAGTGCAGGACTGCTTATTTTTTCTTTTGTGATGCTTTGGGTTTTTGAAAAGAGTGAATATAAAAGCAGCACCTTCCTCGTGTTGTAATTCAATAATCCTGTCCTCTTCCAATACATTTTCCTGAAGGCTTGCTAGGTGCAGTGGCTGCTCTGGAGTGCTGTGCTCAGGAAGTGGCTCAGGGCTGCAGGTGCTGCCCGGGGAGCTGTGGGCAGCCATTACTGTGAGCAGTTGCTCGGTCGCTATTCTGGTGCCACCAGCTCCTTGTGACCTGGTGGGGGACACTGCAGGGTGGCCACCGTCAGGCTGAGCCCCTGTGCCCAAACCTGAGTGTCAGGTACCTGCTGTGTGCAGGACAAGGGGTCTGCTGAGTCTCTGTGGGGACAGCTGGGTCTGTGCAGGGGGAAGGGAGATCCAGGGGGGTTCACAGAGTGTCCCCTCCCAATTCTCCTGAAGTGTGTTCCTGTTTTGTGGCTGAATTCCCCATCTCCAAAGGGACCTGGCGGCTGCGTCCTGTGAACATGGAGAGTGCTGATGTCTCCAGTGAGCTGACTCCTCTCTAACAGCCTTGCAGAGGTGTGCACTGGTGCTGCTGCCCCAGTGCAAAGCTGGGCACGTGGCCAGCGAGGCTTTCTTTGGAAAGTGAGCACAGCACAGACCTGCAGGCGCTCACTGGAGTTTCCCCTGCAGGAACTGCAATGGGCTCTGCAGGGTGGGCACACGGGCTGGAAGGTCCAGCAGGTCAGGATTTGCCTTTGAGTCACCCCAGAGGAGTGCAGGGTTGGGAATGGGCAGAGGATACATTTGCAGGGAGAAATCCAGAAGGCTGGGAATGCCATTTTATGCCTAAACTCTGATGGGACTGTGAGATTTTTGAGAAGTGCTGACTGTGTGATGTGGGTCCTCTGCCTGGCATGAGTGACTGTGTTTGTAGCTGGTGGAGGTTTTCCTTCTCTTGGGGAATTTGTGAGCAGTCTCCACCCATCTGGTTAAGAATTGTTTCCAGAAGAAATGGCGTTTACCTGGCAGCCTCTGGAAACTTGTTAACTGTTTGTATGATGTACTGAGGGGGATTTTTGTCAGGAGAACTGAAATACATCCTTCTGCTGCTCTGATGGACTGCTCTGAACATTTCAGGCTTCTTCCCTACCTTTGGCTCTGGAGAAAACACCTCCTGAGCTCTTGTTTCCTGCAGAAAGCAGTGCCTGCGGCCACAGTAAATGACTCTGTGATGATGTGGGGCCTGTAATTAGTCTGTGTCAATATCCTGTTGGAGTAGATCTCTGGACAGGCTTGCCTAGGTTGCACTTCTGCAGGGTACAGTGAGACTACGGGTTCCTGTTGTTGGGTGTTTTTCCAGTTAAGGCAAAAATCTGAGACTGACACAGCTTTTCTGGCTGCTTTGCTACATCTTGGTGTTTTCTTTGTAGGACAAGATTGATTAACTCGTTCATTCCTGAGCAGCAGTAGTGTTTTTAAAGGCATTTGGTAGATTACCCAAGGTGAAAAGTCCTCCCAAAAATCTTCTGACACAGATACATTAAATGAGAATAAAGAGACAAAGCTCTAGTCCAGGCTTTTACCATTTTGTTGCGTTGTTTTGCTTTCCTGCAGATGCCTTACTGGCAGACCTGGAATCAACCACCTCTCATATCTCCAAACGCCCAGTGTTTCTCACGGAGGAAACTCCTTACTCCTACCCAACTGGAAACCACACCTACCAGGAGATTGCGGTGCCACCCCCGGTGCCCCCGCCGCCTTCCAGCGACGCCCTCAATGGCACCGTGATCGACCCCTCCGAGCAGTGGCAGCCCAGCACACCCAGATACGGCCACCAGCAGGTGAGAGGGGCTGTGTGGGTGGGAGGGTGCTTGTTTTGGGAGTGCAGGGTCTCTCAGCAAAGTAAGGAGGAGGAAATAGGGAGAAGTGAGGATGAATTTGGCTGTGGAGCAGGGAAATGGGGGAGAGCTGGGAGTTTTTATTAGAATTAACTGGTTGGAGCAAATGGCAGAAAAGAATTTGAAAGCCATCGTCATTATGCTGACAAAATGGTGGTGTGATGAGATTAGTGTTAGTCATCTGTCTTGAGCCTGTGGAAGGCAGACTGGGGGTTTCCAGCACAAATCTGTGACTCACAGGCAGGTCTGAAGTAAGGGGAAAACTGTTCCTGGTGTAGCCCATCTGATAGACACTGGCTTGACTCAAGAGCAGATCATTTATTTTGTTCTGCCCTGTCAATGCATGGGTTTGCAATGCAGTAGTGTACATATTTGTTTTGTATTCTCTGTTTCCAATGAAAATCTTGTTTCCACAGCCTCAGTCCCAGTCTCCTATCTACAGCTCTAGTGCCAAAAGCTCCAGTGCCTCCGTTCCTAGAGACGGGCTCAACTCTCCTACTCCCCGTGCCAGTGAAGAGGAGCACGTCTACAGGTATCCTGTCCCTTTTGAGATAAGCCTGCCTCACAACTTGAGCTTGCTGAGGGTCAAGCTGCTTTCTATAAGTGGAAACAAACACTGCTCTCCGTGTGTGTTACATTGCTTTGTGTCAGTTTTGATTGCCTCTTTTGTAACACACCACTGTAACTTTCATACTCACTTCAAACTTTGAGCTGGCCCTTGGGCTTGCTCAGCTGCAGGAGGTTAAGGATCCATCAGACACAGCAGGATCTGGATTGTGTTGTGAAGGACATGATCCAGACACAAGTGACAAATCCACCCCCTGCTAAAGAGCACAGAAGGTCTTCAGGAGATGGATGGCCTTGGGGTTATATCTCCCTGGGAACTCGGTACTTGTGGCCTGGAGTGTTGTGCAGGGACTTGAGTTTTCAGGTAAATTCAAGCTTCTTAAAAGTTCTCTCTCAGTAGGTGATTGACAGATAGCAAGTTCACATTTGCAGAGGCAGCTACTCTCACTCTGAGAGGTTGGAGGAGTAGCCTGCACAGTAGGACAGACCTTTCTGCTGACATTGGGATGAGTGCTGTCAGAAATTCATCCTAGGCACCGTGTTACACTTTGGAGATTGGTGTTTCTTTGGAGTCATGATCTAACCATGCCAGCTCTTTCTGCTGAGCAGGAAGTTGCTTCCAACCAGAACTAATTCTGGTTGGAGCTCAGCTCCTCTCTGGGCAGCCTAGCCAGAGGTGGTCCAATGGAGACAGTAATTGCAATTTTTTCAGATGACTGCATGCAATTAGTATTAAATGAAGGTAATTAGAGCCCTAAGTCCTCTTGAACAAGGGTCTGCCATGGCTTGGTTCTGGTGTTAGTTGTAACTGGTGTGTTGGTTCAACATGAAGTATGTTCTCCTCAGGTTGCAGTTGTGGATCTTGTTTTACAACCTGAAGAGAAGGATAACTTCCTTATGGAATTCATAATTGTCACTGGTGTTACAGGTGTCAGAGTCCTTAACCTGCTAGATACTAACTTTTTGAGCATAATGTGGTCCTGTGCACAAGGCAGAAGTTCCCATTTTGGATTTGGAAAATATCTTTTTGATAAAATAAGAACCTCTAGAGCATTAAAAGTTATTTGTAAAACCACGAGCAAAAAATGTTCCTGCCACTGACAATGGAAAGACTGTTAGTACACTGTAAAAATCACTGCATTGAGGTGAAGTTCTGCTTTGGAACAGTTTGCAATTCTGTCTGGTAAATGATATCACCCATATAAGACTAGCAGTAATTACAGATAGTGCCTTATACATGCATGAGTGTTTAGCACAGTAGAAAATAATAACAAGTTACTTTCTTATGAATTGACTACAATTCCCCAAATTAAAGGTGAGAGGACGTGGGGAGACCTTGAGTGTTGCAAGAGGCTATGGCATATCCTACTGCTTCTCAGTTTCTGCTGCTAACCTGAGGCTTGTGCTTTGCCTCTGTCTCCAGTCTGTGCTGGCCCTGCATTCCCTCGCTCAGGGAGGAGGACGTTGCTCTTGGTGTGGTGTCAGCAGAAACAAGCCATTTTCCCGTATGTGAGCTAATGGTTCTGCTGCTGTTCTCTGCATTTTGGATCTACAGACAGTTAACTCTTTCCTACAGGACTGGGCAGCACATAGTCCTGAAATCAGAGGCCCTGTCCATCAATGCTTTTTTTCTAATTTACAAGAATAGCAGTGGCTGTGTTTAGTCATGTCACAAAGCATGTGTCTTCTTTACCCCCAGAGCTAAAAGCATCAGCCTGAAAAGATCACAGCATATGTCTAAACTTCGGGAACCCAATGAGTTTCCCTCCATCCTTTTGCTGTATCTTGAAGTTTCACATTTCCCTTTTATCTTCAGTTTCCCGAACAAGCAGAAGTCTGCGGAACCGTCTCCTACAATGACCAGCTCCTCTCTGGGCAGCAACCTCTCAGAACTGGACAGGCTCCTTCTGGAACTGAATGCTGTTCAACATACCCCTGCCAGTGGCTTCACAGCAGGTAAGGAATAGGAAGACATTTGGTATGAGTGGATAATTTGATTCTCAGAATAGTACCTTGCTTTTTCTTTCCAACATCCTTAGTGAGGGGGACCCCTCCAGCCCTTAATCAAAGATTTATTTACTGAGGGTGGGATCTCCTGAGGTCTGAGCTGCAGCACCCTGCTCAAAGCAAGGCCAACTTCAAAACTGCCTCTAACTCAAGTTTCGGAGTTAGTTTAGGTTGCTCAGGCCCTTGCACTGTTAACTTTTTAATATCCTCGAAGATGGATGTTCCACAAGATTTCTGGACAATGTTTTGTACTTGCCTGTGATTAGCAGATGTGTGTGTGTGGAATGGGGCTCTGAATGGCTCTTTTCTGCTCCCCTTTCTTCAGATGAGGCTGGCAGAAGCCCATCACTGCCCAGCGTGGCTGGCCCTCACTATGTTGTCCCAGAGAACAGCAGCTCAGGGGGAGGGAAGGCTGCACCCCCGACAAAAGAGAAGCCAAAGCGCAATGGTGCCCGTGGGATTGAGGATGTGCGTCCCAGCGTGGAGAGCCTGCTGGATGAGCTGGAGAGCTCCGTGCCAAGTCCAGTGTGAGTAATGTTGGGGTGGGATGGGCTCCTGGGGGAATGGTGACTGTAGTGTAGAGGTAGCTGCTGCAGGACAGTGATGGATGGAAGATGGGCTTTGTCTAAAGGGTCAGAAGTCAGGCGGGTACTGGTGCTTTGTAATCTACTTCTGGATGGAAAAATGCATAAGTCATCCATTAGAGTGCAGACTGTTCAAGCTCAGATTTACAGCTGACCACAAATACAAAATGAACATTCAGGAATCATCTGTTTGGTAGTGGATGGGATGTGTGTGCACACGTGAGGGAGGCAGGGTCTGCACGTGCTGGGGAAGCTGGGCCAGGTTGGGCTGTGCTGATGAAACTCCTCATGCTCTGCTTACTTGGGGGAACAGTGGGACTTCAGTCTAGGAGTGCCCTCCAATGTTTAAACACGCTCTTGTTAAAATTTTATTTTAATTTTCCCCCTGGCCAGGCCTGCAATCACTGTGAGCCAGGGTGAGGTGAGCAGCCCCCAGCGTGTCACGGCCAGTCAGCAGCAGACCCGAATTTCTGCTTCTTCAGCTACGCGAGAACTGGATGAGCTGATGGCATCTCTCTCTGACTTCAAGGTACCCTGTCTTGGCAGATTAATGCTTCTTCCTGTCCCTACCCAGCCCAGTCTCTCTTGCCTGTTAACCACATTTGCTGACCTCGGTTGGTTTCCAGAATGCCTCCTGTCCCTCTCACATTTGCTCTGATAAACTTCCTGTGGTGTATTTGTGCTTTCTGAGTGGGGCTGTAGGTGTCCTTGACTGCTATAAATTGTCATCACTGGCAGGGGAAGGCAGTTCTGGGATCTGTTTTTCCTTCAGTTCTGCAGTTTGTCTGTTTGCCAGAGATAATGAGCTTTGTTACTGCTCAGTAGAGTGAATTATTTTGCTGTGCTACAACTTAATGAGAAGGAGAGAGGCATGGGACACCACTCTGCTTTCTGACAGAGACCAGGCCCTTCTGTTCTGTGGGATGACTCCTCTCTGGAGTGTGTTTTTACCCTGATGTGCTTTCCCTGAGGAAAATGGATATTCCAGGCATTTGGTGTGAGCACTGAAGCGTTTACCTCAGACAGAAGGAGATTTCAAAGGTTTTATCTTAACCCAAAATCTCTTATTCACCTCAACATGGGATTAAAGTTTCAGTTTCTTGTGGGGGCAAAGGACAGCAAGTACTATTCAGTGTCAGCATATGTGCTTGAATAACTTTTTCTTTATTCATGTGGGTGTGTTACCACTCCTGCGCTGGATGATGAACTATGGAGGTTGTTCTCAGGAGATTTCATGAAAAATACTTTCTCACTTTCTACTTTCAGCTGCTTTGCTTATAGTTTTACTGAACTGTTGACTTGGATTTCTTCTGAGAGAGATGGAGAAAGCAAATATTTCTTTGTTAGGTTTGCCTTTTTTACATACCTATCTGCTTTCTAATCCTAAATCAGTTCCTAACTCTCTTTATTCCTGTATGGAAGATTTTGCTGGATGCTTGAAATTTCTTGTGTGTGCTGAACTCCATCCCCTCCTAGATGACATTGGGTGGGGCAGCCAGAGCTGAGCAGTGTTTTGTGGGGAGAGGTGTAGAACATGTAGTGACAGCTTTTTCTGTTTGCTGTTCTTTCTGTGCTTGGTGAGTCCCATGGAGATCAATACAACACCCAGAGCTGGGACAGGTGTGTGAGCACTGAGCACACGTGTTCTGAGAAGCTTCACTTGCCTTGTCCTTGCTGGAATAGGATTCAGTCTACCATTCCTGGCACATGCACCTAAATCAGTGAGAACCTGTGAGTTCCTCAGTGTTTTCTCTAGACTCACTGTAGTTGTGTTTAGTCACTTGCAAATTTGGGCACCTTAGTGTTGCCTTTTTACTCCTCCTGATGTCCTAGGGTGTAGTGCAGGGTAGCCACAAGCTCTGCTCAGCCTGGTTGAAGCACTGCAGTGCTGGAGAGAGTTCCCACTGGTGCTTCTGGCATTCCGTGCCCTGCTCCTTCCGTGTGCTGTGGGAGCTGAGCCCTGTGGCCTCGTGCCCCTGCTGCTTTTATCAGAAACCAGCTCAGGGTGTGGCCCAGCCTTTGCTCCCAGCTGAGCTCTCGGCAGCTCAGAATGACCTTGCCCAGCGCAGGTTTCATTGGTGAGAACAGGGAGTGGACATTTTAAAGTGTGGGTGTTCAGTGCTTTGCACTCTTGAGAAGCTTTAAAATCTCCGCTAAAACCTGTGTGACAGAAATGAGCTGCTGTGGCTACCACCACCTGCCTTCCTGGCTTAGTTTTCAGTTGACCTCAAAGACCAAATTGAAATGCAGCAAGATGTTAAGATTTGGGCTTTATTAAGCACAGCATTGATACTTTTGTGAAGCATTGAGCTCATTTGTGCCTAAACATTCTTCCTGGAGCACAAGAAACATGGCTTCTGTGATCATTTCCCTTTTGCTGATGATGTCACTGACTGTTTTTAAGTTAATTTCCTTTTCTCCTGTTATCCAGGTTGCTTCATTTTCCCTTCAGTCCTTTTTGTTTGGTTATACCTCTTCTGTTTGTGCCAGCTGGGGATGTTAACTTGGCTGTAAAAATGTATTCTAGTCTGTACCAGTGTCAGAATGTAAGAGAGACAAGGGGAGCCCTTGTGGAGGTGGAATATGAAAGGCTGCTGTTGGAGCATCAGACCTGTGTGTGACTGCAGGATATAGGATAAAAACCCCAAATATGATATGTAATTAGCTGGAATTGATAGAAGTTGCAATAGATGAGGATGGGAGGAATGGAGGGCACTGGTGCTTGATTTACCTTGTACCCCTGAGTAAAAGGTGATGATTCATTACCCTTTTATTATATTTTGCTCACCCTGATTTGTTGCCCCTCTTTTTGCTTACAGAATCCATTTGATTTTGGTTATCTGGTTAATCGGTCATCAGGCACTGAGATTACTTAATGCACTTGTTTTTTTACCCTCTGCCATTTCTGTGTAATGTGATGCCTGCTCACTGCATGGCTGGATACTTGCAGTTAACTGTTCTGTTACTGTGGAGTGCTCACCCATGGCTCTTACTTTGGAATTAGTATGGTTTCAGTATGTTGAAAATACTGTTTGAGCACAATGCCTTGAAAGTGACTGACTTCATTTTAGGAAGTCTGGAAGCCAAATGTGAAGTACAGCATCAAACCAGGTTACTTTTACAGGTGCACCCAGCTTAGGCAGAATTAAGGGAGAGGGCATATTGGGATATTCCCACATTTTAATATACTGGCTAGTCATTGTCCTGTCAGCTGTGACTGTGGTCACAGTAGCCTGGCTGTGCTACTCGAGAGGAAGAGAATCTGTAATGAAATTTGGTCTCTTATTGCTCTTTCCTTTCTGAGAACAGTCTCCTTGCAGCACTGCTGGTGTGACTTTGCAAGGGTGTGTGTGTGCCAGCTCCTGGCCCCTCAGCATGGCAGGAGCTCAGATCAGCTGAGCTTCATTCTTCCATTTACTGACAGATTTTGTGCATGTTCTGGTTAATTGTATAGTTTTTTTCATTATAAGTATTTCAGAAAGGTAAGTGGAGACTGAGGTAGCATACCTGGGGCTTAGGAACTTATGTGCCCTTCCACCTCAGAGCACAAGCATCTGACTCCTTTAGGCTTCTCTGGAAAATATGATGAAGAGTTAGAGCAGGTCTTGATAACTCTTGGATTTGGAAATCCTTTGTGGGTACATTTTTAAAACTGAGAAGGCACAGTCTTGGTCTCAGGTTGTCCAAGTTGCTGTTCTGAGTGTCCCTTTCTAAGGAAAAGGAGTACTGTTACTTTGTCTCCTAGAGTTTAGTCAGGAACCACTGGAAGTGGGGAAAGAAGGACCCATGATCTTTTGTTTTCATAAGATCCTGTAAGTCAAGGAAAACCAAAACCTCTGTATTAATTGTTCTTCTTAGAATGTTTTTTGGATCAAAATTAATACTGATTTTATTACAATGTCAATGTGGAGTCTTTGGCCTAGGGGGAAGAGGCTAATCTGCCACCTAAGCAATGCTCACAAGGGCATGGAATGACTGACAGGCTCGTATAGATTCAGTGTGTGTCGCTTCCAAGGTGAGATTAGTGATGTGAATAGAACAAAGCCCATGTCATCTGCTCTTTGCTGTGAATGCCCTGAAGCTTTGTTTTCATTGCCATGTACTCAGCCAACTGGAGCATTTTATTAAGTGTATCAAGAAGAAAATGTCATGCTTTGTTCTATTCATTGATTGAATTTTTTGCAGCTTTGGAATACAAAATTTACATGTCTGACTGTGAGCTAGTTTACGTGACCTTTATTCACAGTCGAGACACTCCTGGGTTTGGAGCTGCACTTCCCAGCAGTGGCAGTGGCCACGCCACGTCCCCATCACAGCTGCAGGTGAACTCTGAGCTGTCACTGAGGAGGAGGGCCCAGGAAAAGGATCCCAGTGGCTGTAGAACTCGTGAAGATCAGTACAATGTCATACTGGTTCTGCTCTTGGGTGTTTCATTTTTTCTTCCTTAATCTTGGAAATAAGGATTTGGGTCAACATGGGTTTTTGGTTTGTGAGTCATGATTCTTATAATGCTTAATTCTGTGCCTTTTTTAATTCTCCTTATCTCTGTCATTATCTTTTTCTCTCCTTATTCCTTCTATCTCTTCTTTTGCAGACTAGTTCCACTGTGTCTCTGATTTCTGAATCTTCCCTAGAACCGGTTCCCAGTTCAGCAAATGCAGACTCCAGCAACGCTCCTCACAGTTTAGCAGTGCTGTCCCATTCCAAACACCCTTCTGCAAGTCACAGTGGGGACTCAACGGTGCCAACATCTGTCCCCCCAGCAGACACCTGCATTGAGGAAGGCAGTGACACTGCAGTTCTGCCTTTGTCAGGGCACCCTGCTGCCCCTCCACCTGTGCCCCATTTAGCACAAGCTGTCCCTGTGCCCCCACCACGGAGCTCCTCTGGTTATGCTACTCGTGGGGAGCAAGTGGCCTCTGCCAGCTTAGTTCAGCTGAACAGAAAGCCTGACTCTTCCAGAAATACTTCCCAGGCTGTGCCAGCTTCCAGCGTGGAGCTTCTCTGTAGGTCTGCTACTGTGGAGGCACGGGGCTTAGGTTATGATGTGGCAAAAGAGACTGAGAAGAAGGAGCAGAGAACTGACCCCAAAATCTCAAGTGTACCCATTTCAAAGAAGGGGAAGATAGCCAAGGAGCTGCATCAGCAGGGAGCAGCACTCAGGGACAACTCAGCTCTTTCCTCCCAGGGCAGAAGTGTGGAAACAGCTTTAGATGAGCTGTGGCCCCTGGAGCTGCCTGCACATGTGCCAGAGGTGCATGCAAAGAATGACCGTGTTTTGGATTCTGTTAATGAACCTTCTGTTGTTGCCCTGGATCGGTGGGATGTCTTCCCAGACACTAAAAACCAGTTGGGCTTTGTAGCGAAGCAAGGACAGGAGCTAAAAGCTGAAGTGCCACATGACACCAAGGTATACCACAGTCCTGATGTGGGCAAGAAGAGGCAGGGCAGAGACAGAACTCCTAGGAAGGCAGGTACTGCTAACACGAACAAGGCCAGAGGAGACCAGGAAAAGGAGCAATTCAGAAGCTCTGCAGTCACTCCAGAATCTCCTGAAACCTTTGGGAAGGCTGCATGGGATCTGCCATGTGTCTCCAAACCACCCATTGAGAGGATTTCTGCATCAGGCCAGGCAGGCACTGAGTGAATGTAGGAGTAGGGCAACTCCTAGCCAGGACTGTTGAGCCAGCACACTCACAGTGTGTGCATGCAGTGAGTGTGCCCCAGCTCACCCCACTAACAGCACGAGCTCTGAGTGGTGTCACTGACAGCTGCATCTCACAGGGCTTCACAACCCCCAGCTTCATCTTGTGGTCTCTCCTGCATGTGATTCAGCAGCACAGAACATGGCAGTTTGTAGGGACTTCCTTGTGAAGTGGACTTTCATTCCCTAACTGGGGTAAGGCTCAGTCCACAGAGACCTCCAAAAAGCTGAAAGGGCTGTTTCATGCTACTGATTGGGATGGCAGCTCCTCTGCTCTGTTTACTGTTTTAGGTCTCATTACTGAAGCTGACAGTGTTCCTTTCCATTCTGGAAGTACACTTTGTGCACCAGACATCTCTGACCAAGAGCCTTGTGCCTGTCAAGGGCAGACACAGAGGCACAGCTCTGTGCCCTTGTGATGCTGAGGTTTCTGTAATGCTCAGTGGAGTGCTCATGCTGCACCTCCTATCTTGGCTTCCCACTGGTTAATCTTTCCCTTCCTTTTCTAGACAGTTATTTTTGGCTGCTGTGATTGCCCTTACAGGGTTTTTCCTTGCACTGAGTCACTGTTCTGGGCTGTGCCAAGAGGAATTTTGGCATTGTGGAATAAATGCCATCACTCTTCCTGCTCACAATTGTCACTAATGTCTTTGAGTTTGTGCTATTGCATCTTGGGGCTTGCTCTGACTTTGCTCTTCTCTGCTGATACTATTGCCTTTGTCATTTAGATAAAATCTTTAATCAAGAGGACAAAAGAGACTGCGAATGTGCATCCAATGTCTCGGGACCTCTCTCCAAGGCGCAAACTAGGTCCTGCCATATTCCACAAGACTGAGTCCCAGGATCGCTTGATTGAGGAGCTTCAGGACAGGCTGGGCATCGATAACCAGGAGCAGGAAGAATGGCCAAGCCAGGATGCCTGGCTGACAGAGGGGGTCATTGTCACTGCCAGGCCCCGGGGGGAAGAGCAGAGTGGTGAACAGCAAGTAGAGAAGGTAGAAAGCAGGGTCACACATGCTGGGAAACTCCAGCATGTCCCTCTGTCCAGATCCCATTGTGTGGAGGTGCAGATTGAGTTTCTGAGCATCCTAAACAACACAAAATGAAGAAGTAACTATTCAGCCTTGTCTGGCCTGAGAGGGAAAGCAGCACAAGGTTCTAGTTCTGGATGTTTAAGAACTGGAGTGGGATCTGAGGGAGCTGCTTATGGTATCTGTTGATGCAGTCTGCTGCTATCACATCTCAAATGTCCATCTGAGGATTATTTTTAAAACCCCACTGGGAAGCCTGATACACAGGCGTGCTTTTTTTGTCCAGTGCTGTACCTGTGCAGGGTTTTCTGGGGATGAGTAAAATGGTGCTCTTCCTTAAGCTACACAGAGCAGCACCTTTTGTAGCTCTTGCTGCTTTTCCCCCTTAGATAAACATACTGGTAGCAGCCAGCCTTCCTGTTAAAGGAAGTGCTTGTTGGTTCCTCTTTGGATTTATTCTCCTTTCTTCTTCCTCCCTGTCTTTCTAGGTGGTTTTTCCTCCAGAATCCCCGCTCCTCTCCAGGAGGACAATCTCTGTTCCTGTCTCTTCCCATCTCCAGCCTTCCAAAGAATCTGCAAAGATAGTCCCTGCTAATGCTGCTCCTTCTCCTGCCTCTGGCCCTGCACCTCTTCTCTCACTCCCACCTCAGCCTTCCTCTGTGTCATCTACCCCAGCTCCTAGTCCAGTCTCTTCCTCTTCCTTCAGCTTGGCTCCCCAGCCTCTCTTCCAGTGGGAAGCTTCTGATAATGATTATCATGAGGTTTCTGTTGTGGGCACCCCTCCTAATGAAGATCCCAAACATTCCTGTTCTCCCCAGACCTGGACTCCTCGCACCAAGGCAGTTGTCTCTGTTGGCTGTCAGACTGAAGATGAAGCTTTCTTCCCAGAAATGCAGGCAGGCTTCTCTATTCTGATTTGTGTTTTTAGCAGTATTTTCCAATCCAACTACTGCTTGTAATTTGACAGCTCAGTAGATACAGTGTTCAAGGTAAAGGCTGGTATAAACTGCTGGATGGGAGGGAGGACTCATGGACAATATCTAATCCCAGCTGTAGTACTGCACAGTACATGTCTATGCAATAACTTGCTGGGATATGTGGGTCCTGTGTGTCCTGACAGTCACTTCATGCAGCAGGGATTCTCATTTCCCTCTGAGATTAAGAAGGTAACTCTGAAACACAGCCTGGAGCTCTCCCTGCCACAGTCTTTCTAAAGTGGGGGGAGTAAAAGAGGGCAGAACATGCATACTGGAAGGAGCAACTCAGCAATCCTTCCTGTGTTTGCCCTTTTATGCAGGTGTCCATTGTATGAGTGGATTTGGGAGGAGATGGCATGGTCCAGACCTGGGTTCTGCATCTCCTGCCAGGGAAGGGCTGTAGCTCCAGGGTGGTGGGGAGTCTTTAACACATTTGTGCAGTGCAGTGTTAGTGTACAGGCAGCTCTAAAGCAGTGAGCAAGAAACATCTCTGCATCTTGACCTGTTGTACTTTGCAGGTGACCTGTGCTCCTCCCCTAGTCCGCAGTGCCAGTCTGTTGGCTGCTCCTGCACCCCGGGGCCCCACAGCCCCTGACAAGGCAGGATCCCCTTTCTGTTTCCTCAGCATGGTGTGTGCTCTTTGGTTGATGAGTGTGCTGGGATCTGCTCCTGGGGCTCCCAGCACTGTTAATGTGGATAATATCCTGTATTGCATGGTTTGCTACTCATAGAGCTCCTTTCTGAACCTGACTGATGGCAGATCTCATAAGGGTGGGAGTTTGAAGGGCCTTTGCACGATCAGTTTGCATGAGGATGATGTGCTGAGTGTCCCCTACAAACAGCATGGATTATGTACAGGAGGTGGAAACAAACCTCTTTCAGGTGGGGGCTCATTTGTGAGCTGTCAAGAGGGCTGGATGGCCAGGCCAGCTAGAATGGAGGTGTGCACAGGTATTTGTGCCTGCTCTGGGGTGAGCTGTGACTGGCAGGACTGTGTGCTCCCTCCAGGTCACTACAAGGGTGAAGTGCTCTGTTGCTATGTGTTAAATTCATCTCATCTCCTTTCTCCCTGGATGGTATTTATCACTTGTGTGTGGCATCTGTGCCTGCCCTGCGTGGCAATAACCCCTGGCTGGAGCAGAGAAGCTGTGATTCCTTCCACACAGTGCAGCCCTTGTCTTCCTGCTGCACCATGCAGGGAGCCTGGGCTTTATCCTGGGGCTCTGGACAGGCTTTGTCTCCAAACACTGTGAGAGTGTCCTTGCAGGTGTGTGTGTGCTTTGCAGGCAGTCACTGTAACAGTTTTTGGTAGCAAATGTGGTTGTGTTGTGTGGTGAAGGGTTTGTTTTAGGCTGAGGATGCTGGGGTGTGATGGGGCTGCTCTGTGCTGCTGCACTAGGAGAGGTCAGTTGAGAGAGGAGGGAAAAGCTGTGTGTTAGGATCCACTGGGAGTCACTGCCTGTGAGGCAAGGCTGGGGAGTGTGTGGATGTGTGTGTAAGAGCAGCTAAATTCATGTATGTCATGAATGTTTATACAAATGAGCAGAAACCAGGATTTATCACTGAATAAACTGGTCAACTGCAAGGACAAGCAGCTGCAGCACAGGGAATAGAGCTCCTCCTGTGGCTGGAAGGGCAGGGTCTGCCAAGGCTTGGAACACTTCAGCATGTCCCTGCTCCTTTGGCTATGCTGGCAGCAGGCTGGTGGGTTGTTCATAGGCATAGATTTTGTCTGTTTTAATTTACTCTCTTAGTAAAAGAAAACGTGCTCTAAACCCAACTTTGTGTGTCCCTAAACCTGACAGTAGCTATGGCAGTGCCAAGTCAGCTAAAATAATCTCTATATCCTTGTTGGGGTTTGTCTGTAAAGGGGCGTGTGGTGGCCAAGGAGAACATAAAGCTTTGTTTATAAGTTATGAACCTCAGTAAAACATTTCTCCCCTCCTCTGGAAGCCTTTCCAGGCCGTGTGTGCTGTGGTGGTGTGAGTTTCAGAAATGGCCTCTGAGACAAGCATCCAAATCCCCTTCCCCCCAGTGGTGCATTCCCAGCTACAGTACCCCTGGCAGCCCTGTCTGCACTGCCCTCTCTGTAGGCAAACAGCAGCCAGCTGGGAGAGAGTTCCTTCCTTCTGCTTCCACTTGCTTAGCTCAGGCACGGAGTGAGAACCACCTGAGAGTGAGAGAGAAACTTGGCAGACAGATGTGCTGATGGTGGTGCAAAGGGAGAAAATGTTCTGGCTGAAAGGGAGGTGAGATGAGGGAGAGAAGAGCATCTCTGTCAGAGAGGAGAGACAACTGAGAGCAAGAGCATAGGAATGGAGAGAGGTCAAGGAGAAGGGGCCCTCTGGATGGCGTCTGCTTTGTCAGCTGGCCAGGAACTGATGAGCTAAAGGGAAATTTTTGGCAGAGGCTTAGAGAGCACTGTACTGAGTGCCTGGGATGTGCTGGTGACTGTTGCTGTATGTGCAGTGAAAGAAAATCAAATTCTCAGTTCACAACTCTGCTGTTACATATCAGTTCTCTGCTTGTCTCTGCATGGGCAGAATACATGTGTGTACGTGATCCTGGCTCTCACAGCTGCTTCAGGGAGCTTAGCTGACTCCTGTCTGTCTCTGCAGGGGAGTCACTGGCAGCAACAGCAGGCATTTATCTGATCAGCATAGCAGCATTCACCTTACAGCATTTGTTTTGTCTCACCTGCAGTTCATGGCACAGGGAAAAGCTGGGAGCAGCTCCCCTCCATCCACAGCCTCCAAGCCTGGCAGTCAGCTGGATACCATGCTGGGAAGTCTTCAGTCTGACCTGAACAAACTGGGTGTAGCTACAGTTGCCAAAGGTGTCTGTGGAGCCTGCAAGAAGCCTATTGCTGGGCAGGTGAGTTGAAGGTGCTGCCTCATTGCTGGACCTTGGGCTGCAGCTGGGAGTAACGGGGAGGGCTGTTTCGTGAGGCTGGAGAGACTGGAGATGCTGGAGAAACTGAAGTACTCTATTTATCCACTGGCTAGGTACGCTGTAAGCTCCTCCAGTGACCTCTACCCTGCCCCTGAGGGACTGCCCTCTCCTGAGATGATAGGTAATTCAGTTTTCATGCTACCCCAGTCCAGGGCTCACTTGAGTAGTAGAACTTGTCATTCTTGCTGACCTCCAGCTGGTATCTTGTCATGTGGTCTAGGGGAGGGAGAGATAGAATTGTTCTCCAAAATCTGCTTTCCCCACAGGTAGTTACAGCCATGGGGAAAACCTGGCACCCTGAGCACTTCGTCTGCACCCACTGCCAGGAGGAGATCGGCTCCCGGAACTTCTTTGAGCGGGATGGGCAGCCCTACTGCGAGAAGGATTATCACAACCTCTTCTCTCCTCGCTGCTACTACTGCAACGGGCCCATCCTCGATGTGAGTTCCTTGGGGGAGCCACTGTGCTGGCGAGCTGCTGCAGGCCTGGGTGTTAAAATTCCACTTCACCCTGTGTCCTGGGTGGAAGGTTTTATTCAGGGATTTCTGCAGTTGTTCTGGCCTTCCTTTGAAAGGGAAACAACTTGGCACAGTCAAACTCTTACACCAGTGAGTGGAGTTTGTCCCTCTTACCTTTGCTGGAGTTCCTTCAGAACCCCACAATGCTCCATCATTCTGGCAATGATTTCTCAGCTTTTGTTGTTGGTAGCCTGTGGTAACAGGCACCACTGCTGGTTCTTAAGACTGGGTGGGGCCCTGTGTGAGGGAGGAAGCAGTGCCTAAGATCCTTTTAGGGTAAAAAAAAGTGTGCAGTGGGAAAGCCTGAACGAGCCAGAGGCAGGGGCAAACTGACTCTGCTCTCTAAAGGACAGTCTATTTTAATGCTTACTCTTGTCAGCACCAACATTCATGTGTCCTCTCTCCAGCCCCCCTTACTCACCTCCAATTCATTTACATGACCTGCACTTTGTGTTTTCTTCTCAACAGAAAGTGGTGACTGCTTTGGACAGGACATGGCACCCTGAACACTTTTTCTGTGCCCAGTGTGGAGCTTTCTTTGGACCTGAAGGTATTGCTGGTTTATGCAAGCGAAAAGCAATCTCAATCTCCCCTCTGAACTCCTCTGAATCAGAGGAGGGAGTGAGGCAGAGCTGCTTCCAGGGTACAGCCTGAGGCATCACAGGGGAACTACTGGAGTTCCAAGGGAGCTGTTTGTGGGGGAGGGATGGTGCCAGTAATAATGGCTTCTCCCTGGGGAGGAAGAACAGGCCTCTGCTGGGATGGGAAGGGAACAGAACAAGAAACAGCTCTGGCTGCTCTGTGTGTTAGCAGCAGGAAGGATGATCCTACTCATGGGTTACTCTGCACAGGTTGTGTGGCCACAGGTGAAGATGAGGAGCTGATCCCTTTGCCTCTCCTCTCTTCTGGCAGGGTTTCACGAGAAGGATGGCAAAGCCTATTGCCGCAAGGACTACTTTGATATGTTTGCTCCCAAGTGCGGAGGCTGTGCCCGGGCTATCCTGGAGAATTACATCTCTGCCTTGAACACCCTGTGGCACCCCGAGTGCTTTGTCTGTCGGGTAAGGAACACAAGGTCCTTTCCTGCTGCTCTATGACCCCTCTTGTTTCCACCCTGAGGCATCTGGCCCCATATCAGGGTAAGGTGTCTGTGGGGTAGTGAAGGGCAGCCAGCCCCACAACATAAAAACATGCCAGCAACCAAACATCTTCTTGTTCTCTGTTTATATTAAATTTTGGAGTTGCTTTGCTCTTTCTGTTCCCAGCTTTAACCATGGGCTTCTGCAGCAGCTCACAGATAGAGATATTTCTGTGACCTTTGAATAATTATAAGCTAAGCTTCTCTCTGAGCACTTGCCTCAGCAATCAGATTTTGAGGATATTCCTCCCATGCTCCATCTGAAAATGTAAACTAATGAAAGTGACCTTGTTCAGACAAACATGCAAGTCAATGAAATAGTGGCAGGCTCCATACAGCAGGCATAATAAACAGGAATACTGCAGATTAAATGCTTGGCACTCTTTCAGAGAGCATTGCAAATATTAACTCTTACCATCCCCAAGAGATGAGCTAAATCAGCCACAGTTTCCTAGAGTGGGAGAGAAGGCAGAAACCAGATCAAGCAGCCAGAACCACAAGCTGCTGATTCCTGTTGTGATGCTCAGAGCAGACAGTCACCACCCTGTTGGGACTGTCTGTGGCTCCTGCAGTGTTGTGCAGAGTGAGGCAGAAGCTGTGCCTGACTGGGGCTGGGGGGGGGAAGCCTTCTCATGCCTGCATTGAGCCTTTATCAAGCAGTGCTGCTTTCCTTTCCCCCTGCTGCGCCCTGAATTAGTGAGGCCAGAACAGATTTCTTCCAGGCCACAAGATGTGATTCTCTTACTGTTTCTGCAAAAGCAGAGCAAACTTTTCAGCTGCTCTGCTGACTGAAGTAACTGTCAGCATTGGTAAAGTCTTGGACTTGCTGCAGGCAAGCTGCATTCTCCTGGTACTGCAAGCGTTCAGCTGCCCCTGGCTCTGTGTGCTGTCTGCTGGACTCCTGTCCACGCGCTGCGAGCCAGCTGTGTGTGATACTCAGTGTCCTCCCTGGGGAACAGCACAGCAAAACCAGGCTTCAGGAAACTGCCTCCTCTGGGTCTTGCTGCTGAGATATTTGGTAAATCCCTCCCTTACTCTGCTGCCTCAGTTTCCCACTTTTACAAGGAGAGGAGTCTCCCCAGTCTGGTGGGGATAGTGGGTGCTTCTGTTGCAGGTTCTGCAGTGAAGTGTCCTCAGATGCTGAGGCGAGGGAGCAGCTCTGGACATTTATTAGCACACAGCTGATGTGTCCTCTTCCCCATATCTATTCAACATCCTTAGCACTATAGAACAAACAGTTTCTCCCAGCAGTGACCCATGTAACTGGAAATATTTCAGGCTGGACAATCTTTTGCAGAGTGTACCTGCCTAATGCCAGCCATTCTGGAGAGGTCACTCATAAAGATGAATTGTGCCTGATTTTCTCAGCTGGAGCCGGTCCCATGCTCATCAGGATTCTGCTGCATGAAAGTCTCTTGGTCCTTTCTTTTGCTTGCCCTTGTGGGGAAGCTGGAGTGAGGGGAAAAAAAGCCAGGGAAAGGTGCTGCAGTGTTTCCCATCTCAGGGCATGAATGGTTTTTTTCCTGGCTGGATACTTACGGTAACTCATCCATAGTATTTTATTTGTAGAAGTGAAGCCAGCTGGGCAAATGAGCTGATTAATTTCTTTGCTTGTGTCTGTATCTGTCCATTTCGTAGTCTTTTTTTGGAAGCTCTTCCTGATGGGCAGAGTTAGGCTCTGGATACCTGTGCAGTGCTGAAAGGCAGCAGTTCACCTGCCCACAGCACAGCTGGGCTGTGCCATAGAGCAGAGGGTGCTTGCAGAGCTGCCCCTCCCCACCAGCCCAGCTTCTCACACAAGCTGTCCCTTTGCTTTGTCCTGCTGCAGGAGTGTTTCACCCCGTTTGTCAACGGCAGCTTCTTCGAGCACGACGGGCAGCCCTACTGCGAGGTGCATTACCACGAGCGCCGCGGCTCGCTCTGCTCCGGCTGCCAGAAGCCCATCACAGGACGCTGCATCACTGCTATGGGCAAGAAATTCCACCCAGAACACTTTGTCTGTGCCTTCTGCCTCAAGCAGCTCAACAAAGGAACCTTCAAGGAGCAGAACGACAAGCCCTACTGCCAGAACTGCTTCCTCAAGCTCTTCTGTTAGAGGCACTATAGACGGGCACTCAAGCATCTTTCTGCCACCCCCTTGGCAGTTCTGTCTCTCTGAACATTACTGTGATTTAGGAACCTTACCAGGCAGGGGAGGAGGGGGGTGGGGGGTGGGAGGTGCTGCTATGGAGAGGCAGTAGATCCAGAGATGAGATGGACCATTAAACTGGAAACGCCCTTGCTGTGTCTCAGAAGAGAGAGGCTGAGGTCCCTCACTGTGGTGTGTGTGTCTGTGTGTGACTGACAGCTGAGCTTAGCTCGAGGGCTCTAACAGGGAGACTTTCCCAGCCCCCTCCTGGCAGCAGGAGGCTTTGCCAGTGCATTTCAGCCTGTGTCAGCTCTCTGAGCAAACGGTGACACTTGCAGACAACACAACCCTCTGCTTTGACACCTCATTCTCAGGCTTTTGCCTGCTCGTGTGCAGGGTGACAGTGCAGCGAGGCCACCCTGTGACCTCAGTGCCACCCTGGCTCTCCTCGCAGTTACACTGCGTGTGTGACTTGCTGAGGGCAGAGCATCAGCACAGGCAGCCAGGACCCTGCAAGGGTCTCTCCAGTTCCATTACACTGTAAGGAGATAATACCACTTACTCTTTTTTTAATTAAGAGGAATCAAGATGTTACTGTGTGGGGTGTTTTTCTTTTTTTCCCTGGTTTGTTACTCCCTTTCTCAATGCCTTCTCTCAGCACACTGGAGCAGGACGTGGGGTAAGCCCCAAGCATCCCTCAGCACTGTTGTGCTCTCCTGTGGGGACTGCAGCTCCATAGGCACCCAGGCCAGCTCAGGGAATCTGCTCCCCTCACCTGCTGCTCCTGGCAGAGGAAGAGGCATCACCCCTTCCTTACACACAGGTGCAGAGAGGTTAGAGCAGCCTTTTTCATCCAGCCCTGTCATAAGCGAGTGTGACGTGCGAGTGTTTATCTGCCCTGGGACTCTCCCATCTATCAGGGCCTCAATCTGTCACAAGAGTGGCTACAAGGAAGGGTTTAAGAAGCCAGGAAAAAAAATTCCTAAATTTATATCCTTTCCTCTTCCAGTTTGCTAATGAGACCTATCAGCCCCTTGGTGTTTCCCTTTTCTGTGCTCCTGTTAAACATGTTCTACTGAGAGATGCTACAGCAATAACCTTTTATATTGACTGTTACTGGTATAACAAGTCCTGGGGGGTCAGGTGTGCATGACACACTTGGAGTTTTACTATCAAAGTGAATACTGTATCCTGTCTTTGATAAGAACTGTAGATTTCTACACTGATTTTGAATTCATATCTAATTTACTTTTAATCCTCTTATACAGAAATTGGTTTTGAAGTGATTTTAAGAAAGCAACTTTTATATCAAGCTGTGCTGTTCTAGGCAGTGTGCCAGTTGTGCTGGTTTACTGCATCTGTAATCTCAATGCTTTATTAAGCCTAACTAACATTCAATATTTCCTTTTTGTTGCGGGTTGGGAGGGGCTGGAATCTATGGGCAAGGGAACATGACTTGTATTTTTTTTTCTCTAGCACAGGCAGGTGATCTGTGAATAGATTTGAGTTTTTTTTTTTTCCCTCCTCTCGGTCACCCAAAAGTATAATTTCGGTTTTTATTGTAATCTGTAAACTGCTGTATTTGAATCACCTGCCGTTCTCCCAAAGCCCAGCTTCCAGGATGTTAAAAGTGAGTCTTAATATGCTAGGGGGGAAGGAGTTCAGATCTTTTACCTTGGTTTCTCTTCTTCAGCTGCCTGAAACCAGAACAGGGTTAATTGGGGAAGGGGCTCCTTTCTTTCTGTGGAAGAAAGGTCTTGTGACTGAGGAGAAGAGACTGGGAGACAGAGTCTGTTCCCGACGAGCCGTGCAGCTTTGGGCCAGTCACTAAACCTTACTGTGCCTCAGTTTCCCCATCTGTAAAATGGGGGCAGTTTAGCCTGGATTTGTGAGGTTATTGTGAGACCTAGCTGATGTTTGGTAAAGCACTTTTAGGTCTCTGGCTGGAGGGTGCTGTGGAGAGGGAAGCACTGTGCTGAAATTCCCAGTGGCATACCAGCCCTGGGAGCAGTGTTTGGAATTCCTGCTCCAGAGAGCTGCAGCTCTGTCACCATTGCCATCTGGTTGTGTTTGCAGCTCGGCAGGTGCATTCTAGGGCTCCAGGGGTGTCAGAAACCAGCCCTGAAACCCATGGGTCACTGTCCCATGTAACCTCATCACGGTGCTGCGCTGCCCTGCTCAGGTCACTGAAACTGTCCCAATGGATTTCCCCCAACAAACAAACCTCAGTGTGTGGGTGTGAGGCCAGAGGGAGCTGTGGGAGCGCTGGAGCTGTGTCAGCTGGGCTGAGCACAGCTCTGGGAAATTCTTGAGGCAAGAGGCCTTGTGCATTTTCATCTTGTAGTCTATTTGACTTAAAATGGATGTTCCTAAGCTGCCTGTGTTTATTTCTGGAATAGTCATCTTCCTTGGTGCCACTGAAGGGACACACAGCTGTTGTGTGCAGATGCTGGAGAGGGGTGAGATGTTTCTGGCACTGCCACTTTATGTGACACCTGCAAACTGTAATCCTGTGCCTCAGTTTCCCTGTCTGGGGAGTTTTTAACCTACCTCACTGCTAGCTGAGGCTTTGTCAGTGACTCTTGTGGCACACCTGGGTGCAGGGTGCTGTGTGGGCTGTGTGGTGCTGAGAGGATGCTCCTCTGGCCTTAGTGCTTAACCGAGATGATGTCACACTCACCTTCTGCCTTCATCTGGTGTCTGATATGCTGGGATGCCACACCGATGCTACTCTGCCAAATAATGCCTGGTGGTGGCTGCGGCCGCTGTGGGTGTCCAAAATGCCTGTTCGTTCAGTACAGCTGCAGTTTTAGGGCAGCGCAGCCGCTGTTGGGCTGTGGGGGTGCTCCGGGAAGGTGTGTGTGTGCCCCCGGGCCAGGCGCTACCCTGGGAAGGCCTTTCGCATCATGGCTGGGCTGGGGGAAGCTCCGCTGGGTCGACAATTATTTGATTCTCTCCTCCCTTGTAAACTTCTAACTCCGCTTTTTTTTTTTTTTTTTCTCTCTCCATTTAAAATTCTTGCAGTTATGCCAATAAAATTTTTACCAATATAGTCACGCCTGTGTCGCGGTTGTTTTCTGCCCCCGAGTTTGTGAGGGAGCGGAGCCCGGGCGGGCCCCTCAGGGCTGAGGGGGGGGGGCAGTGCGCTCCTCCGGCCGCTAGGGGGCGGCGCGCGCCCGGCAGCGCGCTCTCCTGCGCCCTTCGCGCCTTCCGCTTGCGTCACGCGCTTCCCGCAGAGCGGCGGATGATTGACGCGGCGGGCAGCCAATGGGCTGAGGGCAGGCAGAGCCGCGGCGCTCTGCGATTGGTATTGAGCTGTGGTATAAAAGGAGACAAGCCCGCCCTCCGGCCCTTCTTTCCCGGAGCCCTCGTGGAGGTGCGGGCGCGGCGCGGCGGCTCCGGGGCCCGGGCTGGGCTGGGGGGCCGCGCTGAGGGGAGCGGACCGGGACCGGGACCAGGACCAGGAGCGGGATTTGGGCCGTGGCTGGGCTATGGGGTTGGGAGCGGTGGGCCCCATGGCCGAGAGAAGGGAAGGGTGGGGACCCACCTGATCCGCTCTTCTTCCTGGCAGGTCCCAGCTCGTCTTTAAACCCACCGGGCGATCCTTGGAGCACCGCCGAGATGCCCAGGGAAGACAGGGCTACGTGGAAGTCCAACTATTTTATGAAAATCATCGTGAGTGTCGGCTGGGAGCCCTCGTGGGGCGCTGCTGGGGCAGGCTCGGGGCAGCGGGAACCGGGCGGGCCGGGCTATGGGGGCTTTTAGGAGAGATAGGTGAGTGCTTTGGCATATCTGAACGAGTTCTGGGTACTAGGAAGAGGTGAGATAGTTCAAATCAGGCCTGCTGAGAATTTGCCGTGGCGCTTGCAGATTTGTTCAGGGATGGGACTCCATGGCTGAGTGAAAGATGCAGCGTATGGCACACCCAGCCTCACTTGGGGCTCATCATTCTCAAACTTCTGACAGACTTTTTTTACGTTTTTATGTGTTGTGGTTTTAATGCTGCTGTGTGCGCTGCTCCGAATATCTTTGTATAGTTACAGTGTTTGTTTTGCTATAGCAACTCCTGGATGATTACCCAAAATGTTTCATTGTGGGAGCAGACAACGTGGGATCCAAGCAGATGCAGCAGATCCGGATGTCCCTGCGTGGAAAAGCTGTTGTGCTGATGGGGAAGAACACGATGATGCGCAAAGCTATTCGTGGTCATCTGGAGAATAACCCTGCTCTAGAAAAGTGGGTAATGCTGCCTGAGGGCACTTTGGGTCCTCTGTCTTGGACAGGGGAGGTTGTCTAAGGAGTAAAACTGAGGGCTGTCCTCTTTTCTTCAGGCTGCTGCCTCACATCCGTGGGAATGTGGGCTTTGTCTTCACTAAGGAGGATCTGACTGAGATCCGGGACATGCTGCTGGCTAACAAGGTAAGGGAGTTCAGTCCTCACTTCATGTTTATGCTGAGATGGAACACAAAATAAAGCTGAGTCTTCGTGGTGGACAGGAAGTCCTCAAGGTTTGGGCATTGGCCCTTGCAGTCTTAGCCAAACTGCCTCACTTGCATGTGCCTGTGTCCTGTCTCTCCTGGAGGAGCACCTCAGGGAGGAGGTGATCCCACAAGGTCTGAGGAGAGCATTCTTGCAGCTTCTCGTCTCCCCCCTCTCAGGTGCCAGCTGCTGCCCGTGCCGGTGCCATCGCTCCTTGTGATGTGACTGTGCCAGCCCAGAACACAGGCCTCGGACCTGAGAAGACCTCCTTTTTCCAGGCCTTGGGCATCACCACAAAGATTTCCAGAGGAACCATTGAAATTCTGGTCAGTGAGCTACAGTTGTTAAAGTTGTTCCATTACTGGGAGGCCTTGATTGTGGCAGCTGAGGGAGCTGTGAAGGCCAAAGCTCTCAATAGTGCCAAGATACTGTATGAGCAGTGTGATTATTCAACTTTGGGATCTGGAGGAGGGTTGGCTGGCTTGGCTTCAGTGCACAGTGTGGGGGGATTGAAGTTCTCCATTAGATTTCCCAGGGGTAGGCTCTGTCAGAGGAATGTGCAGGTGAGCTACCTGTAGGTAATGAAGGAAAGCTGCTGCTTTTCTCTTGGCCGACATGGACTTGTTTATGTGGTCTGGGGCTTTCTCTGATTGTGGAGCTGAATGTGGAGGGTGTTGGTTGTGCTCATTTGCTCCTCCACTTCCACCATCTGCGTTTGTGTCCCACTGCTTTGATGTGCTGGAATTTCTTGGTGTGTATTCACTCCTTTTCCTTCATCTCCTCAGAGTGATGTGCAGCTTATCAAGACTGGAGACAAAGTGGGTGCCAGCGAAGCCACCCTGCTCAACATGCTGAACATCTCCCCGTTCTCCTTCGGGTTGGTGATCCAGCAGGTCTTTGATAATGGCAGCATTTACAACCCTGAAGTGCTGGACATCACCGAGGAGACCTTGCACAAGCGCTTCCTGGAGGTGAGTGCCACAGCCAGCCCTGCCCCTCGCTCTTCTGGGAGCCAGCACTGCCAGAACAAAGTGTCCTGTCTGGTATTTTCCATGAGGTCCTGCAGGGCCAGGAGCTCTCTTTGGTTCCCTGGAGAAACTGTGTGTCAGGGAGTATCTTTCTGTAGGATTCTTCTGAATCTGCTTCAGAAACCATTTGAGGCCAGTTAAAATCATGGAATATCATGAATTGGAAGGGCCCAACAAGGATCATCAAGTCCAACTCCTGGCCCTGCACAGGACACCCCAGCAATCCTACCCTGTGCCTGAGAGCGTTGTCCAAATGCTTCTTGAGCTCTGGCAGCCTTGGGACCATGACCATTCCATGGCAAACCTGTTCAGTGCCCCACACCCTCTGGGGGAAGAACTTTTTCTTATTATTCCACTTAAAACTCCCCTGACACAGCTTTATGCTGTTCTCTTGGGTCCTGTCACTGGTTACCAGAGAGCAGAGATCAATGACACATAAATATGGATGCCTTGATTTCACTGGAGCTGTTACCTGTGTGCATTGCATGCTTTCCTTTCTGTTTGCATTGTAAAAGCTGTGATCTGGCCATCCTCTGCTGTGATTCCTAGATTATTTCTCAGGCCACAGAAACACAAGTCTGTCTCTTTGCAGGGTGTTCGCAATGTTGCCAGCATCTGTCTGCAGATTGGGTACCCGACCATCGCGTCCGTGCCCCACTCCATCATCAACGGCTACAAGCGTGTCCTGGCCGTGGCTGTGGAGACCGACTACACCTTCCCCCTGGCTGAAAAGGTAATGGCTGGCTCTGAGCTCTGCACAGAGGGTGTTGGAAGTGCAGCCAGGCACATTCACAGCATGTCCCCTGGTTTGTGAGGACTGGGATGTTTCACCCTTGTGCTGAGATTGAGGCACAAACAGGTGAGAGGCAGGATCCTAGAAAAGGCAAAGAAGGCTCAAAGGAACCATGTGGTTTTTATGGAGTGGTACCATAGGTTCTATTCTATTGGCTAACTAACAAAAACATCTTTCTCACACACTGTTCTTAAGAGGAACAGAAAAATAAAGTAGAAAAACACCTGCAAATTGTTTATACTCAACAAGTTATCACATCTTTCCAACTCCCTAAAACTTCTCACAAGCCACTGTGGGAAACGCTTGCTGTTTCTCCCTCTCTGTCCTGTGGCATCCACACTGAGACACGCCTGTGTGAGATGTGTCTGGAGAGGGGGCACCTGCTTCCTTCCATATGTTGTGTACAAATGGCAGGAGAGAGCTGATTTACCTGCGGGCTGAAAGCTTAGCTGAAATATATTTGGTTCTTCATATCTGCTACTGATAAGTGGACATGTTTGGATTCTGGCAAGCTGCAAGTGCTGCCTTTATCATTGCAAAGGTTCAGTCCTGCAATGTTTTGTTCCCTGTGAGTTTACATTTTTTCCCCCGCTTTTACAGGTGAAGGCCTTCCTGGCGGACCCCTCAGCCTTTGTGGCAGCTATGCCTGTGGTGGCTGAAACCGCTGCCCCTGCTGCTGCCGCTGCTGCTGCTCCAGCGAAGGAGGCAGCGAAGGAGGAGTCGGAGGAGTCTGACGAGGACATGGGATTTGGTCTCTTTGACTAACAGCAGCCACCCTCTCTGCCTCTGTCAGAGTTGGCCCGATGGGAGAAATAAAAAGCTGTTTTACACCTTCATGTGTGCCTGCATCGATGGTGTAGTCTCCATGTCAGCTGGGGTTTGGGAACGGTGTAACGCGAGGGGCCCTGCGCTCCAGGGCGATGGTTGTTTTCGGCTGGGGCACGGCAGGGAGCGGTTGTGCCCCGGCCCGGGTGCTGGAGGGGAGCAGTTGTTCTCGGGGCCGCAGCGCGGATCTCCCCGGCCGGGCCGAGCGCAGGCCGTGCCCGCAGCCCGTCGGGGCGGTGCAGCCGCCGCCCGTCCCGCTCCGTTCCGGTTCCCCGCGCGGCGCGGCCGGGGCTCCCGGGCCGGGCGGGCAGCGCCCATCGCCGTGGCGCCGGGCCCGCCCCGGAAGCCGCTACCGGTTCCGGGGTCGAGCGGAGCGATGGCGGCCGACACGCAGGTGAGTGCGGGACGGGCCGCGCACGGGCCGGGCCGGGCAGGGGAGAGCGGCGGGGGCTGCGCCCGGGGCCGCGCCCCGTCCCGCTCTGGCCCCGCCGAGCCCTCGGCCCGGCTGCGGGGCCCGGCCCGGCGCCCGAAGCCGCCCGGGGACGTGGCAGCCGGGGCGGGCCCCGCCGAGCCGCCCGCACCGCGCCGTGCCCGGCCCGCGGGAAGCGGCCGCCGCCGGGGAACCCGGGCGGAGCGGGGGCGACCGGGCCCCGCCCGACGGAGGCCCGGCACGAGTCGCGTCCCGCCCGGCTGCGGCGCCGTGTGCGGCTGTTCCGGTTCGCACCGCCCGGCGCGGTGTGACCGCTCCCCGTGCTCCGAATGTGGGA
This sequence comes from Zonotrichia albicollis, assembly GCF_047830755.1. Taxonomy (NCBI): domain Eukaryota; kingdom Metazoa; phylum Chordata; class Aves; order Passeriformes; family Passerellidae; genus Zonotrichia; species Zonotrichia albicollis. The sequence goes on along the minus strand of NC_133836.1, from coordinate 10,460,451 downwards.
CCTCCGGCTTCATCCTGAGGGGCTTGGGATGATCCCAGAGCAAATCCCAGTCTGCTCAGCATCAGGTCTTCACTTGTACAAATGCTGCCTTTGTCCTCTGTATTTGTTTGCAGAAGCATTGATGGTATGCTGGCTGTGTAATGTGTACATAAATATCCTAAAAAATAAAAATAGGAAGCAAACTGTTGAAGCCTGTCCCAGTGGCTTTTCCGTGGAGACTTGGTGGGTAGTCGAGGTTTTGGAGTTTGTGTAAGTCACTGAGATGCTGGTGAGATCCTGTAGCGTTATACATAATTTATATTTTTCATTTCCAGACTTAGGATAATTTTAACACGTTTGTCATGTCTGCACATTCCCCTGCTCGTCATTAAGCAGCATGAGTAAGTGCAGCTTGGTTTGAGTTTGCGTATGATGAACTCATGTAGTTGAAATCTTTGATAGTAGAGCAAGTCCATGACAGCAGCTGGTTTGTTGGTTCTGGTGCCAGTCACGTTGCTGGTCACCCTGTGCAGCTCAGCCCAGCCTCACTCTTCAGAGGCGCAGCACTGCTTCCAGCCAGCTTTTAAGGGGACCTGTGGGTGTGAAACGCTGGCACTCTCAGGGAGGTGTGGATGGACTTGAAAGGTCAGGAAGCCACTGTGCAGGATCAGCCTTCCAGAGTGTAGGCAAAAAGCTTCACTGAAAGCAGCTTTGAGGATCTCTTTGAAAAAGATTGAAAAGAGAAGGAACAGTTTTCTATGAGTTTCTAAAGACATGCTCTGCCTTTCGGAAAGATGATATAAAATTGCTCAGTTTAAGAGCTGGATTTCAAAAGCCTTTCCTGGAGAGCTGCGCTTTGCTCTGCTTTATGTAAACGTTGAAAACCTGGGTGTGTAGGTCTCCCTGGGCTGTCTGCAGTTCAAGTGCCCCTTCAAGACTATCTGGACTTCAGGAGATAACATACAGGGAGAAGCTCCTTTGAATTCTGGAAGTTACTGTTTTTTGCTTTGAAAGGTCCTGTACTCCAGATTATGGGTTCCAGTTCTTACTCTGTGTTACTTTTAGAGGGGTAAGTGTCTCTTACAGAGCTTGATAATTGGAGAGCAGTCATCCCTCAACCCTGGGGAAGGAGTTTCACAGTGTGTGAAGCACCGTGACCCTTCCTTGGTGGATGACGTGGTGGATGCTCTCATTTGGGCACTAGGAGGTCATGTGGCAGCAAGTGACACATTCTGCTTCCCCTGGTTTATGTTCTGTGGGTTGATCTCAAAGGCAGTCTGGTGTTTTTTCTGCTTTGTGGTTTTAGATTTCTGACACACTGAAGCGGTTTGCAGTGAAAGTAACTACAGCCAGCGTGAAAGAGCGGAGAGAGATCCTCAGTGAGCTGGGAAAATGCATTTCTGGGAAAGGTAAAAGCTTGGGAGAACTGTTCTGCTTACCTGGGTGGAGGAGAATGTTAAAATGTTTATTTTCAAAAGCTGTGTGAAGAGTATTTGTTTAGGGAGAGGCTGGCAGTGTATTGAGCCAGTGCTCAATCACAGGGTTAATTCCAGGTGTGGGGTTTGTGGGTAGCACAGAACCCCAGCTTTTGGCACATCTGCTTTTCCCAGTCAGTACTTGTAGCACTGTGTTAGTTCTTCATAGAGTGCATCAGTTGAGTTTCTTTCATGACTCTTGGCTTGTTCTTTTAGTACATGTGGAATATTTGGATACACACATATATAGAGATGGGGAGTGTGGAAGATTACAGATGGTCTTAATAAAACAGCTGAAGCAAATTTTTTAAACTTATTTCTCTCATTTTCTGGAGATGACTGTGTTTCACATGTTCTAGTTATATCATTATTTGTAAAAATACATATAAAATGTACAGAAAGAGCAAACTTTTACTGTGATTCTTGCAAGCAATTTCATAGATGCAAGCATTTTACTGATTTCAGTCATAAAGTGAATTGTGTTTAAGATCAAGAGCACAGTGATTTATGAAGAAGTATTTTGAAATACATTGTTACAGATCTCCCAGAAGGTGCAGTGAAAGGCCTTTGCAAACTCTTCTGCCTTACTCTGCATCGATACCGGTGAGTAAATGTGGCAGTGTTCACAGGGGAATCAGAACGAGGGAAGAGATGAGGATCTGACTCCATGTTTCAGAAGGCTGATTTATTATTTTACGATCTATATTGTATTAAAAGTAAATGATATATTAAACTATACTAAAAGAATAGAGAAAGGATTCATCAGAAGGCTAGCAAGGAAAGGAGAGAATGGAACGAGAGCAAAAGCTTGTGACTTTCAGAGAGTCCGAGCCAGCTGACTGTGATTAGCCATTAATTAGAAACAACCAACATGGAACAAAGATCTACCTGTTGCATTCCACAGCAGCAGATAATTATTGTTTTTCTTTTCCTCTGAGGCTTCTCAGCTTCTCAGGAGAAAAAATCCTAGCAAAAGGATTTTTCATAAAATATCATGGCTACAAGTAAATTGATGTGGAAAGGTTGTGTTATGTAATCTATCAGTATTTAGTAGTTAAATTGGTCTGGAGCATCTGGAAGTATTAGCATGCATTGTCACAGTAATGTATGTGACATCAAAAAATGTCATCTTGTAATTACATTCTCAGGGAAGAACTGATATTAAAAAGTTCTACAATATTTGCCTTGAGTTTCATCTTTAAATTTGAAATGAAAATTTTAATCCTGTGGTTCAATTTGCAAAAATGAACACCCATGTCCTTGTGAAGCAAGACTGAGCTGTCTTTTAGATGCCTTTTAGAAAATTTTAGGTGGGATTAAATCATGGTCTGTTGTAGAGGAGCTGTTCAGAACCCATTTACTTCTACATAACTGCTGTCACTTGAGGAAGGGAATGGAGGTCTCTGATAAACAGAGACAGCACAGCAAGGATAAAATAGTTATTAGGCTGAGTGCTGAAGTGAGACAGCAGAGCAGGGTAGTGGTGAGGTGCAGGCTGGGGACGTTGCTGATGCGTGTCTGTCGCAGGGATGCGGCGTCCCGCCGGGCCCTGCAGCTGGCCCTGCAGCAGCTCGCAGAGTCCCAGCCCGAGGCCACGGCCAGGAACCTGCTGCACTCGCTGCAGTCCTCGGGGATCGGCGCCAGGGCTGCCGTGCCCAGGTGAGTCCCTCGTGTGGAAGTGGAAGCAGTTCTGAGTTGCTGGCAGTTCCTCCTGTTCACAGTGAGGCTTCTGCTGCTGCTTGGCAGAGGTGTTCAAAGCCTTTAGAGGGAAAGCTCTTAATGCTGTTCAGATGTTCCTCTCTTACCTCTGCCATGTCATCTGGGAAAGCAGAGGGAATATGCTGGTATAACTGCTGGTGGACTGGGGCTGAGTTAGGGTTTAGCCTTTGTTAAACTTCAGGTCTGGGGAGATGAGGAACAAACTCTTGCAAGAAACAGTCTCTGTCTGGGGAGATGAGGAGCAAACTCTTTAAAGAAACAATCTCCAAAATTACTAGGAAAGGAAATTTCATCACCTGTCAAATGTTCAGCAGCCTCGTGTGCCATTTGGAAGCTTTGAGCGTCAAACCAGAGCTGAAACAACCAACTTCTGAGGGCTGATTATTTTCTGTAAAAACTACGGCTTTAGCTGCATTTTTGTGTGGTAGAATTGCTTGTCAGTCAGGTGCTGTTCTAATTTGGGCAAAATAGGTCTGTGATGGTCTAGTAGGTGTAAGTTATGTCCTGGAAAGTGTAGATTGACCTCCCTCTCCTGTTTGTACAACAGTAAGAGCAGTGGATCTGCAGCTCTGCTGGCACTCTCCTGGACATGCCTGCTTGTTCGCACAGTCTTTCCAACCCCTGACAAGAGACAGGGAGAAACATGGAAAAAACTGGTAGGTTCTTTAAGGTTTGCAGAAATATCCCATCACATATATGGGCTTAAATATTTCTAATGTGCTTAAGTTGCTGCAATGTTGCAAACAATTCTGAATTTAACTGGAAACACCAAATTGGAATCCAGTTTTAGAGGGAGATTTGGTGTATTGTGACCTCTCTCCTTCCCCCTGGAGAAAGCTGAAGGTGTATAAAGCATGAGTGGGGCAGTCCTGCACCTGTACAGTTGCTCTGCATACAGAGATGGCTACTGGTGCCTCTGAGGGGCATCTGCAGTGTGACCTGAAGTCCTTGTGCCTCCCTTGAAATATCTCTCTATGATACTGTCATACAGCTTTTGCCTTCCTTTCACTTCCTTTACACAAACACGTGACTGTGCTCGTAGCACACTGGGATATAGCTGGAACAGATTTTAAGAAGAGATGTAATCTGTTTTCAGTGTTTCCAGAACTGTTGGGCATGGTTCTGCTCGAGGTGTGGGATGAAAGCAAAGGCAGCTTGTTGGAAGAACTTAGATGATCTAAAGACTTAAGCAGATTCAGCTAATAATTGACAATAATTGACATTTAGCATGTCTTGTTTGATATGAGCCCTCTGAGAAGCAGGTGCACAAAGATTTTTTTGTCTATTGCCTTTGGCAGGTGGAGGTTCAGTGTTTGCTCCTTTTGGAAGTCCTGGGAGGCTCTCACAAGCAGGCAGTGGATGGGGCTGTGAAGAAATTGAACAGGCTGTGGAAAGAGGTGATGTTTACATTATGTGCCATATTCTACAGCTGTTCTGTTCTGCAGTGTTAACATGCCTTGCTTTTCTCCTCTTAAGAACCAGGATCTGGTGGATCAGTACCTATCTGTCATTCTGGGGCTTGAACCAAGCCAGAGTTATGCTGCAATGCTGGGACTTGTGGTGCAGTTTTGCACAGCCCAGAAGGAGATGGATGTTATTAAACGATACAAGGTGAGTCTGTTGTACAGCTTTTTTTGGGGGGAATATCGAACATCATTTGTTATCATGAAGAAAGGACTGAATAGGTGTCTTAGTGAGGATAGGACTTTGCTTCTGCCCTGGTTTCACTGTCTGTCAATTCAGTAGTCCTGCACTTCTGACTGAAACAGCTGGGGTGTGTTTAGACAGAGGGGGCCAGAGAAGTGGTTGTTTGGTGTTGCCTGTGCATTTCTGTGGATGTCCAACATCCAGCTTCCTGCCTTGTCCCTGTTGTGGGGATGAAAGGCAGCATGGGGCTCTCAGTGTGGTTTGAGTGTTGGCCTCAGGGTAGAGCAGGGAGCACTGATCTCTGCTTGACTCATGTGAGGGTGCAAGGAAAGCTTTCAGAGGAGGAGGAGATGGGCTGTCCAGCTTGGCACCTGATGGTGTGCCAGGTGCTAAGTAAAGGTTGAGATGTGGCTGTAATCTGGTGTTTCTCCTTGTTCAGAGTGCTCTCCTGGATTTCTATTTGAAGACCATCCTTATGAGCAAGACAAAGCCTCAGAAGCACGTGCTGGTGAGACAGTGTTTAGAGCTGCTGTGGTGTTGTCCCACAGGCAGCACTGCCCTGTGCTGAGTGCCCTGTCCCCTTTGCAGGACAGCTGTTCTCCCCTGCTTCGCTACGTGTCCCACGCCGAGTTCAAGGACTCTGTTTTGCCAACTCTGCAGAAATCGCTGCTGCGGAGCCCTGAGAACGTAACTGAGAGTGAGTCTGTCACCTCTGCATTGCTCTGTCAAAGAGCCTAAATCCTTACCACTCTGGAGCTGTTGGGGCAGTGTCACTCTGGGCTTTGCTTTTGGTCCCTGAGTGCAGGCAGGATTGTCTGGCATCAAGGGTTAGATGTGGAGAAGCAGCATTTGTGGTGTGATCCCAGTGTCAGGGTATGTGATATCTACTGTTTGCACTGAGGACAGGATTTCACAGCTGAGTGCTAAGAGTAATCCTGAATTATTCTGTTCATTTGGCATCAGTTTCAGTAGTTTTTTTTATTCCTACTCCTTATTAACCTGTCTGCTCTTGATGTGAACTGTGGGGAAGAGTGTATTAAAATGCTAATGGCATATCACATTTTGTTAAGTAACTGTTTTTATCTTTTATGTTGTCAGCAATCTCTTGCTTGCTTGTATCTGTGAACCTGGATCTTAGCCAGTATGCTCTAGACATCGTGAAAGGACTGGCCAGTAAGTACACTCTCTCACTTCTGGAGGGAATTATGAATTCAGAATGAAGTTTCTGCAACTTTCTGGCTGTACCTACAACAGGTGAAAAGGTTGTTTTAGGTGGGAGGGAGGATGATGCTGTAAATTGGAACTGGAATAGTTCACATGATGGTTCTAGAAGCTGCATTAAGCCACACGTAAAGATAATCCTTACTTGCTGATTTTAAGCAGTTTGTCATAAGGATCTCTTGGCTCGTGTGTTATTTTCTAGGTCATCTGAAATCCAACAGTGTGCAGCTGATGGATGAAGCAGTTGTGGCACTGAAGAACTTGGCTCGGCAGTGCAGCGATCCTTCAGCTGTGGAGTCTCTGAGCAGGCACCTTTTTGCCATCTTAGGGGGTGAGTAAATTGTAGGATAAGCAGTGGGGATGAATCAAGGTTTGACAGTCTCAAGGAGTTTTGTGTATTGTACCTGTTCTCTTTACTGCCTGTATGGAGGGGGTGGCTCAGCTTTGATCAGAAATAATGGGGCAACTTTTTGAGTTTTGGAGGAGATTCTGGAGATTCTTGATGTAACACAGAGCTGTTGCCTGTACTCACCTGTCACCTTTGTGTTTCTTGTTGGCAGGCTCAGAGGGGAAGCTGACAGTTGTTGCTCAGAAGATGAGTGTCCTTTCAGGTGAGGGTCCTGGAAGAAAGCTTCTCTGGTGGAAGAAATTGAGCGGAAGGCTGAATGGAAGGGATCTCTACCTCAGCCTTTAGGATTTCCAGCCTGTCACTCTAAATTGGCTGTAGTTGAAGCCATAGAGGGTGCTGGATACCACATACCAGTTCCTGACTTTCTATTCAAAGAAAATAATTGGCTGGTAGGCCAAAAATTTTCTTCAAAGAAGATGACTTGCACCCAGAGTGAAAATGAAGACAGAGATCTGGCAGTGTGGTACATGGTGGATGTAATATCCAGATGTAGTGGCAAGAAAGAGATATCTGTCCAAGGATTGAAGTGTGAAGGGTTGTTCTTGATTGGTTTTAGATGTTGTGCTGGTAGTTTGGGAACTACTGAGAGAATTCTGTCCTTTCAGGGATTGGCAGCCTTAGTCACCATGTGGTTTCTGGGCCCTCCAGCCAAGCTCTGAGTGCAACTGTGGCTGAGCTTTTCATCCCTTTCCTGCAACAAGAAGGTGAGAGCTCTTGCCTTTGTGCTGGGTTCGCTAAGCTGTGTTTGATCTTGAGCAGGGTTTCTGCATGGTTATTCAAGATTAATCTGGATTATTGCCTGCTGTGTAAGAGAATCTGCTGCCCTATTTTGATGAGCAACCCCAGGGAGACTGTGCTGTGCCTGTTAGGAGCACGTGTTCTTTTCCTGCATCCTCTTCTTGTTACCTGCTTTCTGTTTTCTGTCCTGTGCTTTCTGCAATTGCTGAACTGATGTGAGCTCTGGTTTTTCCCCAGTCCATGAAGGCACATTGGTGCATGCAGTCTCTGTCCTGGCCCTTTGGTGTGCTCGGTTCACCACAGAAGTTCCTAAAAAGCTGGTGGAATGGCTAAAGAAAGCCTTCAGCCTTAAAACCTCGACTTCAGCAGTGAGACATGCCTACCTGCAGTGCATGCTAGCCTCCTTCAAAGGTAAACCTGGGCAGCTGCTGATAACTCTTGGTTGTGGGGCTTAGGAGGAGAGTTAGCAACCTTTGTACTTCCTGATACAGAGAGCTCTGCAGATTAGGGAAATTTTGTAAGGCAATGTCTTTTTACTGACCTCCTTCACATTTCTCCTTAAACTCTTCTGCCTTCAAGTTTATAAAGATGGTTTGTTTCATTGTATAACTAAAATCACTGTCCACCATGCTGTGTTTCATATATATCAAAGTAATTTTTGATTGCTTTATTTTTGTCTTACAACTAAATTCTAGCTCAGGAGCAATACTTCTGTTTTATGTAGCACCCAGCACAATTGGATCTTGGTCTCTGGCTTTGACTCTTTAAAAAAAAAATTCTGTGTTTGAAATGAAGAACTCAAGAAATTACTCTCTTTTGGTGATCCTCTCAGGATTGAAATCTTGGCCCTGCCCCCTTTGACTGCAGCATTTCATGCACATTTGTAGACCTCTGGGATTCCTTAACTTCTGAATATTTGAAGTGAAACAGATGGTCATGGCATGCCAGGAATTTGCTTTCCCTCTTCAGGGAAACATTAATCTTTGAAGTCAGACTTCCTGTGATTTGAAGTGATTCCTTTAATGCAACTGAATTAGCATTTTCTTTTGCATCCTGTGAACAGAAACTTAATCTATTGAGATAGGACTGTTCTGTCTGTGAGAAAAGGACTCAAGTGGTTGCCATTGAGCTTTTCATAGTTGCAGTTTAGTGATAGTGATTGGCAAATACTTTGGGAGATTCAGTGCTCCCAGTGTGTGTCTGATTCCTCTCCTTGTCTCCTGGCAGCAGAAAAACCATTGATACTTGGGTTGGAAAGTGAGGACCATGCTGTTTTGTAATGTGTCTCTTTTGTCCCCTCAGGTGACACATTATTGCAGGGAATGGACTTGCTGCCAATGCTGATCCAGACAGTAGAAAAAGCAGCATCTCAAAGTACTCAGGTTCCCATGGTAACTGAAGGAGTTGCTGCAGCTTTGTTGATCTGCAGGATGTCTGTAATTGAGGGACAAACTGGTAAGGTCACAAAACAGCTGGCAGAATCCAATATAAACAGGTCTGAGGGTTAACACTTCTTGACAGTGTGCAGGAGATTATTCCCATCTCTCTCATTTATGTCAGTGAAGAGTTCTTACTCTTCCATGGCTTTACAAATTCCAGCTTCCTCTTTATTCTGACAGGAGATGTTCACCCTGACCTTACATGGTCAGATTTGCCTGATGCATTGGAAATATTCTTTGATTGTTATTTGGGTAGTGTTTTATGAACCCTGGGGAAGCACAGGGACTGGAATTCTGTCTCCCATTGGAGGATATTACAAGAGCTCTCTGAGTTCATACATCTGCCAGGATATAAAATCAGGTGTGTTCTACCAAAAGCAACACACCACTTCCCTCCTCTTCTTTACTTCTAGGAAGGTTTCCCTATGAAAGATTAAGGTAAATCAGACTTTATATTTCGCACATATAAGTCAGAGAAAAGTATTTTTATCAGCTGGTGTTTTTTGAGTGTGTTTATAGTTCTCAATGAGAAAAATGAGAGGCTTAAGAATTGAAGACCAGTAAGGCTAGAAGTAACTTGAGGGATTTCAGGAGAGAGAATTCTACTATATTTTATGTACAGTGATGAGTTCTGACTTATTTTGAAACATCCTTGATCGACATCTGTTCTTTTCCTGTCAGAGTCTAAGCTGAGTGGTTTCTGGCAGCTGATTTTGGATGAGAAAAAACAAATTTTTACATCGGAGAAGTTTTTGCAGTCTGCATCAGAGGAAGGTAAATTGGCAGTTACTGTATATCCAGTTGCTGTTTAACACTGTTTGTTAGTATTTGACAACTAATGTTGTTAGCCCTGTTCTATGTCCTTGGAGAATACAGTTTCAGATTAAAAGGAGCTGTGTACTCTTCAGAGTACATCTACAGTAGTTATAGTCTAAGCTTGAAAATTAATTAATTCGTTTCTTGATGAACCTGAGCTATCACTCGTTTATCATTCCAAATGATAAAGAAATGGAAGGGCCTTGTGACAGCTGACACTCAGGACCCATTTCATTGCCACTGAAGCCATTTTGGCAGGGCTCAGGAATTAACAGAACAGAAGCACTGAGCGTGGTGTTTATAATTTGCTTTGCTCTGTCAACTTAGACCAAAATAGGTCACACACAATGGTCAGGAAAATTGTCCTGGGATCCAGCTAACAACATTTCAATGAAATCATGGTTCACTTCCTAGTGTTGGCAGATCTGAGTTGGATTTGTCTTAGCTTCAATTAGAAGATTATGTAGAGGCTCAGCTTGGGGAGCTATTTTAATGTGTCCTGTTTGCTCTTCATTTGTTTTCAGGTAAAAAAAATCTGTTTCCTTACCAAATCTCATGCCGTTTTAAATATTTGTCTCTTCCCCCAGCCATGTGCACAGTGCTGCAGCTGACAGAGCGCCTGCTCCTGGATCACGCCCAGCGGCTGCCTGAAAGCAAAGTTCAGTACGTACGGTGCCCTTGCTGTCCCCAATCCCTGTGTGACCCCAGGGTGCTGCTCTGGGCACTGGGGGGTGGCCTGGGAATGTTGAGCTCGTGGTGCCTTGGTGTCCCCTTGGCTGCAGAGCTGGCTGCCTGGCTAACCCCTGTGTCTGTGTGCAGGCAGTACCACCGTGCCCTGGTGGCCGTGCTGCTGAGCCGCACGTGGCACGTCCGCAGGCAGGCCCAGCAAACGGTGAAGAAGCTCCTGTCCTCCCTGGGGGGGTACAAGCTGGCCTATGGGCTCTTGGAGGAACTCAAAGTGGTTCTCAGTTCTCATAAGGTGAGTAGCCAGCAAGTGTCTGCTCACACAGATGTCTGAGTGGTGCCAGTCACCTCCCTGCCCTAGGTTTGCTGTTGGCATTGACATACAGCCTGATGTGAACAGGATCCAGCTCCAGATGATCTCCTGGAATGCCACTTTTTACTGGATTATTGCATATTACAGTATCAATGTCTGGGGTATGCCTAGTCTTCCCTACATACATAGAAAAGACATATTCAAAATATTTTGAGGGAAGGAAGCTGTAGTTTTCCATGTATTTTGATTATTTTAATGCAGATTTAATATCTGCTGAAAGACCAAGTGCTTCATTCCTTTTTTTGTATCTTGGTTCTTTATAGACTGCAGAAGTTGAGCACAATGTTCCCAGCCAGCTGGCTCAACCTTTTCCAGAGTCTTTGCCAGAAGTGATCATTTTAGTTTTATTCTACCCCAGCTTGCCAATTCCAGTATAGTCCTGCATTCCTAATCTTCTTGTCACTGTCATCCCTGTGCTTTGGTTTTGCTGTTATCCCCTTCTTTCCTTTGAAAACTTTGGTATTGACAGGGAGATGGCATTGAGCCTGGTGTTACTGTGGGGAGGTGTGTTCAGGTCTCAGGGAGGTTTGGTGTTGTCCATTCAGATTCTGCCTCACGAGGTGCTGGTGACAGAGGCAGGAGAGCTGTCGGAGCTGGGAAGGACATACATTCCCCCTCGTGTGCTGCATGAGGCCCTCTGTGTCATCTCCAGTGTGGCAGGGCTCGATGTGGACTCCTTTGAGCCAGAGAAGCTGGCCCTGGAGATGCTGCTGGTGAGCCATCATCCATCTGTAGGTAAGTGCAGGGATAAGACTCTCATGGCCAATGTATGAGTTTTTATTGTGCTTTTTGTTTTGTTGTGCCAGCAACCTGCTTCATGTTTATTATGCTCATTTATTCCTCTTGCTAGTGGCAGTGCAGCCAGGACTTTGGCCAGCCCTCCTCATCAAGATGAAGATAGATCCTAAAGACTTCATTACCAAACATCTGAATGACATTTTACCGAGGATCACCACCTACACTCGGGAGAACCAGGTGATAACTGCTTTCCTTAAGTTATTTTTGGGAGATATCTTGGAGGAGTTCAGTTCTAACTGGTCTGTAAGGAAGGAGAGCTGTCTAGAAGGTGTGGAAGAGGGATTTTAAAAGAGAATGTCTCTGGGGAAAAGGAGCTGGGATTTAAGAAAGAAAGAATGTACCAGCAACTGAGTAGAATTTTAGATAACATTCAAATACCCACTGAACAACGAATTGGGGATTGGAAGGTACTGGGGGTGTACTTCTTGGAGACAATTTTAAGCAAGACTGGTTATGTTTTTTTCTCCATTTTCCTGACAGTCATCTATGAATGCAGTGGGGTCTCTCTCTCTGCTTTTACCTGGCAGAGTGCTCCCACAGCTCATCAGCACTATCTCAGCATCAATGGAGAATCCAGCTCTGTGCCAGGTTACTCGAGAGGAATTTGCCATTATGAAGACACCCGAGGGAGAACTGTATGACAAATCCATCATACAGAGGTAAGTCTTCATAATTTCTGTGTGCATCTGGGGATTGATCACCACTGATATTATTGCCATTGAGTGACTGGGTGTGTCAGATGCTCTTTCTGATCAGAAGTTTGTGGATTTTTATGCCTGATCCTTAGTCCAGAGCAGTGATGATTCTTTCTCTACTTTTCCTTCTTAGTGCTCAACAGGATAGTATGAAAAAGGCTAACATGAAGAGGGAGAACAAAGCTTATTCCTTCAAGGAACAAATCATTGAGCTGGAGCTGAAGGAGGTGAGTTGGTGGAAAAAGGAATTCCAGGCTGGTTAGAATCTTCACTGCAAGTTGTGTGTTGTTCCATGGCTTCTGGCATATGTCTGTGTGCTGGTGGGAAAGATTCTCTGAACTACTCGGAATATTTCTATCTGTATGTATCCCGTTTTTTAAACAAAGGTTGACTTCTCTTAGCTCTGGGGAGGGTGACATACCATCCCCTGTAAATGAACTGGACAGCACTTTTTAATGATGCCAAATAATTTGTGACCAATGCAGAGAAACTTATGCTGAGGGACACTAAAGTGTTGTTAACCTGCTGATTTCCATTTTGTGTCTTTACCCAAGAGGGATATACTTGGAAGGATATTTTGATATTGTTTCAAAAATAAATTGCAAAAAACCCTGTTTCCAACTTGCTTCTCTGACTAATTGAAGGGATGGCGTTTGTAGCTCCCAGATAACGATGACCATGGCTCTCTGTTGCAGGAGATAAAGAAGAAGAAGGGAATAAAGGATGAGGTGCAGCTGACGAGCAAGCAGAAGGAGCTGATGCGTGCACAGCTGGAAAGGGAGGCTCAGATAAGGAAACGCCTGAAGGAGGTGAGCTTTGGTTGTATTTTTTGTCACCGCTGAAACCACCATGACCCCAGTCACTTTGATGGAGAGAAAATGGTGTAGCAGTCACCTATTTGTTTCTGTTATTAGAAATAAGATTGAATTGATTTTTTTTTCCCAGTGGAGCTTTTTTTTAATGGTAATCTCTTAAATTGTTTTTCCTACAGCTTGATAATGAGCTGGAAACAGCTCTAGGACTCCTGGACACTGTTTTAAAGAAAAAGCCTCCTGGTCTCACTCAGTACATCCCTGGTCTCATCAGTTCCTTCTTGCCACTTCTTCGATCTCCTTTGGCTGCTCCAAGGATCAAGAAGCCTTTTCTTTCCTTGGCTTCCTGTGTCATGCCTGCTCGACTGAAAACCTTTGGTGAGTATTTGCAGTTGCTGTTTAAGGGCAGGGTTTGTCATTTTGAAGGTGGTGAAAGTTCTTGCTCTTATAGACCATGACCATGTACCACAGGAAGCCAAGAGGAAAAGCCACCTGGAACAGTGCTTAGGGAGATGACTGTGATTTCCCAGAGATCCTCCTGCTGGGTAGGACTGGGACCAAAGACAAGGACTTGTCTGCTCAGTGCCCAGCTCTGAGGAGCAGCTGGGCACTGTGGGACCATCTTCCCTGGGCAGAGTTAGGATGGTGTGAGTGTAACTCACACATGTTGTAAAGAAATCTGTCCCCTGACAGCCCTGGGCTGGGCTTCCTGCTCTGGGCCTCTTTGTAGCCTGGGCTCTTGCCCAGAGCTTTGTTACAATTCTTGGGTTTGTGTTCCTGAGGCTTTTTCTCTCGAGAAATCTTCTGGTTTAGACCTCTCATGGATTCTTCACTCTTCCATTCCAGGTACCCTGGTAAGCCACGTGACCCTGCGCCTGCTGAAACCAGAGTGTGAGCTGGATGAGTCCTGGTGCCAGGAAGAGCTGCCTACTGCTCTGAACAGAGTGGTCAGTTTGCTGCATGCCCACACCATTCCCAGCCGAAGCAGCAAGGGAGAGCCAGGTATGAAGTTTGGTAGATATGGTACATCCTGCTGACACTGCCCCCACCTCCAATAACTATGGACTGGTTTAGTTTTCAGAGTTTGTATTATATTTTGCAAGTAAACCTTCACCTTTTCTTTTTTAACTGGATAGCTGTTCACAGATATGAAAAACCTTAAGAGTTTTTTTCTGCTGGTAGTAGAAGTGATGTTGCAACTATAGTTAAGTATAGAAATGAAATAACAGTCTTTTTCCTAAAATGGTTCATACAGAAATAACAGCAGTGAAATTAGGGTTCATCTTTGCCAAGGACAGCTCCTCCCTTTCAGCACCACTTAGCATAAGGGATTCAGTGAGACTAAGTGGAGAGAGAAAATAATTGCTTGTTGTCTGTGATCACAGCAGTGAAGTGCCCGTGGCCTCTGCTTGTTTGCTGTGTGGTGCTGCAATTCATGAATATTTTAATACTGGCATGATTGTAGAAAGAGCAATTCTCTCCACTCTATAACATGAAGGCAAGCACCAATATTTTTACAGTGCCAGGTAATGATTTGAGTTAAAGTAAACCTTTTTTCTTGATTTTTAAAAAAATTTATTTCCTGGAGTTAGTTTTTATTTAGGTTGCTTCCAGAATTTTCTTCACAGTGGAGTGCACAAGTACTTGTGCCACTCCACTGAAGATGACAGTTGTGGAGAGTTGGGCTGTGTCCTTTGGGGGCTGGGATGGCTTTGGCTGTCTCAGGATGCAGTCCAGGGACAGAGGTGGTTCACTTCTCCCAGGCTTTGGAGCTGTTCATCAAATAACCCAGTCAAAAGCTGCTGTGGTAGATGGTGTATATTTTTAAGGGAAATGTGGGATTCTGTTTGGTCCCTTAGCCCCTCAGTTCAGTTCTCCTGCTGTTCAGTGGTGTGACTGTGGCACATGTCACTGTCACAGCTGACCGGTGGCCATTGGCCATGTTGATCACCACTTCAGTGCTGAACAATCTCAGTGATAATTTGGTGCCATAGTAAGTGCACATTCATTAACATTTGAGTCCTTTTTCAATCATTTCTAGAAAATAAGAAAATAGTGGAAGTATTTTCAGTCCTTCAAGATTTCCTATATTGTTTAATTATATTAATATCTAATTATTTTTTTCCACTTTTGCATGAGAAGGGCAGTAGTTTCCATAGCACTTTGTTGGACAAATCATACTGTATTCCCAAAGGATTTTTCCTCATTTTCAAACTTTTTTAGAATGTACTTGTGTGATATGATTTAGCAGAGATTAATTTCTTAGGTTACTATGAGACCTAAGATTCACCATACCTCCCTGTAATGTGGATGACAGAATTTATCATTCATTGCTGAAATGCCCAGATACATCCTATAATCTTCCTTTTGTTGGTCATTACCAGCTACTGTGTGAGTAGAACATTTTTCTCCTCCAGTAAAGCTTTCTTCCTCCTGCTGTGTATAGAGGGACAGTGGTTTAAGGCTAAAAATATCCAGCCAATAATTAAAAAAGAAAAGTGTAAAAGCAAACAGATACTGAGCAAACAGAGAGAAAAATCCCACATGAGAAATAGAGAAGGTTTTACTGAAGCTGTTCATGTTAAATAGGAGCTCAGAACGTGTTGGGGATTTAATATTTCTCCCTTGAACTACTTTTGCAGTATTTTTGCCCTACATAAGCTGACTAATACTGCAGTATTGTATCTGCAATGCTCTTCATCTGCATTTAGAAATTTAAACTTGGGCATTCTCTGTCAGCACAGATAGGATATAGAAAGGAAATGTTTTCTGTGGACACCTGATACTTGAATATTAACTGGTCTAATGAAAGACTGGAAGGAGCATTTGTTATAAGCTATAGCTCCAAAAGCTTTAATTTTTTCAAGGAGAGGAGGGGAGTTGAATCTTGCACCAGAATTAGAAGGACTTAATTCTCAAGGGTCCAGCTGAAGGCTGGAATGACAGGTTAGCTAGGTTGGTAGGAAGTGTTTAAAGGAAATGCAGCTGACAAACAGGGTCTTGCTTTGGGACAAATGAATTTTATAAGTGACTGTCTGATTCATTGAATTGTTTCAATTCCCTTTACAGTATGTATTTCTATACTCTTGAGGCATGGGTAGTAATTTGGAATCCCAAAGTGACTTTAATTGAAGCCAGGTAGAATCACAGAATCACTTAGGTTGGAAAAGACCATTAAGATCATCAAGTCCTACCTTAACCTAACACTGAAATGCTAAAAGACACTATTGGACCTGCACTGTTGCTGCTGCTAAATGGCAAATACTTAGGCTTACTCAGCACCTTTGTGCATGAGGCTGAAGCTTGGCCATATCTATTATCAGCTACTCAAGTGTACATTTTATACCAGTCAGCATTATCAACCAAGTCATGGAGGATCAGCTGTGTTCACAGGATGATTTTTTCCTTTTTATAGGTGCTGCCCCATTATCAGCTCCAGCATTTTCCTTAGTCTTTCCTCTCCTGAAGACAGTTATGATTGAGACACCCCATAACAGTGAAGACAAGGAGGAGTTCCTGGTCAAGATCCTGCAGATTCTTACAGTCCATGCTCAGCTGAGATCATCAGGAAATGGCCAATCTTTGTTGGTGGATGAGGTGAGGGCTGTGGGGTCAGATTATCTCCTTCAGATAAGCCATGGGATAAAACAGCTGATGTGTAAACTGGACAAAGCAGATTAATTGTCCAGGTTAGAGTTACCTGTATAGGTTTGTTTTCTGCCATGGGTTTTGGTACCTGTCCAGCCTGAGGTTTTGACTGGGATGTTTTAAGGAGTGTCATACATAGGCAAGGCATTTTGAAATCACAAGATAAAAGTCTTTTTCCTTCCTCCCCACCCTCTTCTCCCCTCAACCTTTCAGAATGGCCCAGAGTTGCTGCCCCGCAGGGACATGCTGGTTCTGCTGACCCGGGTGATAGGAACAGGTTCTCCACGGTTACAGGTGAGTGCTCAGCTTCACAACCACAGTCAGCATTCTCCCTAAGTTTCATCAGCATCTAAATGAGGGAAATGTACCCACTGGTTTAAGTCGCTCATGCTGGTGATTGATACATTCCTAATTTTCTTCTGTGTTTATGGTATTCTTGGATTAAAATGTCTGCATCTTTTTTTCTGTGGGTTTTATTGCACCAAATATATTCTTCTGTCTTTCAAAAGTGACATTTTTTTCTTTCTCTAAGGCCTTGCTCTGTGAGATAAGCTCAGTAGTCTCTCCTCTGAGTGTGTTGTAAGGGGTGAAGTGGCAGAAGGGTCAATAATAAAAAGCAAAGAGTTGGGCTGAACTTGGCATGGTTTGGTCACTGTTCTTTGGGAATTTCTCGTGCTGTGGCAGCGCTCATTGCTTGCTCTGGCAGCAGTTCAGGGTTAGTGGGGTGTGTGCCACGTGCTGTGCTGTTGCAGGTGCTGGCCTCGGAGGCGCTGACGGCGCTGTGCGCGAGCAGCAGCGGCGAGGACGGCTGTGCCTACGCGGAGCAGGAGGAGATCGATGTGCTCCTGCAGGCCCTGCAGTCTCCCTGCATGAACGTTCGAGATGCAGCTCTCAGGGTAGGTGGGAATCATTCAGGGTCACACCAAATTCCCTAAGTTTTTGGGAGGTGGATCTTCTCTAACACTGATGCAGAGAGGCGTCAGCTGTGATGCCAGGCTTTGGGCAGTGTGTCAGAGTCATGCTTTTTGTGCCAGATTTGTCTGCAAAAACAGTACTCTGGGTTTATCCACACCTTTGTTTCCTTAAAAGAGGTATAATTAGGACTACTTAACACCTTCTGTTTACAATTGGATTGAGCTTAGTTTTAAAGAGAGAAGCTGTCAAAAAATTCCTGTCTGTACTAGGCCTTGTTATTGGAAAGCTTCAGGCTTAGTCACTTTGAGAATACAGAAAGAAAAACCTCAAGGGTGCTTGCTGTTCTTTGCCATGAAACAAATTCCAGTTTAGCCCACCTGAGCTGTTTTGTCTGTACTTAGAAGCAGAACAGACTGTAGTCACCAGAGCCTCTCTGCAATCTGCCTGTGGAGCACTGTTCTTGAGTCTCATCATCTCACATACTAGCAATAGGAACTCCTTGATCAAAATGGGCAGTGTAAGGCACAAACAAACATGAATTTTCACACTTCCAACCACTGACAACTTGACTTGTCAGAAGTTTTAAGAGTTTTAAAGCATCTGTATCTAAAAATCAGATCCTTGCACTGACTTTCCTGTTAACTAATTCAGGGACTGATGGAGCTACAAATGGTTCTACCAACCCCAGACAGTGATGAGAAGAATGGACTGAACCTGCTGCGTCGCCTCTGGGTAGTAAAGTTTGATGTTGAAGATGAGATTCAGAAGCTGGCAGAGAGGTAAGAGTTCTTTTTTATTGATTGGGGTTTACGGGGACCTCTTGTCTGCCCACTCAGGGGCTTTGCCCCACAGCTGGAGGCAGCTGTAGGTCTCTCCACTTGTACTTGTGGCAGTGGCTTCTTTGCTGAAGGGTGACCCATCACCTCTGTGTGTGTGCTGCAGGCTGTGGGAGTCCATGGGTCTGGAGCTGCAGCCTGACCTGTGTTCCCTGCTGATCAAAGATGTCATCTACCACGAGGAGGCAGTGCGACAGGCAGGGGCTGAGGCGCTTTCCAGAGCTGTAGCTCAGTACCGAAAGCAAGCAGCAGAGGTCATGAGCAAGCTCACAGAGATCTACCAGGAGAAGCTCTATGTAAGTACTTTTACCCTATGGGGTGACAGGCATGAGCTGCTGCTTTATTTGCTGTTAGTCACTTCTTTTGTCTGTCCTGAAGATGTGCATTGAATCTACTGTCGTCCTTTTTGAGCTTAGCACAGACTTCAGTGTCCTGAACTTCATGTTATCAGTGTTATCAGCCACTAATGGCACCACTGGACAGGTGGGAGGGTGCCTTAGATGATACAGAAAGACTGTGGTAGGGCAGTGTCAGTTGAAGTAATTTTGACTTCAAACTTGCTTTCTGCTTGTGGTATCATAACTCTGGACTATTATCAAATGGCACTGCAGGTATGGTTGACAAATTCTCTGCATGCCTCTCCTTGGAAAAGGCATTTTAATGAAATCTTTCCTCCTTCCAGAGACCACCTCCCGTTTTGGATGCTTTGGGACGAGTGATATCTGAATCACCACCTGACCAGTGGGAAGCAAGGTACACTCGTATTCAGACTGATCTCATCACTTCCTGTGCATGCAAATGAAATGGTTTTGATTTTTATTTAGAACAAAAAATTACATGCAGTTGTATTGACTTGCTGTTTTCATGTGCTCTTCAAGCAAACTGGGGGCAGGCAGAACTCCATCAAAATATTGGGCGCTGTTATCTCAATGTCCTGATAAAAACACTTTCCTTCTCAGACTGTCTGAGTTTTGTCTTAGCTTACCATGTTCCCACCTCTGTACGGGCCATTGTTTCAAGAGCAGCAGTGCAAGCCTTAATGAACTGGCCAAATTCCAGTTTGGATAATTACTTTCTGTTTACTTGTATGTTCTGTACAGGTTTAATTGGAGATCATCTTGTTTGCTACTTCTGCTGAGCTAATCTGTCCTTTAATGCTGATGTACCTTGTTGTAAAGCTGCTGCATTTCAGCAGTAGTTCAAGTGATCCTGATGTCTAAGTTGGCTCAAGTATCCCTAAAGCCTAATTGAGATAAAAGCTATTATATGGCTGAGGGATTGTTGTCCTTGTGGGAGACTGCAGGATGGAGTTATGTAATGAAATGCACAGAGGTTGGACACTCTGAGCCATTTTGTTTCTGTAATGGTTCCTGCTCTCAGTTTCTGTAATTGCTGCTGATAGCAAATGTGATTGTGAGCTCTCAGTTCTGTGAGAAGTCAGTAAGCTCACAGGCTCATCACCTTCTTCCCAGGTGTGGCATAGCACTGGCCCTTAACAAGCTCTCAGAGCATCTGGACAGTTCTCAGGTGAAGCCCCTCTTTCAGTTTTTTGTGCCGGATGCTCTGAATGATCGCAGTCCTGAGGTCAGGAAGTGCATGTTGGATGCAGCTCTTTCAACACTCAACACTCATGGCAAAGTAAGTCTGAATGTATCTGTCTCTATCAGGGGAAAAAGATGTAATGGATATGTAGATACTGCATTGGTGCCCATAGATTTAAAAAAAAAAAATTATAAATTTCTTAGAGGTTGCTGTTACTTGTAACAGCTGAAAACTTTAATTTAGGAACTTTTGTGTTTAGAGTTTTTCTACCAGTGTCTAGTGTTGACTAAGTGTGTTCATCCCTGTCATTGCTACAAAGTGTAACATCCCTGGATCAACTGGAGTTAAAATGGTATAAAACTAGAGTAATAAAAGTAAAATCCGACCATAGATCTTTTAATCCTGCAAAGATGAGAATTCTTTTTCAGGCTTCATGCAAAGCAAAACATGAAACCTTGCTGATTTTTGGCTTAATTAAACTTAAAACATTGAGGAGCTGAGACCATCCTTCTCCCTGCCAGCTCTTCCCCAGCAGTGTCAGATGGGGAAGGCATGCAGGGTGTGAGTTGCTCAGCTTCTGATTTCCTCATCTGTGCCAGTCACCTCTGGACAGATGCCTGTATTCTTTAGTTCAGCCCATGACAATTGGGATATTTTCATATTAGTCATTCTTTCATTGTGTTTCTTAGAAAAACAATGCGAAGTTTGATATTTCTGCTCTCCCTTGGCAAATGGGGCAAGCAGAGGAGCAGGCACTGATGTTCAGGCCTGGGAGCTTGTGTTGCTTCTGGCAGAACATCATGCTGGCAGGCTTAGGGATTCTAATTTTGAAGAACTGATTTCTCTCTGTCAGGAAATATTTGTTGCCTGTTGGGATGGTACAAGGTCTTATGTGATGTGACACATGAAATGAACTGTAAATACAGTGTGATTGTTCAGTTGTTGGCTCAGAGAAGAACAAACAAGTCCACTGAGCATAGCAAATCTCATTCTGAGTGGACTCTAGTGGCAAGTTTTGTGGTTTTGTTTTTCAGGACAATGTTAACTCTCTCTTGCCAGTGTTTGAAGAATTCCTGAAAAATGCTCCTAATGATGCCAGTTATGATGCTGTCAGGCAAAGCGTGGTCATTCTGATGGGGTCACTGGCAAAACATCTGGACAAGAGTGACCCTAAAGTGAAACCAATTGTTGGCAAACTGATAGCAGCCTTGTCCACCCCATCTCAGCAGGTAGGTGCCTTTGGGAGGAATTGTCAGGTTCCACACAGAGGCAGGTTAACACCAGCATACTGTTAGGGATGGCAGAGAGATGAAAAATGGTCACAGAAAGGTTTCACTTGGGGTGCATTCTGAGGGGAATTTATGTTGGTAATGGCTGTTTTGTGATCTGGTGGCTGGTGGATTGTTTTATAGGTTCAAGAGTCAGTGGCAAGCTGTTTACCACCTCTGGTGCCTGCAATTAAGGAAGATGCAGGAGGAATGATCCAGAAGCTGATGCAGTTGCTGTTGGAGTCTGATAAATATGCTGAGCGCAAAGGTGCAGCCTATGGCCTGGCAGGGCTGGTGAAGGGCCTGGGCATCCTCTCTCTCAAGCAGCAGGAGATGATGACCACGCTGACCGATGCCATCCAGGACAAGAAGAACTTCCGCCGGCGGGAGGGTAAGGGACAGGAGCTTTCCCTCCACATACTCATCATTTCTCTTGCACCTACTACCACTGTGCTCAGGTGAAGTTCCTGCACCCCTGTGTTTGGTTTAGCTACATTTATTTTACTGAAGTTTGGCAAGAAAGAAATGGGAAGTATCTCTTGTGAGGCTGTTGGTTGTGTATAGTGTCCCAAAATTGCTCAATTCACATTGTAGTGGAAGGATTTCTAGTCCTAGACCATATGGATGTGCCCTCCCCCTCCTGTTTCCAAAGGCAGGTGTTGCTGGGGGAGAGCTCCTTTTCTGAGGCCACAAATCCCTACTACAGCACAAGGCACAAGGGCAAGAAAGCAAGAGACTTTCAGCTGTGAGATCTGAGTGCTTTTGGAACAATATTTAGCAAATTGTATCTTCTTTTCCCATCCTCCTTAAATGAAGTTGTATTTTCCTCTGACTGTCCTTTTTGGGTTTTTAGGGGCTCTGTTTGCCTTCGAGATGCTCTGCAGCATGCTTGGGAAGCTGTTTGAGCCCTATGTGGTTCATGTGCTGCCTCACCTGCTGCTTTGTTTTGGAGATGGGAACCAGTACGTGCGAGAGGTAAGGTGCTTGAAATTTCTGCTATCACAGAGTGTTAAAAAACCCAGATGGAATGGATATGGATGCAAATCCTGTTTGTAACAAGGCAAATAGAGAAGGTGACCTATCCCTTGAGATACCATTAATAACAATTTGATCTTCTTAGTAACTGAAAGCATCTGATTTCATTGGCCATTAATTGGGAGCTACTTAGGCAGCTGCATCATTGTAGTGAGACACTATTTACATGAAGGCTTTGTTCCCAGAGAGTCTCAGAGGAAGGAAAACAGTGTTGTGTCACAGTTTGTAAGTGTTCTCTTCTCCTTGGAGGCTGCAGATGAC
This sequence comes from Zonotrichia albicollis, assembly GCF_047830755.1. Taxonomy (NCBI): domain Eukaryota; kingdom Metazoa; phylum Chordata; class Aves; order Passeriformes; family Passerellidae; genus Zonotrichia; species Zonotrichia albicollis. The sequence goes on along the minus strand of NC_133836.1, from coordinate 10,438,141 downwards.
TGTGCCAAAGCTGTAATGAGCAATCTGAGTACTCATGGAGTGAAGCTGGTTTTGCCATCGCTTCTTGCGGCACTGGAAGAGGAATCTTGGAGAACTAAAGCTGGTATGGACCAATATGCACCTGACATGACTGAGAGTGACCCACAGTTCCCTTTGCTGTCATCCCCCTTGTGTATTCCTTCATCCCTACACATGGCCATGATGGTTTATTGTCTTATGAGGGACTGTGGAACTTCTCCAGCTTTTTACAGCTGAGTTCCCTGACACATCTGAGTAACCTTTTCCCCCTGGCATATTCAAGGGACAGTTTGTATCCCATCTCTATAGTTGTACTTCAGAACTTGGAATTTTCTTAACATATTCCTTCTCTCTTGTACAAAAGAAAAGTATTTTTTGGTGTCTTTAGGTGGCATAGAGTGACTTAATGCATTTCAGCCTTTCTTTGTATTCTCTGACTGGTAGATTTGAATTTGGAGTAAATGTGATCATCTAATACTGTTTTTTCATTTGTCTTTTTTTTCTTGGTGTACTTTCTTCACAGGCTCCGTGGAATTGCTGGGGGCTATGGCATACTGTGCTCCCAAGCAGCTCTCCTCCTGCTTACCCAACATCGTGCCCAAACTCACTGAAGTGCTGACAGATTCCCATGTGAAGGTGCAGAATGCAGGGCAGCAGGCTCTTAGGCAGATTGGGTCTGTCATCAGGAATCCAGAGATCCTGGGTAAGACCTGTCTGTGCATCTCTAATGTCCTGATGTGACTGTGGTTTATCATAGCAAGGTTTAGGTTTATGATATTTAGGATTAAATGCAAATTCGTATAGAAATGAAACTAATCCTACAGAAGTGAAATATGAAAGCTTAACAGCAGCTGTCTGCCTCCAGGCTTTTTAAATGTTCCTGTCCATTTTTCCATCTGTTGTTAATAGAGTTTCCTCTGTCCTTGTGCTGCTTGTTGCCTAAAACATCCCATGAGAGCACACCAGTTCATCCTGATACATTTTTGGTTTATGTACAAATAAAGTCTTTTCTCTCCTTTTTAAAAACATTCAGCAATTGCTCCAGTTCTGTTGGATGCTCTTACTGACCCCTCCAGGAAGACTCAGAAGTGTTTGCAGACTCTACTGGATACCAAATTTGTCCATTTCATCGATGCTCCATCCTTAGCCCTGATCATGCCAATTGTTCAGAGAGCTTTCCAGGATCGTTCCACAGACACCAGGAAAATGGCTGCCCAGATCATTGGGAACATGTACTCCCTGACTGACCAGAAGGTACAGTGCTGAAAAAACCCTCTAACTGTGTTCTAACTGATCACTGTGACAAGCACTAGAGACAATTTATTTGGCTTGGAGATTTTGCTGTTAAGATAGAAAATACTAGCATGTATGCAGCTTCTTAATTAAATGTATGTAAATGAGCAGATGACTATAAGAAAAGTGACAGTTCTGAGGTCCTTAAGACTGTCAGCTTTGGTCATCTAGTTATTACCATTTATCTCTGCAAAAAGGTCTTGTAATTTTTACCATATAAGAAATGCCTCAACAAACAAACAAGTGAAACACAGATCAGGGTTTGTTTGAAAAGTATTTGTAGGACCTGACTGTAGGCTAAAGATCTGTGTTTAATTTTTGTGCTGATAATCTCTACATTTAAACCTTGTGTAAATGTTAAGAGTGTTGGATTTTCCTAAGACACAAACTGCTTGGGTTGTGAGCAAGCATTAAAAAGGTTTTGAGTGATTTGCACAGAACTGGTGTTCTTGGACTTGCAGAATAATTCACTGTGCTTATCTGAAGTATTGTGAGAGCAGCTAATTAAACTCTCAGGATGTTAAGGATGTTTGGTGATTATAAGGGGTGAATGTCCTTTACATGGAGGTGACTGTTTTCTCTCATTTTGAATTTGGTGCTGACTTTTTGGGCTCTTTGTTTTAGGATCTGGCTCCCTACCTACCCAGTGTGACCCCTGGACTGAAGGCCTCTCTGTTGGATCCTGTACCTGAAGTAAGTCTTTTGTACAAACACAGTCTGTCTTTGAGTGCATTAGGTTAAACATTGTCCGAATCAGTCTGGCACATCTGTAGCACCTTTGCATGGACATTTTGCAGATCTCTGTTTCTCTTGTCTGTTAGGTGCGCACAGTGTCTGCAAAGGCCCTGGGGGCCATGGTGAAGGGTATGGGAGAGTCATGCTTTGAGGATTTGTTGCCGTGGCTGATGGAGACACTGACATACGAGCAGAGCTCAGTGGATCGCTCTGGTGCTGCTCAAGGTGGGGACAGCTCAGTGTGAGCACTGAGCTCAGGTCTTCTCATATTAAATCAGATTAGCTGCTTGTTTTTTGTGTATATCAGCTCTGTTCCCTGCTTTTTTTCCCCAGGTCTGGCTGAGGTTATGGCTGGTTTGGGGGTAGAAAAGCTGGAGAAACTTATGCCAGAGATTGTAGCAACTGCCAGTAAAGTGGATATTGCTCCACATGTACGAGATGGTTATATCATGATGTTCAACTACCTGCCAATTACCTTTGGAGACAAGTTCACTCCCTATGTTGGTCCCATCATTCCTTGTATCCTTAAGGTATGTAGCAAAACTGAAGAATTTTATTTATCACAGAATCAAAATAAGCCTCCAGAATATTTTAAGTAAAAATATTGATAATTGTGGGATGTGCAGAGACTTATATATTATTTCTCCTAAGTTACCAGCTTACTATCTCTTACCTGTGGTCACTAGTCATTTTTTGGGAGTCATCTTTGTGCATTCACAACTCCGTAGTTCATTCAGTTTTCATGGTTGGGAGAGAAAAAATGGGTTTGTTTTCCTCCTGTTGCTTTTGTGTATTGTGCTGAAAGGCTGAGTTTTCTGAGCCCCTTTGTGCCTGTGTGCAGGCCCTGGCAGACGAGAACGAGTTTGTGCGGGACACGGCGCTGCGCGCGGGGCAGCGAATCATCAGCATGTACGCCGAGACTGCCATCGCTCTGCTCCTGCCACAGCTCGAGGATGGGCTCTTTGATGACTTGTGGAGGATAAGGTAAGGCACAACCAGCTTAGCCACAAATGTCTCCCTTCTGTGCTTGAAAAACTGGTGTGATTTAGGCTCTGTGTTTCTGCTCAGAAAAATGCAGAGATCTCCTGTGAAGCAAAAACAAGCGTCTCTTTTTGCTTGTTGATTTGATTAGGATGCCCTACAGCACTTGAGTCTGCAAAGACCTGCCAGGGTGGATCAGGTTTCCTACTACCTGCAGAGCATTCATGCTGAATTATTAATTCTGGCAGTGACTCTGAAATGCACTTCCAAGGAAGTTGATGTGGCAATATTTAGCCCTTGTGTACTGTTTTTCATTTCTCCAAGTGCTGAGCAAGTTATTGTTCTCCTGTGTATGGAGATGCGCAGTGGAGCACTCACAGCCAATAGCAGTTACTCAAAAATTAGCTGCACTAAATGATTTGTGCTAGCTGAGTGCTGCTAAGTACTCTTGCCCCAGGTGGATGTCGTTTGGGTTAGACACATGCAGGCAATGTCTTGTTCCTTTTTAGAGTCAAGGCTATTCTTGGAATCATTGCTTTGATTTGAAAATTCTCTCAGCCCTTCCAGTTTGGAATTCATTCCTTCCCTTTCTGTCATGCTGTTTTCAGCCATGTTGGCAGACTGATGTGACACATCAGCCCATGCAGCATTTCAGTGCAAACCCAGCTGTGCTTCACATTTAGCTCCAGTTTGTAGCTGACGTCCTGTCAGAACTGGACAGGTACTGCCTGAGCACCCTGTTTGTAACACTTGACTTGCTCCTGTTGCCAGGTTTAGCTCAGTTCAGCTCCTTGGAGATCTCCTATTCCATATCTCAGGAGTCACTGGAAAAATGACTACAGAAACTGCCTCAGAGGATGACAACTTTGGAACAGCCCAGTCAAACAAGGTAAAGCTGTTCTTGCCTGTTGTGCCTTTATTTTTGACAAATTCTACTATTTTGAATCAGCATGGACAGCCTGCTGGAAAGACATACTGAATAATCATGCATTCTGTTCTTTTTATAGATTTCAGGGGCAGATGATACAATTCTGTGCTGTTTCTTTTCCAGGCTATCATTAATGCTCTGGGAGTGGAGAGGAGGAACAGGGTGCTGGCAGGGCTGTACATGGGCCGCTCAGACACGCAGCTGGTGGTGCGCCAGGCCTCCTTACACGTGTGGAAAATCGTCGTCTCAAACACTCCTCGCACGCTGCGGGAAATCCTGCCAACACTCTTTGGGCTTCTGCTGAAATTCCTGGCCAGTACTTGTGCAGATAAACGAACGGTGAGGAATTAAGTTGTGCCTTCCTGATCCTGCAGGTGACTGTAGAAAATAACTCCTGAGGAACAGAGGATAATTCTTCTCTATAAGTAACTCCAAAGCTGTCATCAGTTTAACTCTTCTGAGCATGAGCAGGTCTGAGTTCTCTGCTGGAGGCAACTGAGATTGTGATGACACTAAAACTATTTTTTGTTAGTTATTTGTAATACTGTTTCCATTCCTACACTCTGTCTGCACTATGAACAGTAGCTTATGGTCAAAAGTGAACATATGCTCACAGTTCACCTTCTAAAGTTTTATGAAAAAGGAAAATAATTAATACATTTTTGGGGACAGGTTGCAGCACGGACATTAGGAGACCTTGTCAGAAAGTTAGGTGAGAAGATTCTCCCTGAAATCATTCCCATCTTGGAAGATGGACTGAGATCAGACAAGAGTGATGAGAGGCAAGGAGTCTGCATCGGTTTGAGTGAGATCATGAAATCAACCAGCAGGGATGCGGTGAGTCACAAGTGCCGGGTGAAATTCCCGTTTTCCCAGGTATTGATGTTATGGTGCAGGTATTGCACTTGAGACAGAAGAGTACAGCTAGCGTTCTGTGGTCTGAAGTCAGGCTTGTAACTAACACTGAGTTGCTGCTCAGGCAAATTGTATGAATTTGTATCAGTTGGTAAATTTAAACATTGCCTTTTATGAGATATAATACTAGAAATCTTCCACTAGGTAGCCTTAGAGCACTGCAGCTATTTGTGCTGATGGATCCTGCTTTTCCTCCAATATTATTCCAAGCAAACTGCAGTTTAGTTTCAGTTGTGCAAATTCTGCATTCTTTACTACTTTACTGAGATATGTGTGTCTGTTGTGCTTTAGATGTTCTGTAATTTTATCTCTTCATCCACAGGTGCTGCTTTTCTCTGAGTCCCTGGTTCCTACAGTGAGAAAAGCACTGTGTGACCCTCTGGAAGAAGTTCGAGAGGCTGCAGCCAAAACATTTGAGCAGCTGCACTCAACAATTGGCCATCAGGCTCTTGAAGACATCCTGCCCTTCTTGCTGAAGCAGCTGGTGAGCATTGCTCAGCATTAGTCAACAGCCTGATTAATGATGTTGTGGGACAAGTTTTGAATAATTAACTTAAAGGAGCAGGAGGATTGTAGTGGCAGACCTACCAGGGAATGGCAGCAGTATTTTGTCTCCTCCTGAAGTCATCCTAGACAGTGGTAGGGAAGATGTTATGGGTTAAGCCTAGGCCTAAGAATTGCTACACCTGGCTCTGTGGCCACTGTCATCCGATGAAGTCGCTTGGCCACCATTGCCTGAAATGGAAAATCTGTCTGATGTGACAGAAGAGCTTGGTTTGGGTTTTTCTAGGGACTATGCGAATATGAGAACATTTTTTAATAGAAGAACTTGGTTTTGTTTTTATGATCACATGTAAAATTGTCCCTTGAAGCTTAGTGGGTCACAGATCATTTCTCAGGTTTGTCTCTTTCTGTTTCCCTGTAGGATAATGAAGAGACAGCTGACTTTGCTGTGGATGGTCTTAAACAAGTTATGGCTGTCAAGAGCCGAGTGGTGCTGCCTTACTTGGTGCCAAAGGTACAACGGGAAACAAATTTTAAACTTGATATTTGTGCTCTTTTCTCTGCTTGCTGCCAGTTTTCTCTGGACCAATATGGCAAAAGAGAGAGCATAGTCTGAAATTTTCTTCTGATTTTGTGCTCAAAACATTGTTATCTGGCTTGTGATGCATAAATATTTCATGTTGTAGAGAAAGTGAGACTTCTTTCTGAAAAAACTTTCTGCTTGTCCCAATTTTTGGTGTTATTTTTTATTTTTGTAGCTGACTACCCCCCCAGTGAACACCCGGGTGCTGGCTTTCCTCTCCTCAGTGGCAGGGGATGCTCTGACACGGCATTTGAGTGTCATCCTGCCTGCCATGATGTCTGCACTCAAAGAGAAGCTGGGCACCAGTGAAGAGCAATTGGCAAGTAGCACAGCTCAGCTCTTTGTTGTGACAGGTTGCCTGAAGATAGTGCACCAGGTTTACTTCCCATCCCAGAATCTGTGTTCTCTAGATTCACAGATTGCATGTTTAATTCAGTCCATTAACTTCTCCAGGATGAGTCTTTTTGCCTGGTGGCATATTGTGAGTCAAAAAACGTATGCTTTCCAAATCTATTTGTATCCATTTAAAAGTCTCCTTGGCCTGCTACAAGATACAATTCTCAGTTTGCTTATTCCTGGAGAGCTGCCAGAAAGTCTAGTTAACTTTGTATTTATTCTTGGTGTATAAGACTGAGAGATTAAAGGGCTGCAGGGAGGAAATCTCCTATTTTGCATGCTGTACTCCTCAGGTATTGCTTTCCAAAACATCTGGTGTTTGGACTCCAGAGAACATCCTGGAGTTGTGACTGTGGACAGACATTTTCATAATCAGTTGGTGAATTAGAAATGAGTGACAGAGTCCTGTTGCCTTTCTGCTGTGGATAGCCATTAGATCAGCTTCTAGCCCCAAGTCTGCCTGGAGATCTCTAATGTACCCACAGACGTGCTTGTAATTAGGGCTGTGACGCACAGCATTAAACTCCCTAAATTGGAAGAGTGTTATCTGACAAGACTCACAGTCTCTCATGGGTGAGTAAGATGGGGGAGACTGAGCTACTCTAATTTTTGTAAATTAGCCCTCCTGCAGCTGCTGGAGCAATCAGTTCAGCAGAGTTTGGTCACTTGATAAATTTTAAGAATTGGTCATACCTGTGTCTGTACCAGAACTGAGTCAAGCCTTTAATGGTGATGTGACCAGCTCTTTAATAAGAAACAATTAGCAAATGGGGTGTGTTGTAGGATTTATTTAGAGACAATGCTGGGGAGAACATGTAGAAACCTGGGGCTAAACTTGGCTTTGTCCTGTTTGAGAGCTAATGTAAAGTTAATTTGGACCTTCAGGAGATGGCAAACTGCCAGTCTGTGATCCTGTCTGTGGAAGATGATGTTGGACAAAGAATTATAACTGAAGATCTGCTAGAAGCTACCCGCAGCCCTGAGCTGGGCATGAGACAGGCAGCAGCTGTCATGCTGAACATCTACTGCTCCAAGACAAAAGCAGACTACACTGGGCATCTCAGGAGCTTGGTTTCAGGCTTGATTCGCCTGTTTAATGACACCAACCCCGTTGTTCTGAATGAAAGCTGGGATGCCCTTAATTCCATCACCAAGGTGAGAGGCAGCTTAAAAAGGTTACAGGAGTAATGCCTGGCCTGAGAAGACTTCACAGAAGACATCTGGATGTCATGTTGCCTGATCTTTGTTTTACCCATCTCTCCTGCAGAAATTAGATGCTGGGAACCAGCTTGCCCTCATTGAGGACCTGCACAGGGATATCCGGATTGTAGGGAATGAGGCCAAGGGCGAGCATGTGCCAGGATTCTGTATTCCTAAGAAGGTAAAGGATCACAATGAGTGTGGACTCATCACAGCCACAATACCCCACCTTTGGGGAGAGCTGATTGATATAGCTGTTAGAAGCAGTGACTGTTTAGGCATTCCAGACTTGTATATTGGAGGACTTTTTGTACGTTAGAGCTCTTGAGTAACCCTACAGAAAGACCCCTCTTGCAATGAGGTCTCTGACAGTTCTCTTATGCACGTAAGTTATGGTTACTGGCTGCTTTTTGTGGGGGAGTAACACTGGACTTCTGTGCCAAATTTCTCTGGTTTAAAAATTCCCCGAGCCGCCACCACTTTTCTCATAGCAACTGGCTTAGTAAGGCGGAGAGGCATGAAATCAAACCAAATAAAAGTAGCTCTGTCAATGTGGAATCAGGCAGCTGAAGGTCAACAGGAAATTGAGAGAAACTCTCCAAGTTTGTGCATCTGGTGTATAATAGCAACAAAAATAAGATGCATATTTCTTGCATCTTAGCTTCTAAGCTTTCTTATCCGATTTTCGTGACAGGGAGTGACTTCCATACTTGTGGTGCTGCGGGAAGGTGTTTTAACTGGTAATCCAGAACAGAAGGAAGAGGCAGCAAAGGCCTTAGGGCTGGTTATAAAGCTGACTTCTGCTGAAGCTCTCAAACCATCTGTGGTGAGCATCACTGGGCCACTCATTCGAATCTTGGGAGATCGGTTCAGCTGGAATGTCAAGGTGGCTCTGCTTGAAACATTAAGCCTTCTCTTAGCTAAGGTAAGATTCAAAGTATTGGACTGTGGTTTGTGAACATTTTCCATGGCAACCTTCAGAAATACCTGTTGCTGTTCATGTAGATACAGCTGGGATGTCTGCTGCTGTGGATTTGATATGTAGGAATAGCACTGTAACTGGATTGCATTCTTCCAGCAGCTTCTGGCATACAAAAAAAGCACCCAGTGCTGAAACACTGGGCTTCTTAGAAATATTGATAAATGCTGATCCCACCTTCAAGTGATTAAAATCCACCATGAAATTAATCTCTCCTGTATCCCCTGTTTTTATGTATTGTTACCTGCAAAATGCAGGTAGCTCTTTGTTCAAAGATACTCTGTTCAGTATTTTTGAACAGAGCTGAGCTTTTATTCAGTGCTCTGAGTACAAAAGGCTCTGAGTACATGATAGGGTAAAGTTTCTCAGTGCTACCCTTGTATTTCAGTGTGAAGAAAAGATAATTAGATTGGAAAAGGTCAAAGGTTTTGTGGTAAATTGTTGTTTCATGTTTTTCCTGTTTTAGTATAGTGTTAGATTTAATGAGGGTTCCCTGATAATAAAACTGCTGTAAAAGAGGTTTTCAGGCTTTGATCTCCAACTGCTCTGTAATACTTGACCCCACCACTTTCCTTTCTTCCACTCTGGAATAGGTGGAGATTGCTCTGAAACCGTTTTTGCCCCAGTTGCAAACAACGTTCACCAAAGCTCTGCAAGACTCAAACCGCGCTGTTCGCCTTAAAGCTGCCGATGCCCTTGGGAAGCTCATTGTCATCCATGTCAAAGTGGATCCTCTCTTCACGGAGCTCCTGAATGGAATTCGCTCCAGCGATGACTCCGCCATCAGGTGAGCTGCAGCTGACAGCTCACACCTTCCTGCTTGCTGAGGATCAAAGAAAGAGCTGGGATGAATGAGAAAATCCCTAGTTAGAGTAAGATGCATGTGTTAATGAAAGCAGTGGACTGTAAACCAGGAATGGGGGTGATGGGACCTTCCTGTGCCAGAAGGTGAGCTGTGAGAGTATTTAGGAGAAAGAGTGCGGGGGGTCTGCCCAGTTCTCTCCTGCACATCCCCAAGCAGCCACTTTCAGATTAAAGGCAGTACTGACTGTCAGTCTGACCTGAAGTAAAGCAGCTATTCTTGTACCCTATGTGCACAGATGCCTAAGACAGGAACTTCCTGACATGATACATGTTTTAATGTTTGAACAAACAGAAAATATCTGTGTTGTGTTAGACAGAAACATGGAAGTACTGTGTAGGATGGATTCTCCAGCAGTACAGAGAGGGGATCACTCTCCCATCTCAGTGTAATTGCTGGGCAAGGATCTACAGGAATCCAGAGCCAAACTTCTCTTGGAGGGTGGGGGAGAGGCAGTGTCTGACTGTAGAACGTGATCTCTTCCAGGGATACAATGCTGCAAGCGCTGCGGTTTGTCACACGAGGAGCTGGTGCTAAAGTGGATGCTGCAATTAGGAAGAATATTAGCACAGTGCTGCTGGGGATGCTGGGACATGATGAGGTACTGCTGCTGCCACCTGCAAAGGTCCCCTGCTGCACACAGTCTTGTTCTTGCATTTCAAATCTGAACTTTCTAACAGAATTACTATCTGTAATTCTGGGAAAATTACTAATGATGTAGTCACAGTCAAGAATTGGAGATTCCTGACCAGTCCCTGGTAACTCTGAAAAGCCTCCAGTTTAATGTTTCCCTGGCAACTGCATATGTGAGTTTGACCTGCTGCTCCTCACTAAGAGGTTTCAGGTAGCTCTGCAGTCAGGATTTGCTTTTTATCTTTGAGAAAGCCTGCAGTGCCTTCACTATATGCATGGATGTGTTTGTAGCCTCTCAGGTGAGGTTTATGAAATTTTTCAGATAATGACAGATTTTTCTCCAATGAGAGAAGCTCTCCCAGTTTAATATAGGGTCTTCTGTATATAGCAGATAGCAATGGTAACGTGAGGGAGATTAAATTAATCATCTCATAATTTATTTTTTATGTCAGTCTCTGCAACAGGCATGATACTGTTGACATGCTAGAAATAGAAATAAATTTGGGGGAGAAATGGACAGTAATGGGATGGTCAATAAGGAAGCCAAAACAGCAAAAGCTTGGAAGTGTTAAATGAGGAGTAGTAAGAGTTTATCACAGAGACCAGCTCATCCTGTGATGGCTAAAAGTAACACTTTTAGTAAATGAACCTAAAGTAAGCTCTTGTGAACTCATCTTTTAAAACATTGAATTTCATCTTTATGACTTTTCCATTTAATGAATCAAAACTTAGATAAAATCTGTAATTCTTCAGTCTCTGCTGGCTTTTTTGACCTTAGATTTGGTTTTAAGTTCCATTATGTACAAGAAACAATGTGAACTGAAAGAAACCCTCAAGAGTACGAGTGAAATACTACTATTTATTTTCTCCTCTTTATTTCCTGTCATTTTCTGACATTTGTTTTTCTCACTCCTGTCTCTGGGGTGTGTTATCTCAAGCCATGTTCTGTGTTCTCCATCCCTGTCAGGATGCCACCCGCATGGCCTCGGCCGGCTGCCTGGCAGAGCTGTGCGCCTTCCTGTCCGACGACGAGCTCAGCAATGTCCTCTACCAGCACTTACTGGGTACGTGAAGCTCTTTACAGATGCTGAAAGCAGGGGAGATTCCTTCTCAGCCATTGATTCAGCCTAACTTTATGACTGAATCTCTGCTCTCTATTTTCTTGTGCTTTTCTTTGCTCATGGCTCTTAATTCATGCACTGTGGTCACAGGGAGCACAGGTAACTGGTTGTCAGTTGGGGTTGCCCAGGTTTTTTTCCCTGGATTTATTATCTGATGATTTGATAAAAGTACTGAGTACTTTTCATGGCTGAGTAACTGCTGTTGCCAACACAAGGACAGTTGGACATGCAAGGATGTTCAGGAGGGCCATCCCACATTTTGGGAGAGCACTGTGATCTTAGGTTGGCTGATGTTAATTGCAGGCCGCATCTGATGGCTTCACATGCTTTTGGAAAAGTAACTGATTTCCCTCCAAGTTTGAAAAAAATGTGTGTTTTAAAGGACCCCAGTGTTTGAGAATGTTATGGATTACTCTTCCCTGTAGGCTTAGAAAGAAAGTCTGTTGGCTGGTCAAATTATAGATGACTTATACAAATTTATTAGAGTCAAAGCTTGTCTAATGTTGAACCATCAGAAGTATCTGATTTGAACAAGAGAGTCCCTTGGTTTGTGTCTGCCTCCCTGCCTGCTCAGGTGGTGTTCTTGCCTGGAAAAGGTGTTGCATTTTAGCTCTGTCTGTGTGTCTTTTTGGGAGAAATGGAGGAAGCAGGGCATTGCTTTAGATGCTGCTTGTTATTTCATTTTATGGCAGTGAATTGACAAACTGCCAAAAGCCTCTGAGATGAAGAGGAGTAGATGGCAGGAGCCCTACCATTGTTCTGTTCTTTCCTCTGCAGCAGATGTGTCTGGCATTGACTGGATGGTGAGGCACGGCCGCAGCCTGGCTCTCTCCGTGGCTGTGAACGTGGCTCCTGGCAAGCTGTGCTCCCCAAAATACTACAGCAGTGTCCAGGAGATGATCTTCAGCAATGCCACAGCTGACAGGGTGAGTCCTGCCCCACAGGGTGAGTCCTGCTGGGAGCAGTTTGGAAAGGTGTGTGAACAGGTTCCTGTGTAACCAACCAGGACAAAAACCCCCAAGTGCCATCTGAAGATTCTCCCTTGGCTAGATGCAGTTTTTATGGTGAAATTACACAACTGTTCTGGTTCTTTGAGTTCTGATCTCTGGGGAGATGAAGATTATTTAATCTTTAACTGTAAAGTAGCTTTCATTTGGAGTAAATTACACTCCTGTTTCCCTAGAGAGTTCTCATTCACAGACCAAGTTTGCAAGAAGTGGAAATTACTCATTTTAGGAGGGAGTGTTTAAATCTGGTGTTGAATGAGTAGTTTGGGGTAGGAATTTTGTGGGCTTGGTGGGGCCTGCTGCCTTATTTCTTTTGGCTCATGGTTGCACTGGAATTTTTTCACCATATTACTCAATACCATTAACCCACTGTTTTTTGATGCTGCTATTCTTTTGAAATGGGTTTAGCCTTCCACAGAAGATGACCATGAGTTTGGTTTTAAAGGCTGTTGTTGAACTGTGCTGTAGTAATAATACCAAGTCTTGTCTTTATGTAAAGATCCCCATTGCAGTTAGTGGCATCAGAGGGATGGGCTTTCTCATGAAATACCACATGGAAGAGGGAAGCAACCTTCCTCCCAAACTTTCCAGCCTCTTTATTAAGGTAAGAATTTTCATGTTAGCTATCTGCTGGTGTTCTTGTGTGATCTGCATATCTGTTTGACCTGACTCATGGGTGGGTCTATCAAGTCCCTGAAAATCTAGAAATTTCTTTTTGAGGCAGAGTGCAGATAGAATCACTGTATCAGCCTGCTTTGAAGCTGTGAATACAACACTGCTATCCCTGCTCTAACATGGACATTTGCATTTGAGCCTTCTGTGCTGAATCTCAAGCCTGAGTCTTATAAATGCATTTTTCCTTTATAGTAGCAAACAGCTGGCAGAGAGGCAGAGAAGAGGGTGAGGAAGCTGTCAGGTTTTTAACATTGCTAAAGGTCAAACAGCCTTTGCTAGAAATGTATCAAATACCAAAACTCACCTGACCTGAGAACATTGAAATGAACATATTTTTCAGTTTATTTTAAATATTTAAATATTTTTCTTTTATTCCTTTATTGGTTGTTTGTTTCTTTCGGTGTGTGGCTGGGGCTTTTTGATTTCTTTAATTGTCTGACCTCCCCAAACCCCACAATACACTTGAGTATCCCTCTTGGTAAACAAGGATGGATAGAGAGGGGTGATGCTGCAGCATGTTACATTTTCAGGTTTTACATTTCTTTGCAATTTACTTGAACTACCAAACATGCCAAGTTGACATGATACAGCCAACATTCTTCAAAGGAGACTTTTTGTTTGAAGTCCAATTTTTTTATGTTAATATAATAGTATTGTGTTAAAATATAAAATACCACAATTGCCACAAAACCTTTATCACCATATTAATAATGCACCTGACATTCAGACTTAGCTTTCATGCTTTAAATGGGTTAAGGTTAAAATACAAATGACTCTTATTCTTTGAATTTTGAAGTGAAATCCCTGCTCAAATGCACCCAGGATTGCAACCAGAGACTGGCTTGGCTGTTGTTGCTGAGTGTGTTGTAGAGGTGCTGACACTCTCAGCTTTTCTGAACTTAGTGGTCATTGTTGTTTCCTGAGACAGTTGAGATGAACATGTGATACTGTCATCAACTATATATTTAGAAATTTTCTATTGAAAAGTTGTCTTGTTTTCAAGGTTTGACCTTCTCTTACACAACTTAGTCAGACTTAACTGGTAACAAGTGTGTATCTTGTGTACCTGTGAGTTGAAAACTGCTTTTCTTAGCATAGTTTTAAATACTTAAATTAGAAAAAAAAATTTTAACAACTCCTTTAAATATATATTCTTGGTATATCTGAATGTAAGTGTATCTTTGTCTCCTTCAGTGTCTTCAGAACTCATCCAGTGACATAAAGTTAGTTGCAGAAAAGATGATTTGGTGGGCAAATAAAAGCCATCTTCCCCCACTGGATACTCAGACAATTAAACCAATTCTCAAAGCACTTCTGGACAACACAAAAGACAAAAACACCAGTGTAAGAGCCTACAGTGACCAGGCTATTGTCAACCTCCTGAAGATGAGAGCGGGTGAAGATGTGCTTGAGGTATGAGACATACAAAAACCCCGTAATTGTTGGTAGAAAGGCTGTGTCACCCTGTTCTGCATTTGCCTCTGAGGTGCCTGCAGCCTCAGAATATGCTGGAAGTCTCTTATGAAATGGATTAAGTGAGACGTTCCCATTTTCTTTTAGACCTTCAGCAGCATTCCCATGCTAAGCTCTGAAGAAATCAGCAGCACCTGATTCTGAACAACCTTAGAGTGCAGCATTAGTAGAATTGAGGCATTTAACACACCCCTAAAGCCTTGCTTGTGCTGAGTTCCCTCAGCTGGCACTGGTAATTCATTGCTTTGGTCACTTGGAAGATCAGTGGTGCTGGGAAGTATTTAGGATAGACCACTTCATGCATTCATTTCCAGACCTAAGTGTGACCTGCTTTTGGATCATTCCCACGTCAGGAATTGTAAAACCAGGGGGGGACTTTTGGGATGTTTGAAAGATTTTAGTTGATACAGTGTGTAAGGCATTCACTCTGATTTTGAACGGTGTGCAGTAAGGAGTTGGTAACTGTTGCTGTCTCCCTTCCACAGTCAGTTTCCAAGATTCTGGATGCTGCCAGCCTGGAGCTTCTCAATGAGAGCTGCAGGAGGTCCCTGCGGAAGCTGGCTGGCCAGGCTGACTCTGAGGAACAGATCGATGACACGATCCTGACGTGATAAAGCTCCCAAGACCAGGAAACAC